>NC_091942.1:12885000-13202500 GCF_041260155.1 Ptychodera flava | reverse complement strand
GCATTATTACAGTAACAACAAAAGGAACCATATCACGAAAATTATGGGAGCAAACACAGAACAGAAAATTGCATTTTAAATAAATACTTTAATGATCCATTATGGTTATACGAATAATTACTACAAGACTTCAAGAGTCTTCAGGACTGTCTATCTGGACCAGAATGCTTTGTAGACGAAGTTGTAGAGCTTGACAATTTTTTACGCCTCATGTTTAGAATTTGCAAAAAATTAAAAAAATTGAGGGACTGAAGTGACTTACTGAGGTAAATACTATTGCGATCAAAGTTCCATGCGCTCACTCTTATCCGACCATTTCTGTCAATTAATGTCAACCCTAGGCTCGCACTTGTGTCAATCATCCGGCAAAAACAAAAGCAAACGGTCGAAGGAAATTATTTCCTAAGTCGCGTTTCTTTCATTTAATTGGCACCTTTGAAATAAGCATTGTTGGCAACTGCAAAGTGAAAGGGCATCGTGGAATTATGCCTCAAGCCCTTTTCCTGAGAACACTCAATTGATTTGCTCACGTATTCAATAAGTGAGCTATTGTCACAGCAGTATCTGCCTGTCTCTGTGTCACTCTGTCTGTCAGTCAGTGGGTCAGTGCACGATATCTCACAAACACTCATCAAAATATGAGTCGAATGATTCATAAGCTGTTTTGGAATGGCAAGAACCAGATAGGTTTTGGTAGGTGTGATTTGCATAGCTTCCTCTAATTTTCATAATTAATGATTTCGGAAAAAAGTGATAAAAATCGAGAACAAATTGCACAAACTCTGATGAGATTTGCCGGAAAATATTGTGAGGTGACATAAAAGTTAATTGAGTTTGGCATTTTTGATGAAGTTTTGCACCTAGAATTAAATAAAAAAGTTGCCTGCATCGGAATGAGATTTTGCGTATACATTCTATCATGGTTTTCGTGTATGGGTAAGAACCGATTAGACTTTCCGTGGGTGTGGCTTGTATACTTAATTGTCCTGAAGTGAGATGTGCTCACAATGACTGCATCGTACGGAGATGAATCTTGCATCACATGTTGATCACACAAACAGTTCCGTATCTGTAATTTCTCTGAGGTCGTTTGTATATTTTACAAATTACAGATCTGGAGGATCTTCAAGAAAGTTAATGATTTTTTTTCCATGTCCAGTGATGACACAAAGACATATCAGTAAATAAAACACTTGGCAGTTCGGGTTAGTTAATTCCTAATTTGCATATTTAATGATACTTTTAATTATAAATCATAAATCCATTGTGAACCTTGGTAAAGATATTGTTCACATCAATATTCATCATATATTATATTCTAAAGTGATACTGTATACACTATTAACATTGCATCACAGTCCTATTGTAGGGTCGTGGTTTTAGCAAGAGAACCCGCCTCCCCTCGATGTTTGTTTGTTTTCAATCGCCTCGGGCTTGCTTCCCTCGGGATTCCAAAGCAAGATACACAGTGGTGTCGGTAGTTTTCTCAAAGCAAAGAAGAACAGTACATAGAGACTGAAGCACACCGACCGTCCTTCTACTTCGGAAATCACCGAGAAAAAAGTAAAGCTTGACAACATCACACAATTCGAGGCTTTAAATTTTTTCGAGTATTAGTCAGATAAAAATATCAACGTCGCGTTATTGATGAGATTGAAAATACTAGTATAAACGCCTCACACAACCGCCAGCGTTTGATAATGACTCCAGCTTTTGAGCTTTTGAACAAGATGGCACCTGGGGTGTCTTCCAAGAGCGTGTCTTTCTCTTCTAGCCTTTCAGATACTAACCCCCTTCTCATTTATCGTTCTGGTCCTTGCACATTAGGTAAACGCCTTCCTTTTACGACGACAAGTAAATACTTCATCAAGCAAATAAACCTTCGGGCGCAATTTCTATTGTTTGTTGCACCATCGAAATGGAGGCTGCTTTTAGATATGGAACTTTGGAATAAAATGCTATACCTAATTCGACGTGTTAACGTCACATGTATAGCGGATCGATAGTTCGAACATTCCTGCATCTATTGCGGTTAATTCGTCTATGAACTTGACGCTGATGTTCTCGTCGAACTTGAACAATAAAAATTGAAGCTTATGTAAGCGACCCCGAAAGTGAACGTCCGTAGAATGAAACTTCAATGGACAACTATTGTAGGCTAGAGCCTACAGCCTGCAGCGGGTTTCTGGTGCCACATATTGTAAGTCATTACGTCATCAACATAGGATGGTTTGTCCCCCTCGAATGGGATACCGCTGATATTTCACTCATCCCCTAATGTAACAGGCCACGATAATTCACAACTGAAAAGAAACGAAATGAGGTGATCCATTAAAGAAGTTGAAACAATGAGGTCAATCATGGAATGCAAAGTCTGTATTGTCGGGACTTGGAAAGATTTCAGTTGGGCGAAAATAAAGAATGTTCTCTCTCTCTCTCTCTCTCTCTCTCTCTCTCTCTCTCTCTCTCTCTCTCTCTCTCTCTCTCTCTCTCTCTCATATATATCGCAAAGCGTGAAATTAAAATCTAAACTTAAAACTGTATGCCATTGGTTGTAATGAGATTAGTTGACGTACATAAAACATCGAAATTCGAAAGTTGCCTACCCAGAAAGTGCAAACGCATCATTCCGAACACCCTGCAATCATAATGCCATCGCCTAAAATTCATTTCTGTACACATTGGATTTAAGTGATGAACTCCTAAGTTTTGCCGATCGTTTCTCGACACATGAGGTAACTATCGCCCCGCCCGTCGTTCGCTTAAAGCCTCTTGACGGTACCTTCTTTTCACACTGACACGCTTAAGAGAACGGGAGTGGTAAGCAACCGAAAACGATTGTTGCAGTTCGTTCATGCGCGATTCGTTACTCTGTCTCCGCAGCAAGAAAGCCCAACGATTGTGATTGGAATTTTATCCCTTTATGACAAGCACTGTAACCTTTCATAACGTTACTATTACCCATAAAACCTCTGTACACACGAACACACACACAAACGCTTCAATCTCGAAAAGTAGGACGCCATGGAAACGTGCAATGAATTCTATCACCTTGACCTGCTTTTGTTAGTATCTGTATAATCACGATTAAACATAATTGCGAATATCGAATACCCAAGTTTTGCGTTTAATATTATCAAAATACTATTATAAGTAGTTTTAGCTTGACGTTGTAAAATGATGACGTTACTGTCGGGGTCAACGGTCACGACAAACTCGAAAACCTGAGATTAAAGTAGTGAGTTAAAATTTCGCATTTTACAGAACACAGAGATCGAAACTTTCCCTTTCCTGACAAGATATTTAGCCGATGATGCGGTATTTAGAGCATCAGAAAATGCAGTACTGTACCAGCAACTAAATTATTTTACTGTAACGACCGATACACGAAATGCCTTCTATGAAAATTTTAAAAATAGGAAATCTTAATGTCTCTTCATGAAGGAAAGGTATGGATGTGATTAAACTACTTATCAATAAAATATAGTATAGACACAGTCCCTCCACCCACCACGGACTGTAGTATAGAGAACGGGTTACGCCTTGATTACATAACTTTCAACGTCCAAGCTCGAGGACACTTTTAAACCTTGAGTCCAAAACCCCGATAAAATGATTGTCTATTTCTACCAGGCACTCTGCTGTAACCTAGACAGCATACTACATCATACGAAGGAAGAAAGTATGGCTCAAAGTAACGGGTCCAAAATGTTCCCCTCCTGCAGGCTACCAAACGAAAATAGCGTTAGGCCAAGAAAAATTAAAAGTTTGTTTCTCATCCTAGACATATTGCAAAAATGATGCGGTGACGCGGTTTTTTTTGCTTCTCAATTTTTTTTATTCTTCAACCAACAAGAACGCACAAAAAAAACATGAAAACGACATAGGAATGCACGCAGACATAAATGCACTGCAGTGTTGCTTCAGTATTTTTGTATTGCAACAGTTCTGTGGTTTGACTTTTAGTGCAGCAATGCACATGTCTGACAGCTGAAAATAGGAACATATGTGTACAGTTCTGAATGGAATGTTAGTGTTTACCATGTTTACAGTTCTGTTTTATACAGCACTGTGATATGCACTATCGTCGCGTATTTTTGCGGATTTTTTTATTTTATGTCCTCATGAGCAGAAAAAAAAAGGTTGGGGCGGCGGGTCTGAATTGACGCGCGCGAGGATGAGAAACAAACTTTTTATTTTTCTTGGCCTTAATGACATTAAGCCTATACTCCCATTTTGATTTGCATACGTACACGAATCACGTTCACTATATCATACAGGCCAGTATTTCAACAGGACCTGGAGTTTCAGCGGAGCTTTGAATATCTAATGAGTCAACATCAAACTATTGTTTATAGCAAACTAAATTGAGAATATCGGAGAAAATCTACGCATGAAACTAAAGGTCAATGATTGACGTTATTTTTAGCAGGATCTTCAGTTTAGAGATGACAACTATACGACTTTCCCAATCAAAACAGACCGATGAAAACAGTTCGAACAGTAGATCAGTTGTATTTGAAACTTTCCAGTAACTCGATAAAAAGCTTTCACTCTTACTCAAGATTTTTGCTTTTGTTCAAAGTACTAGTATCTGTTAATGAGTAAAATAACTGAGTAAAATTATTCAAAACTGCCTCGTCAACATCCCACGCTCAAACGTGAGCATTTTAGAAAAAAAATATTATCTTACAGTTACAACAGTACGAGAGCTGCATCAAATTACAATTCTCCAGCGCAGTAAATGTCAACGGTCCGTGTTCTGATGCAAACATAAGGTTGGAGTAGTCAAAATTGCAACTGAACGACAACCGCCTTTAAATTGAAAACGTGAATTTCTTCTTTATTTTTCGAATATCTATTCCTCCGGCTACCTCAGATTTGCTGGACAAAAATTGTTTCGGAGTTAAATCGACCAACCAAAACACCAAAGGGATTGGGCGTTTAGACGACATTGAACTTTCGAGATCACATTATAAGAAATGATATACTGTTAAAGGGGCAGTTTTTATCAGCTTTGTCTCTGAGCAAATTAACCAACTGTGCAAAACTTTCAAACTAAAACAACACGAACTGTCAATGTCAATTACCACCAATGTGAGAACAATGGATTCTGGATTGCCATTTTAAAGCAGATAACAGGGCATGCATATTACCACTTACGGTAGTTTTGATTTTGGATTTGACATTGTCACTGAAATGATACAAATCGTTTTCTCTACTTTTCAGTCAGAATATTCATGATGATGGACCATCAACAGTGCTCTGTGTATTAGCTTCCCTTTGAATTAAGGCCAAACTCCACTCTCATTAACATTACATAACACCATATTTGCGTTTTTTGTACGCGAACTGTACACCAACTCATCCATATGTCATGGTTCAAGAGAGTGAATAGAGAACTGATATAATATTTGTTCACAAATATGTGACACACAGAGAGAGCATTGTCTTTAGATATATAAGAATGCCGGGTCAGCTAAATTGTACGATTATGGATTTCCACTTGTGTAAACATGTCTGAGCCAATTTTCCAGTTATTACTAGAATGCGCGGCCTTGGGGACAGATATTCTAACTCCCAAACTTTTATAACTCTTTTCTGATCTACCACTTGTGGGGGCTCATTTTGAAGCTGTTGAAGAAATAAAAACTTTCACCGTCTTAGTTTTTCAAAAATCGAAAATTTGATTCTTCTTCATAGAGTTAAACAGGGGTGGTGGCCATTTTGAATTTCAAATTTCGGTAAAAGTAAGGTAATTTGTTTCTCTAGTGCTGAAATTTGCACGGTGACCCCTGATTTTTATTCTTGATTTTGAAAGAGAATGGTTGAAAGATTTCTTACGGAAAGTTTGAGCAAAAGATTAAGTCTTTCACTTTCGAGGCGCATACTACCTTAAGGCAGAATGATTCTCGGCGAACTCGTATTCAAACTCAAATGTTTACGAATTTTGGACTTATTTTGAAGCTCATAGAATGAATAAATTTTCAACGCCTTTATATCTTTGCGTAGATCGGGTTTTGGGTTAGGCATGGGACTAGTATAGCCTGGATGTGAAGTAGAGACCGGGCGCTTGTTTTGAAGTTCACTTTGTGTTGTTTGATACCTGTACTGGTAATATCTAACAGCCGAATCGGCCAAACTTCGTGTAATAACCCCTAATTATTACACGCGTCAATAGGGTTTGAAACGTCTGATGTACAGAGTATGTGCTAGTCAGGCACGTGGTACTAAATTAGCAATATGAGACACTTTCACTGATCAATTAGTCTAATTGTTGAATTGTCTCGTATTGTTGACGATACCGGCATGGTATTGTAATTACTGACAGTAAAGAAATGCACAGTTACATCTTTATGACAACCACTGTTATCTTTCGTTACTGTTTCCAATGTGTCGGACCACCATTTTCAAATTGTTTTCAAAAGTTTTAAGAGGAATGGAAGACTGTTGGTTTGAAGCCCTGTACCTTTGCGAACGTCGCTGACAAATCATAATGCTATTTTGACACAATGACTGTATTACATCTATTGCATTCAGTGAAACGGCGTACAGTATGTGACACGTGCACGCCATAGCCATACAATTAACATAGGCCGATTGCTAAATTGACTCGGATTGAATATCTGTCAAACCGTGACTGTCAGCCGCAAGCCATTGAAAAAGAACCAAGACAAAAAAAAACTAATCCGCTCCAAAAGCTTTCGACGACGTTAATGTATATCAGTAGCAAAGTCAAAATGTCGACACAAACTTCCTTGAACGAAAGACTTTTTATTGAATGAGAGCTGACGGAAAAGAATGTGAAAGATTGTCATCTTGTTGTCATCTTGAATACACCAGGAAGCTATTGGTCAAGTTACAACCTTCAAGCTTCATTTATAAACTCTCTCTCTCTCTCTCTCTCTCTCTCTCTCTCTCTCTCTCTCTCTCTCTCTCTCTCTCTCTCTCTCTCTCTCTCTCTCTCTCTCTCTCTCTCTCTCTCTCTCTCTCTCTCTCTCTCTCTCTCTCTCTGGTAATGTTCTGTACCATTGCCCTTGCTTAAACGTTACAAATACATGGTTCTTTAAAGAGGCCCCGGACGACATATTTTGAGACCCTCTTCTTTAATTACATAGCTTTATATGACTTTCCAGTGATTCACACTATTTGCCAATTACTCCCATGCGAGTGTAATTGTCATGGGGCCGCACCCAGCAGAAACTGAGTAGGCTGTTCATTATGCTCGGCTGAGTGACTTCGTATGTCCACAAGACCTTCTGCCGGACAGTTACAGTGACTTAGTTACGAATCAGGCGTGAATGGTGGATTGAGAGAACACCTTGATTGCCCATGGTGACGATATCCTGGACTTTAAAAAATCGTGGCCGTTATCAGTGTTGGCTTTTTTTCAGTTAACCATATGATAATTATGCATGGCCACGCCAACATTTTGCCTTTTATGGACTGGGATTGGCTCACTCTTCCTCCTCTAATGACAGTACTTATGCAAATTAAGCAAATAAGGGGCAGTGTGCGTCCCGGACCAGTTCAGAGGTATTCCAAGACCCCTCCGAGCAGGCCACCACACTCAAGATCATCCTCACCCAGCTATAATCCTCCCTAGTGCGTCTCGACAAGATGTGGCTCAATCTACTCCTGTTTGCCGGCTGTGCAAGTGCTATTGTTGTAGTTTCCGAATCAGGTAAGATATCTATTTCATGCGTCACAATGCAAAGGGAAACGAAAGTGCATTAAGCAAACCGGAGAGTTGACACGGTAAGGTCACAATCATAAGTAATTGAAGCTCCCAGGCTGTCATTCCACAGAAACTGAATTTTCCTGGTCGATTTGGAAGTGAGAAAAATGCGAGGAAAAACGCATCATTATACTGATATTAGCATCGAAAAAATTTTGCGCGTCCAAAATCTCACTCTTTTTCAAGTGGTGCAGTCGCCGGCAAAAGACGATGTTGTGCCAAGTGCATTCAAAAATGCAACATTCTTTACTTAATCGTTACATCTTGGCGAGATTCCAGAGTTTTTGTGAAAGTGGTCAATGTGTAGGGTGTGACTTTCTTACGAAACCGTGCGAAGATTGAAGTGTCAGTCGAAATAATTAACATCTGCAGTGTACGGCAGTCCGCCAGGTCTCCAAAATTGCCGTCTTGCAAAATGGCAGCCAAAACCCTGGCCCATCCCTTTGCCCCCGAGGCAGAGAGAAATGTTGAAATATCCAAGCAACAAGGAGAAACAATCTCCACGCGTTTACTGACCTTGATACAGGGTACTATTCAAGCTTTCTGTAGTTGCGAAGTGTGCTACATTCAATTGCACTATTATGAAGAAAAAATGCTGTCACTGTCACTATGAGGTTTGAAAGAAATGCCTTCTTTAGTACTTTCAATTGAGAGAGTTGATTCTCCTGTATAGGTGCATCATTACGTAACACTTTTGTAACACTGTCCCATTCGCCCACCAGCCTTCAACGGGCGTCAGTGATAGCACGGAATCAAGGACGCGAAACTTCACAATTTTGTTCTGAATGCGTTGCTTTCGGCTTTTTGAAGCCCGTTACTTTGTATTTTTAAACCATATCAAGATCGTCATTGAATTAGTACCGGTATTCAACAGGTGTCAATGGCTCGTTGGCGCTGTAATTCACGCCCTATAGTACAAGAACAACAACAGCAACAACAACATCCCCTCGTTTAATCGTCTTGTCGAATTTGACAGAAGCGAAACTGACGAGGTGTGAAACTCTGCGACCGCTATAGCGGTGACGGCAGATGATACCGGCATTTGATTGATAAGTTTGCGATACATTCGCCAGTATTTATTTGAATGCACGTGTAAGGTATGCGAGTATACATAGGGACAAAGGCGAGTTTTGTAAGCTCTTCGCGAACAATAGGACCAGCATACTGATATAGTCTCGTTGAATCTTCACAATATCTTTGCGTCCTTCTGTTGATTTGTACAAAGGGAAAAAAATATTGCCACATTCACTCGATTTTCTTACGAATATGTGGAAGTTTTTGACTTGAAGACTTTTGAAGTACGAGACGATGATTGCAGTGAAAACTGTCCGAACGTTGTCTCATTAATTATTCATCATCTTGTTCTCTGTACCTGGGCGCGGTTTCGATTCATTACGTGTTTGCCAGCTAAATAAATGGAGTTGTTTGGCTAAAGAATCTGAGCCTTTTTACAGTAAGACTTGACGTGTGGCAAAAACATGGTCCACAAACGGCAACATCGACAGGGGATTCGGTGATTTTTCGGAAATATGAACGAAAATGTTAAACAAGCCATGCCAAATATTTATACGCCAGGAGCTTTTGAGTTTTAATCTTCCATTAGTAAGTAGCCTTTTTTGTGAGTGCGGTGACCCCTATTATAGATCTTCAAGGCGAGACACGATTGAATTTAATTAGCATCGGTTGTTCTTGACGGTCCTTGATGAAAGTGAAATGTATTGGATCAAGACTGAAATCAATCGAGCTGCAATAGCAATGCACCAAATGGCAGATTACGCCGCGTGGCATAGACTTTCAGATTCGGAAGTCTAAAAATTGAGCTGGTCTTTCCTCGCCTACAGCTCATGTAGATTCATTTTGAAAACTAAGAAAGTTGTATCGCCTTTGGATTTTTTTGACAATCAAAGTTATAAACACTTTCCAATAGAGTTGGCGCTGCTAATAACAAGCATTTCGAAATTCGATTATTTTTAAAATCAAAAGAAGTTTGTGTCTACTATTGAAAAAATTCCCTACGGTGACCCCTGTTTTATCTCCTCCTTGACTGAAAAGTACGATTTAAATTCCCCGTGCATCAAGTTTGCGAGCTTTAAACACTTGCTTTCGGTATGTTTGTTCCCGCAAATATATAAGTTCAGGGTTAGAGAATTGGAATTCACGATGTGCATACAATTCTGTTTTACGACTTCCCGTGGTGGGACGTTATCAGCAATTACAAACGATTCTAAATTCTCACCATTCTTCTATCGTTCTTCCATTCTTCTCATTTTGCACGATTCTTTTTTAAAACAAAAAAACAAATGATGCTTCAAGCGAGGTACAAAAGTGTCCTAAGAAATGCCCTAGGCGGGGCTTTTGTACGCTTTGAATAAATGCAAATAAGGTTGAATGATATTAAAACAATGTACCGTGTAATAGCTACAATGCGTCATTGTAAGTGTCATATTCACGGTGTCGTACTTTTCAGAACCTGGTCAAAAGACTTGAGCTTTCACCAAAGGGTTACGAAACTCCAAATTCTTTCTCCTCGTTACCAAAGATCGACCATAATGGCGATTTGGGCAGGGCAGTCATGTTATGCCTTTGAACTTACCAAAGGCATGAACGAGATGAGGAATAAAGTTCCATGTTTGATAGGCCCGTTCCGCGATGCTTGATATCCGGAAGTTGAATAATACTTTTTTTCAATTTGGATTGCCGCCTAATCTTTATCTTTTTGTTTGTTTATTTGTTTATTTCAGCTTGTAGCAGTAACCCTTGTTTGAACGGAGCCACATGTGCTGACGGCGAAGGAGTCGACTACCACACCTGTTTATGTCAGGATGGTTGGCATGGAGACAGATGCCAACTTTCTACAGGTAAGTCAGAAAACAGCCTTGCTATAACCAAGTCTCGAGAACTTGAAGCTGTAACCGAGTCGCTCTTTCAAAAATGTTTTTGCGCATCAAAGTGGAACATATCCCAAACCGTCATTACATTTTCATCCTATTCTATATTTTTCCCCCATTCAGAGACAAACTGCAACATAAACAGTTACGGCAAATCCGGCACGGTCACATCGTTAAATTACCCCAGTAACTATGACAACAGGTTATACTGCGTCTACCTTATCCGTGTCCACGGCGCCAACTACATCCGACTCGATGTCGTCGACTTCATGACGGAAGAGTTCAAAGATGTCTTGGAGTATGGAGAAGGAAGCGTCGCTGATTACACACTGGCCACTGGTTTGTTCATGGGTAACCTAACTATCCAGAACCAGTTGCCTGAGCCACTTTATTTCTACACCAGTGAAGTATGGATGATGTTTTCCACCGACCGTAATATCAACATGAAGGGGTTCAACATCACCTATACATCCGGTAAGTTATGAAAATCAAAGCTCTATTTCATAGCATATAGCTGCTGAGGTTTATTTCGGATCGCATTGTCCAAGTACATTCAGATGTACCGCGGATTGACGCCGTGAATTCAACGCTGTACCAATAAACGTCTGCTCAGCTTTATAGCTGATAACGTCATCTATTATCACCTGATCGGTTGATCGATCAAGAAGTCCTGTTTTACCACTCACAAATGAGACGTTTCGTCAATCGTATTAATACCAAAATCTCTGTGTATAAACGCTAAATAGTTCAATTTGAGCCACTCTCATCTAGTTCATGGGTCTGCGCAAATATGCAAAATATATTGCAATAGATTAAACAAATGAAGGGTCAACTCACTGACAGCTCGTTTCATTCTATTAAAAGGGGCAGTTCTGCATCCCTGGTTCTCGCATTAGTTGTTGATGACATTGAGTATTTACAGGGTATAACCCCTTTGTTTCCCACTGGATTTTTTATCAAGTTGGCCAGTTTGCTTTTAGAAAAAGCTGATGAATGACCTGCTCCTGTTACTCAGACTATAAGAGGACAACTAACCGTCATATTGGATCACAATATACTGGAGATTATTAGCTTACTTATTTGCTTTTCTGCCAGGTTATCTGAACAACATCAGAGACATAGATTATATATATACACACACACACACACATATATATATATATATATATATATATATATATATATATATATATATATATATATATATATATATATATATATATATATATATATATATATATATATATATATATATATATATATATATATATATATATATATATATATATATATATATATATATATATATATATATATGTATAATATTTATCGTGGTATTGCAGGGTAGGCCAGTGAATAGTCCAATATCCCCAACAGACATTTTTTTTGTAAATCTGCAAAAGTAAAGCATTTTAACTTGATAATTATAAGTAGATAATTATTATTTTACTGCAATTCCTGGTTTATACTGACGCGACATTGATTAAATTTCTTACTAGTAAAAGATTCTAGGAAATCGGACAAGTCATACATGTTAACTGATTTGATAATTTTTCTGTTTTTAACCGACTGCCATTGCTCTTGTCCTTTACATCAGATGGTAATGACTGTTGGTCCTCACCTTGCGAGAACGGTGGTACCTGCGTCGACGGAATCAACGAGTTTACATGTGTCTGCCCACCTGGATATGCCGGAGATCGCTGTGAAATAAGTGAGTGGCAATGCGCAGGCGCAGTGCTCTAACTTCAGAACTTCAGAAAAAAAAACGTGAATGCAACATTCACCACTAATATCTTGTAGGAATTTTGCAAAGCAATCAAAGAATGCACTAGTGGCGTAATTCCTTAGTTTTCTGGGAGCGTAGTCACGTGTGGTGAGCCCCAACCCTTTCACCACCATGGTTTGGCCCAAACCCACTATTACCGACTAATGAGTGTGGGAGCTATTTATTGGGGGTGAACAGGTTAACGATATTCATGCCATGCAGTTTGCATAAGTCCCAACCTAATTTGCATACATGCTGACTGAAGTATTTGCCAATAGTCTCAGTAATCCAGAGTTACACAAGTTCAAATCCGTTTTATGTAACACTCGGCTGAAGAGTATGGACTGCGTGTTCCCGAGGCTTACGGGTGTCATTGCGTTATGCACTTTCTCCGCCGTTTTACTCGACACAATCTAATTTGATTCAAAGAGAATCCAATCATTTCTCCACAAAATGCAAACGTCCATCTCTTTGTTTAGGGATTACCTGCCCCCATAATAACAATTTGTTTTGGATTATTCGAACAATTGGGCAATTTCAATCAGTGAGTTGATTCATATCCGTCCCTTTCATAATGATGGTTGGTTGTCTCTGGGCGTTGTTATTTATGGTTTAGCGTTATGAGTCATTGGAGATAACAGTGCAGACTTTTGACATGTAAATTTCGTTAACGGACCAAACACCAAACTAAGACCAAACTCCAAACACAGAATGGTTAATTTCGATTGCTTCACCAACATGGTACTTATCGACGTAGCACATATTACTGAGCATGCTGTCAAAGTGCAATTGTACTTGGCACATGACGGTACCTGCTCGGATACATTGCACAGTGGCAAGAAAGAGTATAATTACTTTAAGCCCCTTTGGGCCTATATGCAAATTTACTATTGATCCTTTGCTTCTGGACACAGTTAATTGTTCAGAAATCACGTGATAAGCAGATAATTATATTGACTCACACCCAAGAGGACGCAATGTGAAGATAAAAGCCGTCTCAGCGTGTCACAAAAGGATGTAAAGACACGCTGTTCGAGAGAAACTCGTCGCAAATTTGAATTTCCATTTGAAACGCTGCAAAGAACCGACATTCACACCTGGAGGTCGATGTCGTCCCGGCCCGTCGTGACGTCACACAACGTCTTGCGGTGCCGGTCTTCACACTAACGTCTTCCTTTTTGTAGATACTGACGAGTGCGCCAGCAATCCTTGCCAGAACGGCGCCACTTGCACTGATGGTGTGTTCAGTTTCACCTGCACGTGTGCGATTGGCTACACGGGCACACTCTGTGAGATTGGTGAGAGCCTTTTCCCCCATTTTTATAGGGCATCCAGGGTTAAGGTCGAAGGTCAACGTAGTATACCTCATAACAAAAACTTGTATAACGCGAAGATACTAACTTTTGGTTCCTAGTACCATGGAGGAACATACCTCCGTGCTAGTACAGAGCCATTTTCATGTAAGGAAATGGAGGTACCACAAGATCTTGTGGTACCTCCATGGTAAGAAGTATGCAGAATTAAGGTCAACTTACTACATGTAACTCTTAACTAACTGATGTAACGGAAGAACAATGTAACTTTTGGTTCTTCGTTATATCCTAGGTTTTTGATTTCTCTTCCCTTAGCATATTAACCATCTATTTTAAGCCTAACATATATAAGTATAACTTTTATAACGCAAATCTAGATGAATAAATATCATTGAAAACAGCGTATGGTATTAATTTATTAATACATCTACAAACATCTTCTTTTAACAATTCAATTATCTGTCACTTTTTTAAAACTCAAGTAATTTTGCATGCTCAGTTTGAAGAAATTCAAAGCCGAGTTGTGAAATATCAAAGTTGAATTGGTAAAGTTTCCTAACTCATTTAAAAATAACAAGTAATGATAGATGTGTTAACACTATCTCTCTGTGTAGTTGAAATCTGAGAAGTTGACTAGTTGGGGTTTATTCACAGACATCAATGAATGTGCCAGCAGTCCCTGCAGAAATGGCGGAACCTGTACAGAAGGAATTGGATTCTACACTTGTGCCTGTGTACCAGGCTTCACTGGAACGAACTGTGAACTAGGTGAGTTGTGCTCTCGAGTCTGAATGACCGGATGCAGTCTATAGGGTTTCTCCGTCGTCTTTTGGCCTTCGTCCATATGGAGTATGAGGCGAAGGCCAAAAGACGACACAGCGACCCTAGACTAGAGTGGGTGATGGATTTTAATTTAGTTTTGACTTTGATGCTTGCGGCGATGATGGCGGTGGTTCGATCCTGACGGTTTGTGCTCAAGTTCTGTTTCTTAAAGTAAAAGTATTCATTCATCCGTAAAAATGCATTAATAAGCATTGTTTTTATGTAAATCGACTGATGACTAGTCACTGTCGACCAAGAATAATCACTATTGCTACTGATGATGATAAGGATTACAATGATGATGATTACATTGATAATGATGACGACGACGACGAATATGATGATGGTCATTATCATCATTATGACAATGATGATAAACGATGATGGTTCTGTTCAAAACTTCATATCACGTGACCATTTTAATCAAACATAGTACAAGGAGAATCGCTTGTGTGTTCTGAAAAGTATTTGCATTATTGTTCTATGAAAAACGACAATGTCAAAACATTGAAGATACAGTCGGGCAGTATTTCTCTCGACCCCCAAAAATATAAACAGAGGCACATAAGACCTATTCTAATGAGCTGTGGTTATTTAATCAACAGATATTCCCGAATGCGCAAGTTCACCCTGTCAAAATGGTGGTACCTGTTTAGAAGGAACAAACGCTTTCCTCTGTCTCTGTGAACCAGGATACACGGGAGTTTTCTGCGAAATAGGCAAGTACTCGTTGATAATTACCAATACTTGTCGATTCAATGCACCGTCTACACAACGGGTAATTTGACATCAATCCCTCTGTGGTGACGTCATATGGTAATGGTCCCTTTCTCGTTGTGACTTTAGGTGACCGCCATCCGCAGATTTTACAGTGTTTAATCCAAAAAAAACAATTTCGAAAATTCAATATCCCTTTTCCATGCGAAGACATCCTGCTCACCATGTGTGTATCTTGATAACAATGTTAAGAACGTCCGCAGTTTGGGACTTTGCACTTTCGCTTAGTATACATTTTGCTTCGTTGTAGATGTCGCCGAGTGTGCCAGCAACCCCTGTCAGAACGGCCAGTGCGTCGACGGTATCAATTCATACCTTTGTATCTGCGACCCTGGCTGGACTGGAACCAACTGTGACATCAGTAAGTGTCATGAATATTTATTTTCTAAGTCCATAGAAAGTTTCTGAGTACTTGCCAGGTGTCAGATTTGCTGAAATGAAGATACGTACAGACCAGTAATATAACCCTCCTAATAGTGCGAATAATTCTGCTGTCCTAGGGTGCCTTTTGTCGTGCATAATCAGCAACATACCACCTAGGATAGTGATGAATTTCGATAAAACTTTGCATGAACCATAACTCCCAAAGTTTCGCTCCAGAGTCAACGCGTGGATAAATTGTTCTATGGTCCTACCAAAAGTGAGATACTGGCTGTGGTGGCGTTGGTCAGCTTAGTCAGAATTTGTCAGATCGGTCGCTTTTTTTAATGATGATACAATACATGAAGTTAGCACTGTCTATCCTAATTTGCATACCAGAGCCTTAAAAAAGTTCAATTGCTTTGCAGATATTAACGAGTGCGCCAGTAACCCATGTGTGAACGGCAACTGCGTGGATGAAGTCAACGGTTACGTCTGTTATTGTAATCCTGGCTGGACCGGAGTAAACTGTGACATCGGTAAGAACCACTCAAGCTCCCGTGCACTTTTTGAATGACACTGCTTGCCTTGACTGCTTGCCTTGATGTGGTACTTTAATCATAGAGTAGCTGCTTCACACATTTTGACTTCATACTGTTCACTACTTAAACCACTAGGCGTCTCTATCGGATCACGTGTACAAATCAGCCATCATGATTGGCTCACTAGATCTCAATTACAATACACTAACGACATTTTGCAGCCGGGAGGCCATCCATTAGTGATGGCCCAGCTCATCCTAAGGTAAGTATCGAGCAATTGTGTCGATGCACAAACGCATAGACCGCGTAGAGTAGCGCAGTTAAGGGTTACACAACGCTAGTTAATAATGTATAAATCATAATTATTGTACAACTACGAGCATGTGTCGTTGAAAGTCAAAGTGATGGATCCGCAAAGAGTCCAAGTCAGCGGCGACATCAGTTTCACTTTCAAATACATGTATCGCCTCAGATATCGATGAATGCAGCAGCAATCCTTGTCAGAATGGTGGACAGTGTGTGGACAATATCAACAGTTACACGTGCATCTGTCAGGCCGGGTACGCCGGAGTTAACTGTGAAATAGGTGAGTCCAACAACTGGCGTGGAGTTCGGTGATGTGTGTTGACGTTTTAATCCTGCGAGAGATTGAGAGAGGGCCTCCTTCAAATTGTAGCTTTTGTAGCTTTATGCGATACACGTCATGATTATGACGACAAAGACGATGATTACAAAGATACTGATGATGATGATGATGATGATGATGATGATGATGATGATGATATTGATTGAGGTGGTGGTGGCAATGATGATGATGATAATGATGATGATGATGAAGATGATGATGATGATGATGATGATGATGATGATGATGATGATGATGATGATGATGATATCATTTTTACCCACCATTTGACGAAAGGGGTGATATTTCACATTGTTAAATGCATACAATCATCCAAAAGTGGGACAAAGCCCTAAAGACTACGTGAGAATTTCTCTACAGAAATAAAACTCAACTTTTTGGAACTTTTTTCACGAATCGCAGATATCGACGAGTGCGCCAGTTCGCCTTGCTTAAATGGAGCCACTTGTATTGATGCTGTAAATGGATACACCTGTGTGTGTGTGGACGGCTTCGCTGGTACCCACTGCGAAATCAGTACGTGTATACAATTAAACTCATACATGGGATCCAGAAACTGACACTTTTGGTGTACCGTCCATAATTTTCCGTTTTCTTTGTTAAGTCTTTTTGAGGGGGTCTACCCCGTGAATCATGTTGAAACTTCGTCGTCAACACTGCCCGCGTTTAAAAACGGTAATATCAAATGCTGTTATCGGCAACTACGTTAAAGCACCGCAATGGTGTCATCCTTTCTATAACGACACTGCATATCGTACGATAGCGCCGAGGTTGCATGATCAACACTTTGTGTTCAGAAATACTTTACAGGAAGGGATATTATTGTTCACTTGTTTGAATTTATAAAAAAAACAAGCTTTAGTAAAGAATCATCATAAATTACTGATTCTCCCTCTCATGGAGAGAGCATTTTAGTTTATATCTACGATTGATATAGTAGTGCGATTGTAAACCATTTTTAACGGCGAGTTGGTTTTATAGTGTCACATTCATGACGCTTCTAATTGATTATCGTGCATGAACTTACAGACATTGACGAGTGTGCCAGTAGTCCGTGTCAGAATGGAGGAACCTGCGTTGACCTCGTCAATGGTTATCTCTGTCAGTGCGCACCAGGCTACACAGGGACTCATTGCGAAACAAGTAAGTGGTGTCGATCAGTTTTAGGCCTAAAATGTTGAGAGATGTGAAGTCCGGTGCATGGGTAGAATTTGTCTGAGGGACAGGTATTCAGACTCTCAAGTTTTTACAATATTTTTCTGATCTACATCTTGTGTGGGCTCATTATTTTGAAGCTCTTGGATGAACTGAAATTTTCACTCTCTTTTATTTGAAAATCGATTTTTCCCCAATATATTTGATATTGGGATGGCGGCCATTTTCAAATTTTGGTAAATACAAGGTAATTTGTTAAAAATGTGCTCGGGACCTCCGCCTCCCTCGATTCTTATTCTCGATTTTAAAAGAAAATTTTTGAAAATTTCCTTCAAGTCTCACGAGTTTTATGTCAATCTTACAGATATCGACGAGTGCGCAAGCGCTCCATGTTTAAATGGCGGCACATGTGTAGATCAAGTTAACGGATATCAGTGCATCTGCGCCCCAGGTTACGAAGGCACCCACTGCGAGATTGGTAATATTCGTTTCTTTATTTTGTGACATTTCATTTCCAAACTTAACCATGCTGAACGTTGACTGGATAACTACTGACGGTATCTCACGGAATCGAATGGACGATTTTAAACTTTGCACGAGTAGGCTCCATCAGTTAGAGGAATAGGCTTATGGCCTATATTTTGGCGATGGATATAGATGGGAAATTCGTGTTTAAAAAAAGTTTTGGCACATGTAATAGGCCCATAAATTGCGATGCTGTTTATTTATCAGTTATTTCCTCTAAGCTTAACTTCCGACTTATAGGATAGAGGTTATACACTCTTTCTGTGTCTTATGTAAACCGTGCCCCGTTTCATGCACATTCGAAGATATAACAGCGATTTTCATTTTCTGACTACAGATATCAACGAATGTTTGAGTCAGCCGTGTCAGAATGGAGCGCAGTGTGTCAACAATATCAACCAATATGTCTGTATCTGCCAACCTGGATACACGGGAACTAATTGCGAAATAGGTGCGTAGACTTATGTATTTCAGATCTCACGAGGGCGCTGTCTCAGAAAAGGGGTGATTCTGAAAAGAGCGGCTCGACGAATTTTTAATCATTTTAATGGCTACCGAAGACTTCTTTCTGTCATATACTAGTACAAATTGTGACAAATCTTATGTAGTGTGTCTCTTTTACCCGTTTTCTGCGTTCACATCTGTCATTGTGGGATTATCAAACTGTCTTCCTGTAAACATGCCGTTTATACGTACACAAGGCATATTTTATGTGTTCCATACATGGACGCGCATACATCTTGGATACTATTGTATTGTTTTGTTTTTTTCATTATCTCAGATATAAACGAATGCGCCAGCTTTCCATGTCAAAACGGCGGAGAATGTCGAGATGAAGTCAACCAGTACGTGTGTATTTGCCAGCCGGGATATGTGGGAGTCAACTGCGAAATAGGTAAAAATTATCTTTCGATGTTTAGATATGCAAAATGACAAACGTCGTGTTAGAAGCTAGTGCGCCTGCTAAATTCGACGTTTTGTGTCGGTTGTCTGTGATATGGTACATTGTTCAAATACTCTACACAGCAATCCGTTGCTTTTCATGAGAAGAACATTTTACCTTTAAACGAGAGCGCCAATTTTTTATCAGCTACAAAATTGTTTTGCGAAATATATGTATATGCGCATTGTATGTCAAGTGATATGAAAAATGAGAGTCGTATAAACTTTGAAAATGATGTAGACAAGTTTCATAACCAAGAATTAATTTTATTTTGGCAGATTTCGATGAATGTGCTAGCTCGCCGTGTCAGAATGGTGCACAGTGTGTAGATCAAGTTAACCAGTTCGTGTGCATCTGTGATCCGGGCTACAGTGGTGTCCTTTGCGAAATTGGTAAGTGCGATCCACTCTTATCTCCGCTAAAATTTTCGCAATTTGGACGGTTGTGATGGAATTCCGATCAGTCTGAACGTATTCCTTGTTTATGTAACAGCGAAATCTGAACGACCATTTTCCTTTTTTGACAGATATCAACGAATGTGCCAGCAATCCTTGTCAAAATGGCGGACAGTGTATCGATAACGTGAACGGATATACGTGTGTGTGCGTTCCCGGCTATACAGGAATAAACTGTGAAACAAGTGAGCCCAGATTTTCGGTTGTTTAGAAAACTCAGTATTTTTGTCTATGCTTGTGGTTGTGCTCTAAAGTCTTTGTTGACCACATTTTAAAAATTTGTATCTGCAAAACAACAACAGTAAGGAAGTTAGAAACTGCGAACACGTTAAGAAGCACTGTAATGAGATGACGCTTTTTGTAATGTGGTAAAATGAACTTGATAATGTAAACAATACTATAACATGTTGTGTTGTGCCAACGTGAACTTGCTCATGAACTCAGTGTGTATGTGCACTTTGGTCACGCATTTAACACTGGTGATAAACAAGTATACGTTAGCTGTGTTCAATTTTTTGTTTTTCTAGGTGTCGTATTGGACATCGTAAAGTCAGGTCAAAGTTCTCTTGCAGGTCGCAGAAGACAATTTTGACAATAAAAGGTTCTTTTAACCTGTTCACCCCCAATTCCCCGTAAACAGGTCCCAACAATCCGCATTGACAATAGTGGGTTTGGGCACACCATGATGGTGAAAGGGTTAATAGAGACGTCTAGTGGATTTCTTTCTCCCTCACTTGTGGTGAAGATTTGTTTTCGATCGTTTGCTTTTTTCGAAAAAAAAAATCTTCACCCTAATCTCTGTAGAATTTAAATCTTAACTGTTACACACTCTATAAAGCACATTGCGCATAATGCGGTGCACGGAATCAGCTAAACTAACACTTTTTTATGATTGCACACGTTTTCCTGTTGTTATGAAAATGTACTAACCAACTGAGTGTCGTACTTTCAATGAGAAGATTTTTTGAGGAAAATTTCTTTCCTAACTGTTCTATTTTCCCGCCTTTTTTCAAGATATCAACGAATGTGCCAGCAACCCATGTCTCAACGGAGGTACATGTCAGGATGAGGTCAACGGCTACGTGTGTATCTGTCCATCCGGGTATTTCGGTCAAAACTGCGAGACAGGTAATAAAACTGCCATTCCCGTGTTAACTTTAGGGAGGGAAATGAAATTATCGATTTTCAAAAAAATTAAGACAGTGAAAACGTAATTTATCCCATGGACTTCTGAGTCCTCACAAGTGGCAGACCAGAAATATACTGTCAGAATATCTGTGGTGCATTTTACCTTAGGCAGACCGACAAAATCAATGGTACGGTGCGGATTGGAAGCGTGTTTCAGAATCATTTATTTGGCAAAAAATCAAAACAGTTGCTAATATTTTGCACACTGTTCATTTTCAGACGTGGACGAATGCTCAAGCGCCCCATGCCAGAACGGCGCCACCTGCCAAGATGTCGTCAACGGATTCGTATGTATTTGTGTCCCCGGTTACACAGGTGTTCTCTGTGACGTCAGTAAGTAACAAAAACCCCCGTTACCTATACCTGATCATTTACAATTAACTGTTTTGTGTGTGTTCTGCACTTCAACGTTCTTTTCATCGATCTGTGGAAGTTTTGTCTTCGTTTTCAGTCATGTTGTATATGTAACCCTTGTTGACCATCCTCGTCCATTACAGTCAAAATTTAACAGTAAGAGTTGACGACCAACTCATTTTTATTGTAATTAGTCTATTCATTTAACACAGAGAGTGTGTACATTTACCCAGGTTCAAGACAATAGATAGATAGATAGATAGATAGATAGATAGATAGATAGATAGATAGATAGATAGATAGATAGATAGATAGATAGATAGATAGATAGATAGATAGATAGATAGATAGATAGATAGATAGATAGATAGATAGATAGATAGATAGATAGATCACATATTACGCGATTGGAACTAATTTGGGAGAATAGGATATTGTAGTAATTTTCATTTATTTTATTTTATTTTTTTTTATTTATTTACTCACGAACCAACAGGTCGCCCTAATAACAGGTTCGTTATTGGTTTAATCATCAAATTGAAGCTCATCTACTTTTCGTTTTTTTCGCTTGTTTTTTTCAATTCACTTGTTCTTGTGAGTAATTTGTAATATTGCAGCTTTCAGGTATAGGGCACCTAACGTACATGCACTTTGATAAATTTGCACAATTAAAACCGTCCTATTCTCCCACATTAGTTCCGATCGTCTTATAAAATATGACCTATGGTCAGTTTAATTCTCATCTTAAGATTAATCCGACAGTACTAGTTAAAGTGAGAAGTTCATATGCCATATAGTAAAAATAATAATGATCAATAACAATTCAGAATTCCTTGCTTGTTAAATTTCATTTTCTAACATTAAGTTCAAGGTATTGTGTCCTTCAAAATCAAGTGGGCGTATATTTACAGCGCAGTAAAGTCCCTATACTCGTCAATTGTAGTAAAATACGGACAGGGTCCATACCTTTGAATCTACTGTGCCTTTGAACATTTGCAAAGTAGTCTGGATTGCAATGCAATATTTCAGAAGTCAACTGATCATATAAAAACCAAACAATAATGTGTAAATATAAACCGTAACTTTGAAAACATCCAAATATCGTATTTCCCAATCCTTCAGAAAATACTCTGTTTGTGATGACTAACAAACTTTAGCGCTTTCCAATGAAAATATATCCTACAAGTATGACACTGTAATGAGAGAAACTGACAAAAGTCGCCGTTTTAGACCTCACAGCTATAACAGCAATGCAAGTTTAGGTATTTGCTTCAGGTTAGGTGACTTTTAGACATACTGTAGGTCACGCCGAAATATGCCTAGAGGACAAAACGGCATGTTCTATTACGTAGTGGATCGAGGAGATGACGATACCGAGACTGATGGCCTGAAATATAGAACCTTCCCTGACAAAAATCCAACATACACATCACTTAAGCTTTACTCATTGTCATAACCATCCGATCGCACCATTTCTTCTGTCTAAAACTCTCACTAACCTCATCCATCGATGATTTGCGACGAAACAAAATGTCATAAATTGAGTAACCATGATTCGTTCAAATAGAATTATGGAAACCAAGTTCCTCATGCAATGCAGGGGCTGTTGAAAAAAAAACGATTTGAGGTATTCATGCGCCATTTCTCGGTGGGTAGTTGGGCAATTTTCCTTTCCGCATCAGCGGGCAGGAAAAGGGCCAGCGGGGAATGTCATGTAATTTGAAGGCGGGGAAATTTTATTCTTTCCCCTAGACGCTTGCCGATCCGTCATCATGCGACAAAGCCACTTGGTTATTTGATCGGTCTATATCGGGGGAAATTATGTTACAATTTGTAAAGTATATCAAGAAATATGTAACAAAGTCTTTTTGGAAATATTACTTAACCTTCAGATATTAACGAATGTGCCAGTAACCCCTGTGAAAATGGAGGCGAGTGTGTTGACTTGGTCAATGCTTTCGTCTGTAATTGTCTCGCCGGGTATGAAGGCACCCGATGCGAAATTGGTAAGCAGAGTCCTGTCTTTTATAAAAAAAAATTAAAAAAAAAATTGGTGTTGGTTAAATGGGTGTTTTAGGATCTAGATAGAGTCTTTTTGGAAAGATATTGGTCATTGCATATCCTGATGTTTGTTTCACTTAGCTGTCCGAGGAAAAGCGAATCTACAGGAATTTCAAGAGTATGAATGTTAATACCAGTATTCAGTATCAATTCTTGCTTACCTGATATGACAAACAAAGAGTTTAAAGGATGAATCCAAAGTCACATTTTTAACACTCTTTTGATCGACCGGTGCAAATTCATATGACATGTTAATGTATAAATGATAGAATTTACTCGCTGAGTTCAATATTCTTTTCAATCAAAAGATATAAACGAATGCGCAAGCTCACCATGTCAAAACGGGGCTACCTGTGTTGACCAAGTCAATAGATACTCATGTATCTGCAGGCCCGGTTTCACCAGCACCAACTGTGAAATTGGTAAGTAAGATGGGCCAGTGTCTATTAACGTTGATAGTAAATCTTCGTGGACAACACTAGCTGGGCTTTCAAGTAGTTGGGTGATATCAATGCAAACAAATCACTGATTTCTTCTAGTACGCCGACATATACATTTCTTGTACATGTTGTAATGAATTTATCCTAGAAATCTGTGAAAATGTAAAGTTTTGGAATGGAAAGAGGACGTGGGACTCCTGTGCACGTGTTCAGAAATTTCCAATGCCAAAGTGCGATCCGAGCTGCATTCGCTGACTTTTCAAAACACCTTCTCTGTTGGATGGAACGTGTCACATGAAATAAGTTGTAACATCAAGTTACTCATCCTGGTAAACTGTAGCTAGCGAGTCATTCATAACACCACTATAATAATGACCTGATTCATTTGTCATACATTACAACTAAATAATGTCGTTGAAATGATCCATTTTCGCCCATCCAGAGATAAACGAGTGTGCCAGCACCCCCTGCCAAAATGGCGGCTTCTGCACTGACGTCATCAATGGTTACTTTTGCACCTGCGTAGTCGGTTTCTCTGGAGTGAACTGCGAAATAAGTTAGTAGTGCTACTTAGATTGCTTTTTTACATAGCAGAGCAATGCATACAAATTCCTGGACGAATAAAATCATGTTTTTCACTCATCCAAGATCCAGAATGTATTTAGTGCTTTTTTCAAATGGAGGAATTTCAACTAAATCTGTAGTTATATATTCAAGTTTTTTGTTTTCTATCGAGCCACGTCATGTAAACTTTCTTTGATATTCGGACAATTCGTTCACTCAGTTCATAAATCGTGCAGATCTGCAGTTACGCAGATCTCTGAATTGACACTAAGGTAGAACACGCCTCGGGGGACAGGTATTCAGACTCTCAAACTTTTACAATTCTTTTTATATCTACCACTTGTGGGGGCTTATTTTAAAGCTGTCGGTGTAAGAAATATTTTCACCGTCATACTTTTTCGAAAATCGAAAATTTTATTTTTCTCCATAGAGTTAAGTTAACACAGGGATGTGGCCATTTTAAATGTCAAATATCGCTAAATCTTGCATAATTTGTTTCTTTAGTACCAAAATTTGTAAGGTGACCACCGATTTTTATGCTTGATTTTGAAATACAATAGTTGAAATATTTCTTGAGGAAAATTTGAGCAAAAGTTTGTCTTTCACTTTCGAGGCGCATACTACCTTAAGGTAATTTTTAGTGTTGAATAATTTCGTGTTTCCAATGAATGTCGCGATAATTTAAGATTTCACAGTCATTTAAGTTATTTTATGTGGTCAACGTCAATAAGTTTTTGGGTTTACACTGTATTTATAGATATTAACGAATGTGCGAGCAATCCTTGTTTGAACGGCGGAATCTGTCTGGACGGCGTGAACAGATACACCTGCCAGTGTTCATCACAGTGGACCGGAGTTCATTGTGAAATTAGTGGGTTCAAAGTTTTATGTTTAAAAAGCCCCCATCATTGTAACCTTCGACAATTTTGCCCAGTTTTGTTTTTTGTGTATACCACTGTTTCTTGGCTCTCTCCCCAAGCATGTTGAAAGACGCTCCCGGCTTCATACAGCACAGGCTTTTTGCGTTCAATATACATGATCATTAATGTCCGCACGTAACTTCAGTGGCAAAATAGCATCGGACGCCAAGCGTTCGTGCTGCGCGGGCTATCAGAATACCTGGGTATCTCAACGTGCTTTGGGAAGCGCTCCGAGGAAAAGCTGTATACATGAAACATACACTGACAATATTATCAAGGTAACGATGGTGAGGCTGTAAACAATAACACTATCGCTCAAAGCAAAGAAATATAAACACATGTCTCAATGTTAAATAACTTTTAGGCTTTAGAACTTGGTTTCAATAATGTTAAGGAAGCATAGCAGTTGGGTGATAAGGAATACAGGTAGCATGAAATATTGTTAAGTGCCGGTTGAGTTGAAGGTCAACGAACACACATCATAAAATGTATTTTATAGTTTGATGCTAAGCATGGGTAAGATTCTTTATTCAAAAAAAATCGAAGCTTTACACTTTCATTTGGTAAATCCTACACTTTTGTATTTGGAAGACATATGATACTGTTTTGTCGAAGACCTATCGATCTTCCAACAATTATGAGCAATAATGATGTGATGTGTGTAAGCTGACCTTTGACCTACTATTCTGACATTGGTCGTGAACTGCATGCTAAAAAAGTTAAACTCGTAACACATGCGGAATACTCTACGTAACATTAACCGACCTGTACCCACACACTGTAATTTGATGTACCTTATGTCTCTAATATTATCTCTGTTCGTTGCATTACAGCATATTAACGTGCATTCAGTGTTTATACGTCACCTAGTAACAATCTATGGTAATCAATCATTTTGCACCATGTGCACTCTGCACTCAAACTTTCCATTGGTTTTCCAAGTGTAAATTTCAAACTGCTGCTGGCTTCACAGCTTTTGAAATACAACTTTTGTTGTGTGTCGAAAGACGTCATATCCCTGATTCACTTTCAGATATTTCGTCGTCTGGTTCCTCTTTACAGGAAAGCATAGAGGGCTTATTTTGTACAGTTGGTGTAACTTTTCAACTTGTGGTGCTTTCATAACCTTTATCAAACCTGTTATCTTCCTAAGTAGCTTTAGCTATTATATTTTTTTCGATGATATTTTTCGATGATGTACACATTGAAAAATTTCGTGATCAAAAATAGGCGGAAAACATGTTTGCAGTCGGTAAAACTTCAAAGTTAAATTTCTTTCTTGTAAATGGAAGTTTAATATAGTTCTACCAGATTGTGTGTATTTGCCTAGACTTGTTGAGCCAGTTGACTATAACTGCACATGTGTAAACTGTACTATTAGTGCAAGATCCGAGGTATAATAACATTCAAATATGCAGATTACCTTAATGAGCATTGTTTCGGTATTAAAATTCTATGCTAATGACCCTTAATCCTTGCATCTTGAACTAAAAATGACAAACTTCTGTTCACCTTTGTTTTAATGAAGTGTTGACTAAATTAAAGTGCGAGCATCATTGCCAATGTCGGAAAATCCCTTTTTGTTTGTATTCAACAAAAAAGTCACACTTTTCTTCTCCCTCCGTTGTTTCCAAATGAATCGGTAGTTGTATTTTATCTGAATCAACACTCCGGTAGTGATACCTAACTTCAATTCACAACAAAAAGAAAATCTAGCTTTGACATTTACTATAAACATGGTTTCCGCTTACCTTTCCCATGAAAGTTTCCTATAAAAATTACAATCGTAACATGACTCTAAATCAATTTAACTTTGAAAGAAGTAATGGTCCTGTGTTGAATGTGACTGTACAATATTTACGATACAAAAATAGCCACCAATATATTAATGACTTTTTGGTTTTTTGTCAACTTTAGGCGTTAACCCATGCATCAGTCTTCCGTGTCAGAACGGTGGCCAGTGCTTGAACAACAACGACGGTACTTATACTTGCCAGTGTCTGAGCGGCTATGCTGGATTCAACTGCGAAATAGGTAAGTTGTCCTTCAAAGACGATAGACTACCTAGACGAAAATATGCATACAAAGTGCAACGATAGACGTCTTGTAGTTAGGTGTTACTGCTTATTAGCATAAACTAAAGCTGTTTTTTCTGTCATATACTTTGCCGTTTATGGCAAGATTATGATTTGTAATGACGCTATACGTACAGAAATCCGACTTCCTTGAAATAATCTGAGTCTTCAATTCTATTCCACGTTACCTCTCAACCGGCCATAAACTTTTATACAACAAGTTCAAACTACACACAGACAGAAAAAGCAAAGAAACTTAGTGGAATACACCTTAAGAAAATCGGATGCATGCTAACGTTTCGTAAACTGTTGGTTAGAGACCATATGCACAGATTCTATTAAGCATGAAACGAGTTGAGTTCAAGAAGACAATCCAAGATACTGAAACTAGGATAACGACATGCATTCTCAAGAAAGAAAATCGGACACCGGTTATCATAGTATGCAGCAAATTTCTGCTTTCTGCTTTTCTCTGTTTGGTACGAAATGACGAGAAAGCACTGCTTACACAACATAGGGGTGCAAACCTTTCATCAGTCAACAGAATATACCTTGATGTTTTCGGCATTTGCGGCGACCCCATTACTTTATAATATCAAGAAACATCCCGGTGTCACCCTGTTCGATACCAGAGTGCTAGCAAAGTAGTGAAAGGCCAGATTTATTCAACGATACAAGTCAAGTTTTTCACTCTTTTCAGAACAGTTGAGATACGGTCTGGCATTGTCTATCGACTTTTGGTAGTTGTTGTTGTTTGTTTTAATTTTATCGACGTAGGTATTTTTGCATGAAACAATATCAATATGCCCTTTCACGCTGGAATAACTTAATTTTATGTATTTTAATCTAGACATCAACGAATGCGCAAGTCTGCCATGCCAGAACGGCGGTATTTGTGTGGACGGAAGAAATTCTTACACCTGCACATGTTTGGAAGGCTGGACAGGAACCCATTGTGAAACAAGTAAGACCCTTTGTCATTGCATTCTTATAATATATCGCTCCTCATAGAAATTTGAAAAGCTTCAACTGCAGAATTATAAAGCTTGTCTTAAAGGAGAAAAGTAATTTGAAACAGATTTTCAAAGTATGATAGTACAAGGAGCTAGCAAACCGACTGGAAACATTTACTGACCTTTTACAATTTATGAACAAATATTTAATTAGGTCCTATTTTTAACGTTGGATTGTCAAGTTGTAATGCTCACATGCATTGTTAAATCTGTTCAACTTTCTTAATTGTAGGCACTGCCTGTGACATCAGCGGTACATGGTACAACAGCCTTGGCACTGAGCTCGTCCTTGAAAGAACAAGCAACGGCATGCTGCTCGGACAGTACAACACAGCGTATGAGCGTCTTTTGGTCGGATACCGAGCAGGTTAGTATACGGTTTCATACCCCACCATTGATTGGCCGGAGAGACGGTCATAGGTCAAAGTGGCGCCGTATTGGGCGAATCATCTCTGATGTTACAAACATGTTTTAATCATGTGTGAAAGCAAGTAAGACGTGAATATGGGAATAATTATAACAAATTCAAAGTCTTAACTTTCAGAGTGTTATGATGTTTTTGTCTCAAAAAGATTGTCGTCTGCAGAGAGAATGCCTGGGCCAAAATTTATCAAGTATCTTTGTTTCCGTTCATCGGTGACTTACTCAAGGGCTCTGTATAGTAACCTATGTTATGAATTTCGCCTTCCCACATTGGAGAACAGGCGAAAATTTTTAGACACTCTTTTTCTTTATAAAATCCTTCACTCAGTTTATAGTGTACCGGATGTCCTTGCACAGATTCATTTTAACGTTCCTGCTTTTACATTGCGTCGTGCTGTTCTTTTTAGACCAGTGTCAGCACGTACGAATATCTTGAAACACTCATTTTTATCACGATCTCAGACATATTTTAATTCTATCTGTAACAAGCAAAATTTAGATATTTTTAATAACTTAAGTAATTTTCGTCATGGATTATGTAAGATCCTTTTTTCTGAATGATTACTTTTATCTGTATGTTTTTCTGTGTGTCTTTCGCTGTGTTGCTGTTTTTTTTGGTTATTTCTTATGTGAATTCTCCTGTCTGTTTGTTTACGTTGTAACTGTTATATATTTTTCGTTTTTGTATTATATTTTTATTTTCAAACGAACCTGTTATTGGGGCAACCTGTTGGTTCGAGATTAATAAAATAAAATAAAATAAAGTATATAAATTTGCTTTTTAAACGGTTTCTCCACATAGACAAGATGAGTTAAACTTTCGCCTCACTTTTTTTTCAAATGCATCAGTTCATGACAATGGCTTTTCTCTCTACCCTAGGTACAACAATGGTGCTTGGATACTGCGATATCACAACCAACTTCCCTACTTTCGGCTTCACCGTGGTTCGTAACAACGGCGAGCAGACGATCAGCTGGACTGGCCAGTGTCACTTGTGCGACGACGAAGAAGTTTTGCTGACCACGTGGGTTTCTACCGAGCAGACTGTCGTCTGCAGAGAGAATGCCTGGGCCAACAAGTAAGTTTGACCTTTTTAGAACACCATCATTTTTGAGAGATGCACGAAATGTTTTCGCGAGGCTGCGACCGAATTACTTAAAAACTAAAGAAAGAATGTTTGAAACTAAGCAAAATAAAGTATGTAGTAATAATATCCTCTTTACAAGCTTTATTTCACAGATATATTTCAATGGCATCATAGATCACGTGAATTAACGAAATATAAACCGGCAGAATTGGCAATTCTTTCGTTAAATAACATAGAGATAGCATTCTGATAAAACCATAATTACATTATAAACTAGAGAAACTCATTTTTTTAAAGTATAGATTACGGCAGTGCTGTTGATGAGTCTATGGCTCACACTGAAAGACCAATAAGAAGCGACTTGATAAACTGGCTACATTTATTCGCTCAAAATCTCTTGTCTGCGGGTCATATTGGTTAAAGAGCCTGCCATTTCTAAGCATAAGCTTTACCTCCTCCTAACTGCGGTAAACGTACGACTTCGGCCTCCGATCCAAAACAGACAACTGTTTTCTTGTGAGCTACTGTCATTGTACTCACTGAAAAGTGAGGCACCAGCGATGATGCGGCACCAAGTTGACTTCCTGATTTCTCACTATTGATTCTTTTTGATCGATAGATGTACATTGCAGTTACAGAGTTCAAGTTGTAAATCTTTTCTTTTTCCTTGTATCTCTTCTGCACCAATAGGATTGGTCGTGACAAGTGGACACGCTACCAACAGAGTATGGCTCCAAAGGAATTGTAAAAAAGTTGATGAGACAGTCAAACACCATTCTCTTCATTTCAATGTTTTTTACTCTCAAATTTGGAACAAATTTTGACCGCTCTATTGTTTATATTCTTCGAATGCGGCGACATGGCATGTGATAGCGCCACCTAGCGCTTTCAGTAGCTTCACGGGTTCGTGCCTTTTGTTCAAACGTGAATTTTTGCCGTAAGATTGTATATTTTGTATCCAAGTATATTACCTCAAAGTTATTCTTGCAAATTTTACTGTGTGATCATCAAAATTTTTGAGCGATGAATTTTCATTACAATTTATAATGACAGTGTAGTGAATTTAGTGACATTGTTTTGAACAAGTAAGTGTACATGAGTCCGTTTGTGTCACCTCAGAGGAATTTAATGTTTTAGTTTGCGGTTAATTTAAAATTCTGGTTTCTTAATTCACATGAGATTGAACGTTTTCAGTGTGTTTTAATTGTTGGTAGAAGTATTACTTTTACATGTCCTGAGAAATTCAAGTAAGTGTTCACCTTCACTAGGAATTGTTTGACAAACCCACAAACGGTTAGCCTCCTTTTTCACCCGAGAAACTTTGTGTACAGTTTTATGAAAAATTGATGTTTAACTATTCACTGTATTGTCGCACTTTCGATGACACTGCTTTACACACCGGTTTGTCTCACAGCACAAAAAAGCAGCACAAAGGGGGAAACTTTGTCAAGATGTTGTAAATTATCCTGTAGGTAGACACATATCACATGGTTCATCTATGCAGCAGCCGTGCAGACCACACCCAATTATTTCAGAAACAGTCTTCCAAAGTCAAACTTCAGACGATCAAACCCTCTATTCTTCCTCAGTAATTCTTCCTCAAACTACCAATGTTTTCGATCCATTCAGAGCAAAGTGTTTCTCCGTGGCAATGTCGTAGTCTAGATGGTAGTGTTTGATTTGTAGCAGATACAGAGCAAATGATAGTTACTTTTTTTGTACAATTTCCGTGCTTAGACAAATCATTTTGCTATAAATTTGTTTTCCCTTTGTAATGCCTTTGAATCACGTGACTGTTGTGGTATTTTTATTTCCCTGTGTGTTGTACGCGCAGCTTAATTACCTGACATAGGTTATGTGAACGATTCATGTGGCAAACTAATTTCGAAGTTTGACTGTAAAGCGCGATAATTTACTAATTGCAATGTATTTATGGCGATTTCGTATTAAAATTCTAAAACGTATTAATGCTTGTGGCTTCCTGTGCTTACTTCTTTGGTGGATGCACTTTCGAAAAAATTGAGCCTACTAAAAAGTTACCATAAATTGGTATAACTTTTGTGATACAGACAATCATGCTTTCTGTTGGAAAGTAGAAATTACATATCATACATGAGCAGCTGCTAACAATAAATATACCTTGGGCTGAAGTAGTTTCTATAAAGTATATGACAGAGCAGACGATAGACTTTCACGAATGCAAAATAGTATATGGCCTTTTTCAACGAAAAGTAAGATTGAACGATGTTGTTCGCAGCTGTTTTCTGTAAAATTGACATTTGAAAACAGATATCACAACAAACACGACTTCTTCACCACATTTTTCGAGCTTGAGAAATTAAAATTGCACATTACTTCGAATAAGGGAAGAACCAGCAGTTTACACCCAGAATACGCGCACGGCACATCAAAGTCAAAAGCACAAATCTGCGTTATTCCTGTAGTGCGTTACGATATAGTCGGTGACGAAAGTAATACACGATCACACAAATAAAAACTGAGATCTATCTGTGATCTGGTAATTTTCATCACAATTTTCACAAATCCGAGTGTATGGCAATATCCTTGCGAGGACGAACAATCACATGTTACGCGGGCACTTTCGGAGAAAAATATTTAGTCTGTAACCAAATAAACCCGCTGTAGTGTGCTCAAAAACAGCAGCAGTAAAATCTATGGTCAGTGATTTATATCGGGGTGAGCTACTTGCTACCGAGCTTTTGACATGACTGAAAACCATGACGGCATTCTAAAGGGAAACGTAAACAAAGTCAAAACTTGATATTAATCAGAGAGAAGACGATCCAGAATCACAGCAAGAGCACGGGCAGATTAAACAAGTGTGCACACTTGATGACAACCAGTGGACTAAAGAACTTCTACAGTAAAGGTTGACTGTTTGTGTCCATGGTGGAAAAATTTGTTCACCTGTGAATCAGATGTGAAATCTCATAACAGAAGAAGGCGACAACTCATCCTCTGATCGAGTTCTCAGTCTGTCTCCCAATTTCAAAACGAAACACGTTATGAGCATGGATTCCTTGCATAGATATGCGTGCAAAAACTGTCTGACTTTGGTTGTCTTCCCCCCGGGGGTCTGTTGATATTTTCATATGGGGGTGTGCCGCCCTAGTTGAAAACATCTACCTATGTGTATTCTAAAAATATGACCCATTGTTAGGGATTTCTTTAATAAATTTTGGGAATATTCACCTTTATTCAGTTAGATGTGGAGGCTTTCCTTATTAAGCATGGTAACTTTACATTTGCGTTCTTATCGACCAATGTTTAGAGAATTTTCAGATGAAAAATCGACCCATGTTTAGGGATTTTTTCGGTAAACAGTGGCCCATTCAGGCGGCACATACCTGTAAACCTTTTCTATGGCACTACCCCCTACGGGATTGTCTTACCTAAAGATATCACCATAGCCTTGCTATTCATGGAGGGACTGGCGAGTACTTATACTGACAGAGCTTGAAGTAAACATCTTTGTCAGGTAGCTTTCATTACGCCTTTGTTATAAGGTGAAAGACCAGCATATTGATTGAGACGGTAGATCTAAATGCGGTTCCTGATAACAACATAAAATCGATTCTACAAATTGTCATGAATTGTGGCAAAGTAATTTGAGTATGTCGGGTACACCATCATAAATTATGCAGTATGTCCAAATTCAGAGCAAATCAATATACTAGTGACTGTGTGAGGTACTTCGGCTATTTAAGCCAGGCGAATGTGTAGAGTGGAAGCTTTTGTGTGTGAACCTGCGTAAACGACCCCCACATAAACCGAAAGATCCGTCGCTTGAGGGCGCTCTCTACGCTGGGAAGGGGGCTAGACAGCGCCCTCGAGCAACGGATCTTTAAACCCACACATAAACACCAGTCCTGGTGTGTGTGCAAAGTTTATGCTTTATGGCGCTATGGTATATGCATTGCCCAACGTGCATCAAATAAATTTGATGACATTTGTGTGGCGGTGGTGGTAGGGGGCACACACAATCGTGATTTCACATTGGGGCAATAATATTGTACCTGTTTGCTCAAGACAATTGGTACCTGCAATTAGACCACCTTGCATAAGACATGAGAATGCTACATCAACGCTGAAATTACAGCATGACCGGAGGTACATTGCTTGCACACTAAGTTGATCATCAAGGTGTTTTCCTCCATGTTAGATTGTGTACAGTCTGTTGACAAATCATGTTCAACAAAACAAGGCCACACTCAATCTGTGGTAGGAAAAAACCATTGTTTATTATACGGGTGACACATCTGAGATTTCCATTGAACATTGATCACTGTAAAGCTTTGTACAAAGTGGTAAGGGGCACATAAATCTTGATAGATTTCATATGAGGATTGAGCCCAGTTTTCTGCAGGTATGTGCAAGAAATAATGAACAGCACATTACACAGTCCCTCCACACACGGAGGGACAGTGATCACAATAACAGAAATGGTCATGCTAATTACATTAGTTTAAGTAAACAAATCCTTAATTTGGGTAGGTTTTGCACATTTTCAGAAGTGAATGTTCACAAATAAAACCTTCACGTCTAGAAACGTGTCAAATCCCTGTGATGGTAGCTCCAAGGAAATTTCCTGGCCAGTCATGACACCATGGATTCATTTAATTTGTGACATGATAAGAATTGGTCTTTCTTGCAAGGTGTTTCAATTCACACTTGGGGTTAACAGTCACTTATGCCGACATAAATTTGAAAAAAAAAGTCAAAGGTTTGATGTAATTTGACATCAAACTCGTGTGTCTTTTTAAAACATTAAATTGAAAATTTGTCCTGGGGGATAGACAGAAACTAAACGCAATGACAGGCACCAAAATCACTGGTCAAGGGTGTAAAATTTATTGAACATGTACCACACTATTACGTCACACTTCCAGTGAGTTTCAACACGACAAGATCAGAACCACGGTCATATGTTTATAAATCTATTAGTTTGTCAATCATTATAACTGTGGGAGCCAGCCCAAAAGTAAGATGGCTTTCCATCGCCTTCACAACAATACATGACATATATTGCATTGTACAAGGGCTACGTCAAAGATCAAAATCATATAAATGGAATTACTATTAGCTCAACATTACATGTATATAAGTAAAATTGTGGCACTATAATGTTGCCTTCTTGTGATTACATGCATTGTCTTCAGTTCTTGAATTTAAAGACTTAATTCGACATTTGATCAGAAATTCTTATTTCTATACAACTCTCCCAGAGAGTACATCTTAACTTCATCTTCTATCAATCATCAATTATAAAAACAGTCAAAATTTTGTTGTCACATAATCTATATTATCTCCCATCTTACTGTACAAAATGGCACATTGCACAAGAGACGATACAAAACTATACTTGTTTTTTTTTTAATTCTACTGTAATCACCACTGCTAGGGATGAAGTCTCATTGGTATTACCCTCTCATTACCATGGTTTGGTCCAGCTCCATTGTTTTCTACAGTGAGGTTGGACCAATGAACAGGAAAACAGTGAAGAAAGGGTATGAGGCCCATTCACTTAGCAGGAATATTTGTGAATCTTGTTGAAGGTTTATAGAGTTCACGGTCTGCATTACACCTTGTGAGTGGCTTTTTTCTTCCTGGCAACCAGCATATCATAGAATGGATCCTTGCTGATGCTTGCTCTGCAAGATAGAAATAAAGTATTGCATCTTAAAACTTTCAAGCTTGCTGACAACTTAAAATACTGTATTTTGTAAAAGACAGTCTAGGCTTCATACAAAAAAATGGAAAATGAGATATCAGTTGAAATAATGTAACTATTCTCTCTGTCAAAGATTTGCGTAAGTTTGCAGTGCTGGACAGAAATTGGTAAAGGATTGTAAGGCAAAAAAAAAAAAAAAAGAAATGTTTCTGGTCAGGCCTTTCTTTCAAAAATGGTGCGGCGACGCGGATTTTTTTTTTTTTTTTTTTATTTCCTTTTTTCTCCTCCTCAAGGGAGGGAGGAGGGTCAGCTAAAGCGCCAAAGCGTAGCGGGTAATTTGCATAATCATTTGCATATCATTATTTTATATTTGCATATGGATGTAAGCTTGCACATGCATCCACACATACATGTACACTCACAACAAAATGCAATGGTAACACACAAGTGTGCAGTTTGAACATCATGGAAACTCTTTATTACACTTAAATAAATCATCACAGTATTGTAATTACAATTGCAATTAAAACAGAAGATTCAGATTGAAACTTTGAGAGCAAGAAATGGTTCGTCTGATTGGAGTTTCATTAATACATATATTGCTCATAAATTGTCAAAACTTGCCAACAAAGAGGAAAATTCACAAGTTTAAGCTTTACACAATTCAAATATAATTGAGTTTTATACCATTTTTGAACGACAAACACCGCGAATAATTTTTCATCACGGGGATAGATTTCAACCAGCGGCCCCCCCCCTAACTTCTACTGCCACTGGACATCGTCGTTCGATTCATACATACAGTATACATACAGTATTCAGTATACATACAGGTTCGTATTTTAAAAATACCACCAAGATGATCACAAGACATGAACTAAGTACGACTAGAATCCCTCGAAAATCAGGTGTAAAATATTTCAGAGGACGTGTCAGAGTGGCACCACACGCGACGCCAGTATCAATGTCAACACGTTATAAACCCGTCGACCAACATGGCCGCCGCCATATTGAAATTTATGCAATGTGAACTCGATCGCGATCGTGATCGTACTAGGACAAAACTCATCGTTGTACATTACAATATAATCAACCTCACCAGTTAACTCTTGTTTCTTTTGCGATCCATTTCGTTGATCAAAGCATGGGAATGTGATCAAAGGACCTGCTAGTGCTACACCGCCTACCTCTGTGAACACTTGTCCGCGATGTATACTGAGTATTAAAGGTCTTTGTTGGTCGTAATAGTCGTTCTGGAATGAAAATTTGTGAACAACCCAGCCGATTCTTCTATTGTTTTAAGGTTCCCCCTCAACACTTACGGACAACTTATCTGATGCATACCATACTTCACACCTTCCACCAGGTTGAAAGTTGCAGCGAGCGCTAATGTGTAGACAATGCATGCATCAGCTGGTAGCTACGCAGAGCGCGTGAACTAAAGGATGGCGGGACTATTTGAAAGCGTAACGGGGAGAATCAAAGCGTACGGGGAGAGGCGAAAGTTTAGCGCGGCGGGACCGCTATGGTCTGGGGAGAACACTGAGTTTTACAGTTTTATCAATATATTAACATTTAAATTGTTCATGCAGTCACTGATCATGTGCCCCAAAGAATTTTCTCTTTCTCTTCAGCCATTTTGGTTTGGTGTTATAGTAATCAGTATGTAGTTTGCCACAGCCGCCGGCCACAAACCGGGAAAAAAAAGGGTGACGCGCTGTTGTTCAAGTGACGCGCGCGCTGACCAGAAACATTTCTTTTTTTTTTTTTTTGGCCTAAGTGTTGAAGTAACAATTACACCATTCTGCTTAGATAGATCCTGTAAACACCCAGCTATGTGTAATTTCTGATTTGCATTGAAAGTTTATAATAACCTGATTCAAATGATGCAACAATGCTGATGAATATTTGATCACTTAGGAGTTGAACTGTAGAGTCATTTCTCTTGATTACGGATTTCGTAGACTCTCACCTATCAATGTTGTCAAAATCCTTCATACACAAGAGCAGGAACAAGGCTAATTTATTGATAATGCATAACATGACAAACAGAAATTGAGTCACACGCCCATTCATCCCCCCCCCCCCCCCCCCCCCCCCCCCCCCCCCCCCCCCCCCCCCCATGGTCACAAAAAATATTCCATAAAGCGTCTTTGCATATTTGCAGCCACAAAATTTTGTTTGACTAATTTATTGAAGTTCTTTAGCTGCAGTTGTGTGGACGTTTAATAACAATGACAACAGTTTATTTTTTTTATATTCAGGTGGTAATCCTAAAGGACGAGACAAATTTGCCATTGTCATTGAATGGATAGATCTGGTAATCCTACAGGAAGAGACAAATTTGCCATTCTCTTTGAATGGACAGATCTGGGATCCTCACCTGATGCATTTGATCCATTCTTCTCTCTCTTCCTCTGTTGCTGCTGACATTCTGTACACTTGGTGTCTCCCTGCAAAAATGAACAAACAACTCTCATTCTCAGGCAGGGTAGATATTACAAAACCCAAGCTGTCCACCCCCGATTCCCTGTAAACAGGTCCACACTCACCATTGATAACAATGTGTTCAGGCCAACCCACGGCAGTGAAAGGGTTATAAAGGTGTTCAGTTCATCATACATGTACTTGTTTATTGCTGGGTTGTTGTAGCATTTTGCACAGAAAGAAATAAGGTTCTGTATTTCACTCTACTACTACTAAGTTGGCACAGAGTGTCACTGGTATTTCTTTTGAAAATGTTGGTAAATATTGGAAAGTTTGTTTTTGATACTCACAGTCAGGAGGGTAAAATAGTTGAAAACACAGACCTCCTAACTCAATTACTCTACTTGAGGCGAACAGTTTATGTAACATGAATACAACCTTGCAGTCAACAGGCTACTAAAGATATGCATAGGAGAGAAAGCGGACGTGAAATTCCTGAGTAACAGATTTCAGTGAAAACACTGTCTGGGCAAATATTGCCACTGGGCATTTTGACAGGGCAGGTTAGCCAAGATCTGTGTACACAGGGTACTTGTCTGAAGGAAAGGACAGAGATAGGCTACTAAAGATATGAATAAGCAAGAGAGAGAGAATGGATGTAAAATTCCTGAGTGACAGATTTCAGTGAAAACACTGTCTGGGCAAATATTGCCACTGGGAATTTCATCAAGACAGGTAGCAAAGATCCGTGTACACAGGATACTCTTCTTAAAGAAAAGACACAGGTAGGCTACCAAAGATATGCATAAGCGAGTGAAAACAGATGTACAATTCCTGGGAGTAACAGATTTCAGTGAAAACACTTGTCTGGGCAAATATTGCCACTTGGCATTTCGACATGACAGGTAATCAAGATAGGTGTAAACAGTGTCGTCTAGAGGAATAGACAGATAAAGGGAATCCAGTATGACACTTCCGTAAAACTCAGTCTATTCAGAGTAATTGTCAATGTTTTTTTGACATAAGTATTGGTCAGGAGCACAGAAAGAAATGTCTACATAGAACTGTATGGACAAAATAAAAACAACAAGAGAGCCTGACCACTGATCTTCAGTGTCCCATATTATAGAATGTGAAGGGATTTATGGACTCCAGTTCTTCTTAGTTTGTGCGAATGGTGATTGGAAACAACACTCAAGTAGTTTACTTAACCTTGTGAGTAAGAAGTACCAAAATTTAACAGATCCCAATTAGAAAGGAATAGCTGAGGAAATACAGTTTTGAGATTTTCATCATAATATGTGAGAAGATTACAAAATCTAGAATGTAGAAATCACACTATGCAATACGGATTGTCAGATATTTGGTGGTAATGCTACCACATCTGTTATTAAAATTTGAAAGTTCTGTCTCACCTTCAACAACTTTGCCATCTTTGTCAGTCTTGCAAGCTTTGATTACTTCCTTATCATCAGCTGAGAACAGCTCAAAGGAGTACTGAAAACAATAACCACACAGACAAACCATTTTTTTGATAAACTTCAGATTAAAGTCTTTCAATGTGAAATTTGAACTTGACATACATTACTTGGTATCATGGCTGTGCCATTGACTCAAGGAAGTTCTCTTTGATGCAAAGAAATGTCTTACATATAACACATACTGGTACAGAGCTGAAATAAATAAATTTCAAGAATTTTTGACTCCCAGTTTTTAAAAATTTTGTGAGTTGAAATTGCACACTGCAAAGTGTACAATCCTACATTGCTTGAAAAAAGTGACTACTAATGGATCTTTTACATAGGTTTTTACTGTAAATAACCTTATAAGATATAATTTAATCTATAACCTATTACTTTTTTAATAAATGTAAATTACACTGATATTCATTCATAAATTCTTCGAATATTTTGGGTCGATGTTTGAATTGTGATTAAACACATCTTACTAGCATCTACAACAAATATGAACCGGTTGAACCTTTGAGCTATCTGTGGAGAAAATGAGAACTGGAGGGATGACTTACAGATTTTTTGCTTTCTTTACTCTCAATGCATTTCACTGACAAATTTTCTAACGGAATAATACCACGTGGCTCCTTGTCCTGTAAGAGTAATGAAAAAGCTTCAATGTTGCGAATGGCAACATTATGCATACTGAACAAAATGCTGCATTACAAATTTCACACTAGAGGTCTGTTAATTCATATGTGCATTACAGTCAATTGAAGTCTAGATATCAAATCTGGGTAAAGGACCACTAAAGAAATGGGTACACATGAGATTTGGCCATTTCATTACCTGAATGCATTAACAAAAGTACGTATTTATGGTATACTGTACTACTGCATGATTTTTTGGTGTTTCACGTCTCATTGATTATTTTCCGTGAAAGCATGAAATACTTCCTTCAACTAATGCTCAAATCTCATGGACAGAGTTAGATTTTCCCGTACACCTTCACAAGAAGAGCCATTTGGACACAAACAATTTACAGTGCATTTCACCTAAGTACCGCAACTCAGCGTTTGAGACGTTTACAATCCACGTACAAAACACACGATTAGCTTGGGTATCACGGACACATTTCAAAGTCACCGACTCGTTGATTAATTAAAGTAAACCTGCATTGGTCAGCCGCTGTCTGGACTGAGAGATAAACAGTTGACTAGACTTGATCTACAATGTAACTGTTTCTTTTACAATTTCAGCTAAGAGTTCAAGAGGTGAAGGTATTCTCAACAGAAACTAACTAAAAAGCAATACAATGTAGATCAAGTGTATCTCTCAGTCTAGACAGAGCGGCTGCCCCATGCTGGTTTACTGTAATTAATCAATGAGTCGGTGGCTCTGAAATGTGCCGTGATACCCAAGCTTATCGTTCGTTTTGTACGTGGATTGTGTCCGTCTCATACGCAGAGTTGCGGTACCTTGGTGAAACGCACTGTAACTGAATATTGTACTGTTGTTTGTGTCTCTTGTATGGCAACCACAACCTGAAGTACAGGTATGAAGTTGTATAGCTAAGAGTTCACGCATAGTTTCAGTTTGTTAGGACCATGGTAGGTATTTGACTTGTCAGGGAGCACTTACGAAAATATCTGCCAGCTATAATTACAGGTTGCTTTTCTTCATTCCAAGGACAGCGGAGTACAGCATAAATGGCAAATGGAAAATATTTTGCCAGGACAGAGCTGGGTAAATGCTGAGCATTCAATGCCTGAATTGGCGAGTTCATGTAGACAGGGGGCAAAGGTATTCAGGTGAGTGAACTGCACAGACCCTGATCATGATTTTCAGTCTGCAGGCTGCACAGTAGTTGAGTATGATCTTCAGTTTACAGGTTACTTACCGTTGTGTATTCAAAATAATAGAGACAGTTGTCGGTCAGGATAAACCACCTTCTCTTCCAGTTTTTCACTCTACCACCTACAGAAACACACAGAAACGAAATTTTTTTGTCACCGTAAATGTTAGAAGTTATATGAGTGGGAGAATGTTTCAGTCTACCCATCAGCTTATTACAAACTTATGCTGCTTTGTAGTTAGTACATTTTGATTACTAAAACATTTTGGTACATTGAGGAAAGCCATACTTTTAAATGTCAGTTTAGCAGTAACCAAAGTATGAGAAAATAGAACAATGAAGATTTGTAATGTCTGCAGTAATGAACAAGCATGCTGTAAGTTGAAGTTTAGCTATTAAAATATATCTATATTAAAACCGTTAACCAAATGATGAGAATTTTGGAGAAAATAATTATAGAAAAAATCAGTAAAATACTCCTATCAAGATCACTTTTGATAAATTAGCAGGAAAACTATATGCTCAAATTTAATTTTGAAAGTGGCAAAATTTTATACATAGTCTGACTTTTTTGTTGCTGATTTCATACCTTAACATTGTTCACCTATTATGCTGTACTGACAAAGTGTTGATGTTCCTCTACACCATACTAATGAGATCATGACAGTGAAATCAGTGGTTGAATTATTGTTTTCATTTTACCAAGTAACATTGCCAAAATAAATTAACCAGCTTTCTTAATTAAGTCTCGTCTTACACATGCACTGAAAGAGTTTTCTTATCCACGTTTATAAATGATCACAGAGTATTCAATTTTCAAAGCCATGACAAATTCTTTTGAAATACCTTCTCTCTAATCATAATTCATTTGACAGGATTTCAGTCAGGAAAGGTTTTAAAATCAAATGTGAAGGTTTGTCACATGAAGGACGACTCTACAACCAGCAATGGTAGAATTATGAACGGCTACTCCTGCAGGAAATGTAAGTTTTAGCAATCTCTTGCTAAGTGATGGGAGATTTAGCCACTGACTGCAACTAGAGATCCTAAATATATATTATGGCTCACGAAGAGTTAAAGACAATATTTTGTGAACATGATTTCCATGGACGATACGTCATAAAATATTTTTGATCAGCTAATGAACAACCACCTTCTTCATGCTTTTGGTTTTGAATCACAGTCGACAACAAGCTCTGTGTGATTTAAAACCAATACATGATTGGTGTTACTTCAATGTGTTGAAGTGAGTAGGAACAAGCGCTTTGGGGGTTAGAAAATCTGTTTAGTTCATTGAGAATAAACAGATTAGAAGGTTAGACAGCTTGCCAGTTCAGGGTCAAAAACATAAATTCCCGTTTGGTTCTCTTTGTAAATTGTTGTGGATAATTGCATGTAAAATCTGTTGCACATGAGCTCATGCCACTCATTTTTTGCACATCATATTAGAGGCACTGCAGATGGCAGCTGTCAAAACTGGCAACGCATACATACGCATGATAAAATTTGGGATTTAACACAGGTTACTTCAATTTCAAATGTTACTGCAATTCAGCAAAACAGTATTATAAATGCCATTAGCCGAGCTGTTTTCTTTATGAACATTCTAATCACAGTAAAGAAACTCCATACAAATGTTAGAGATGTTGAAAACCAGTTGTTCACAAGGATGAGCATTTTCTATTAGTTCTTTTCAGATGTTTTTTTCCTTCAATCACATTAAACGACTTTAAAAAGTACAAGTCACATTGTAAGTAAAGTCCTTCGCATTTCTGTTTTCAAGAGGCTATTCTACATTTTTTTGGAAAACATCAAAATTTTCACTTCCCTGTCACGCTCTCCTGTAACTACTAATTCTCAACACTATTTAGTAACATAAGCTTTGAACCAAAATTGAAAGACTTAAAAAACACATGCAGTAAGATTATCTGAAAAAAATTGAAATACAATTATAAAAGAATCACCGTGAGATATACACCCTTTTACTCAGTGTGTACAAGAAGTTTGTCAAGAATATTTTCACCAACACAATACCCTGTGCTTTCAATTACTTGAACTTGACTTTACAAATGTACATGGCATCCATCAGATCCACATTGCCAAATTTATGTTTGATCATCATCTATGATTTGTTTATTTAGCTTCCTTGTCTGATAGACAAGTTTGACAGTTAATTGAGAGCGTTCCAAATGGTTGATTGACAGTTGTCAATACTGCGTCTGTTCAGTGATAAGGGAATTTAATGTATCAGTGATGTCATGCCACACATTGTAAAGTGTCATATTTAATGTAAGTGTTGCAATCTCTCAAGGTAAGCACTGTGAATGTTCAGCATTGTCATCTTTTAATTACCGCCTCACACACGCAAATTAGCACAAATATGCACAGGTCGAGAGTCACAACATCATTAATTTCTGAGTTCAGCAATGGCATGGTCGGTGTGACATAGTCCCGCATAATTTCAATAAAAAAAATCATCTGCTTCAACTGATCTCTGATCACTTGCTGAAACTTAAATTACAGGCAAGGATTAGTCCTAAACCTGGCAGAACAAGTGTGATTGGGAAGAGTAAGAAGAATAAATGTGATTGGGAAAGGCACGTTGTGAAGCAAATACAATATCATGTTAAACATCATTACATGTTTCTGCTAAATGTGCACTGAAAACTTGGTTCAAAACTACAAACTGAAACGTGAATGACTAAATATCCGGACTTTGGAGATGTTGCGAAATGCGAATTCTAGAAACATAAATTTACACATTTCGAAGATGTCAATTCACATATTCTGAAATTTACATTTTCAAAGCTTGGAAAGTCTGCACAGGCAGGAACACTCACTTCACATGTGTATATTTCCTTGAGAGACCACAACAGTATTTAGGCAACTCATCCTACCACCAAACTACTCATATACAGAAAGCTTTGTACACGGTTGTGTCTACATTTCTCTGCTACCAGTGCATGCAAACATAATATTCAAAAGTTTTTCACATGCAGAACGTTTTCAGGGATCAGGGCAAAAAAAACAAAAAAATATAATCCTAAGGAAATATGTGTGTTGGCAACTAACCTCCTGGAGTCATTATAAGCATTTAAAATTGCCAGAGAGCCATTGAGTTGTTTAGGAATAAGAGAGAGAGAAGCAAAGAATGATGGGTAATTGACTGTTAGTGAGTAGTATATGTATGGCTCACTCTGATTGGTTTTTAAACAATCTCTTTCTAATCTATAACATAATATTGAAACAAACATAATATCACTGATTGTCTGACAATTTGAAATCATCAAAACCTGTCAATTTTGGGAACAATTTTGTTAAATAGAATGAGTTTCATGTGGTGTATGTGTTGATTTGGTGAATTTGTGAATATGAATACAAATGTAAACAAATTGAATTAAATTTGTGAAATTAAGACAGGTGGAATAATGTTTATAGCATGTACATGAGTTATGGATGTACAGTTGAATGGAGAATGACTTGTTGTCGATCATGAAGAGTAACATAATTTCACACATTGTAAACCCTGTATCTTTGAGATGGTAAATTTAATTGATGAGTTTTTCAATACAGAAATCAAAGCCTGCATGTATATATCTCAATACTCAATCTAATAACTATCCATGATGTATGATCTGCTAAATATCACTACACAAGGAAGAGACTTTTAGCAATATCTAAATGCAACCTAGTGGAAAAAGCAGATTCACAATCATCAGTGGCAAGAGAAAGATTTGCAACAGCACAAAAGGACTGCCTGTGGCATATTTTTGTGGCTCTAAGTTTTGACTACATCTGAATAATTTATTACATATCACCATGGAATAAGAAACCATGGCATCAAAATACATGTATAAATTTCATGGCTTTATTGGAGATACAGTTTTCAATGCTGTGAAATTACATTACAGTTCTTCATCTGATGTTGGCTTGATATATGTTAAGTGGACAAAATGGATGGCGAAATGGACAAAACGGATGGCGAAATGGACAAGCTAATGCATGCATCATGGGTATGGAACATTGTAGTGAGGGATGAAGTTAGAGACAGTGAGAGACAAACTGGCACACACGTGATGGCAATACATCACTTCACATGACACTAGCCTTCTGCATTTTCACAACTTGTACATGACAGCATGCATCATCTCAGTCAGCCAACATGAATGGAACACATACAGTGATAAATGAGCCATAACACAAGATCAGCCAAGTGTCATATAAATCAATGCACTTCAATGGAACATGGAAAGCTCCTAATGTAGACTTTTGAATTTCAACAAAGCTTTCTGCTCTTGCAAACACATGATCTAAAAACTTTTGAAGTTGACACAAACGTCATAATACTTTATTATTTGGAAAGAAGACGAAAGCAAATCAGCTGAGTACAGGTCTCGTGAGTAAAATATCAAATCACATTTTTTTGCAATTTCTTGCACAAAAAAGTTCAAATGAAATGGAAGTTTCACAATCTATGGTGCCAGACCTCTCCTTAATTTGTTTGGAATCATATATTTGTATTCTCAAAGTCAGACAGTACGTTTTTTTCTGTCTGTATCAACATATGAGGGCTCATAAACTCATATGCTGATGTGAATTACAATGGCAAGATGCAGCTAACCAAAACAGTGCAACTGAACAACGTGGTGATCTGTACACTTGAACGCAAACTTCGTCATCATGTTTTTGTGAACTGAATGTTACGGATGAGTTTTTGCTTTGTGTGTTTGGTGCAAGTCTGAGTTTCCGTAAGCAACACATGGACTGTGAGGATGAAAATATCTTGATAAAAACAGTGACAGTAGTTAATGATGAATGTTATGAAAACTAACTGAATACAACATTAGACTGGCATGCTTGATTATTAACGAGTGAAAAAACAATTGAGTATGAAGGTGAAGAATGTGGGAGAGCATACCGACTCTCCATTATCAGAAAACAGCTCACCTTGTTTTAGGAGCCATCCCTCTTTGTCAGGGTTGAAGAAGGTGTGGGTCAGATCGTTGCCGTCATCGTCTGGAATCTTAAATGGTTCTTTTTTGATGCTTTCATACAGACTCTATGAAAGAGAGATTATAAAATATCAAAGATCTAGATTACTAGGTCATTAGCTCCTGGCTCATTGACACCTCTGAAAGAAATTTCATCATCTTCCAGGAAGACTACACCTTTATGAAAGTGACAAAAAAAATATTTTCATTTTTCACACTCTCTGTGTTGGTGCTACTTGCCAGTAGAGATTTGTTCAGAGGCACAATCCATGTCAAAATATATTTCTGCTATTTCAGTTTTCACTTTGGAAAATATAGTGTACAAGCATAGCCTTTGCATTCAAAAGTAATGGGGAAATTTTTGATAGTGTACTGCTTCAGTGATATGTAGAACACGAAGAGATGCACAATCAACTGTCACCAGTCTTATTTTACTTATTTATTCTGTCCGTCATCAAGAAACCTATTCACAGGATGAGGTATGCATTACTCAAGGGTATGGGAAAAGCACTGAACTCCAAAGTGCCTTGCCCTGGGGGCAAAAACACCACACTGGGCTAATCAAGTCCATCATTCTCTGATAGTTAGTCCAGTAAATTGGTCATACTGAGTGTCAAACAAACTGCCTTCCCATAGTTATCCTGTTACACCCTTTATATACAGCAGTTTAAAACTCATCGTCCTCGAAATGGTGAGTCTAGAGCCATGGCCGTACCTTAGAGTGAGAAATTTACATACATTTATTGATTTTTCCTATATACTGGAAAGTGGGAAAATTGAGAAATGCATGGTTTACCTCTAACAGTTCTCTTGGCAAATCACCACCATCATTGATTCCTCTATTCATATCGATAAACCTCTCTACAGTAGGTTTATCTCTGACGCTGGGATTGTGAAGGCTTGTATTCAACATGATGATTGCAAATGAAAGCACATAGCAGGTATCTGTAAGAGACAAACATGAAAAATATGAATCATGACAATGTTAATTTATTGTTAAATGGAATTTAAGTACCTGACTTCAGGGTTTTTTGATGTCCTTCTGTTAATTTACCGAATTCGAATTACTATCAGCAAAGTCAAATTAACGACAAAAGAAGCACTAAACCTAAAAACGGCTGACCTGTACTTACAAGCTACTTGTCATTGAAGTAAGTGCCTCTAGTAAGGTCACAGCCTCCTGATGGCAGCGGTCAGTCTTTTATCCTGTCTATCAGTTTGTTTTTTTCAACAACTTTTTTCAAAATGAATATAACATTATGGTACTTGAGGTCACGCATATATTAATATGAGAATTATGCTGGGCCATCTGTACTGAAGGCAAGGTCATCAAGTATGTTATTGTTCTTCTCTTGATAATCTATCTATTAACGTGAATTGTAGTCAAGTCTTAGTTGTATCATAATTTGGACATGGTTGTACACCGGTAATGGCTTATCAGTGAGTTTTACCATATCACAGTACAGGGTCCATCCACCACAATAATAGTGACCAAATGTAGCTGAGCCAATTGGTGTACCACATGTTTTCAGTTGCTTTTAGCCTATGTTCTAAATATATCTATCAGCAAATCGACTGGAATGACCACAATTTGCATTTTTGGCTATTACACAGATATACTACAAGGTTAGTATGTCAAGGGTTATCACACCTGACCCTGTGAACAATCAGGTTTTGTAAGTTGTAAGTCATCTGCACACGATAGGACCTGCTTCGACAGAATTGCCCATGTGCCTAAATTAGTTTTACATTTTATGACGTTATCATCAGGATTAGATATGATGTTACTGATACTTGCCAAGGTGATCACCCCATGTAATGATTTTATTTGTATTGACTGTGAGTGTGTATTTCTGTGTATCACACCTTTGCTGGCTTTTCTTGGTAAGGCCAAAGTAAGTAAATTATTTTGTTTTGCATCCACACAAAAGTTCGAAAGGTAGGCAAAATCGATTGCCTTTGTCACTTTTCACATACAACATGCACATTTTTTTCACTATATTCTTCTAGAGAATACCATTTAATATGAAGTCATGGTGCAATAGCTGTAATATGTTTGTCGTAGAGAAGTATTTTGTCTTAATGTAAAAGTTCTGGCTGGTTTCGCAATGAGATTGCCATTCTGCAAGAAAAGTCCTTGTTTATTTTTCTAAAAAAAACCTCCGACAACCTATCTGTGGACACAAAACAAAAAGAATTTACCTATTTTGGCCTAAGGAAAATATGCATTATATAGAGTCAGAATCACATTGAACTAGGATTCAAATACCACATCAGGTTTTGAAGTGCAGAACTGAAACATCCAAGTGTTATGCACGCCTGGGTGTACACAAAGCCAGATTTGATCATTAGCTAACAGGATTACTAAATGTTATTATAACGGAGCCCGCATGAGGGATAAAGAAACCCGCATGTGGGGAAACAATTGACTTACCCGTTGTTGTAAAGACACCTGGGTTACTTTCACAGTATCTCTTGGCGAACGCCTCCATTAGACGGTCGATCTTCTGTGCCTCTCCAGGCAGCCGGAAACTCCATAAGAATTGTCTGTGGGGGTCAAAACGTTTGTTGGAATTTGTTAAAAAAGATGTGACAGCTATCGAGCATGAAACCTGTAATATACAGCTTTTGCTGCAGCGCCCCAGAGCAACATGATTTGTACTGAACAATAGTTACATAATATGGGACCTCCAGCACCTAATATTGAAAACTTTACTCTCTGTGTAAAGATAGAACAACTGTTTCTTGGGATGCCGATGAAGCATGTACAAATACTCAACATTATCAGTACATTTGTAAACGGCCTGTTTGTATAAATCGGAATTCTTATTGTTGACAAACAAATTCATGTCAAGACATGAACTACATTTGTAATTTGGCAACAATTACAATGCACATTATGGAATTGACTAGTTGAGCACTAGACTGGTTTTTACATACTTCTGAGAAGAGACAGAAAAATTATAAACGATAAACATAAATATATTGAACAGAGCAAAAGGCTACATTTAATTGGGATTTTATGACAAAATCAGTTGTGAAAATCACAACAAAAATTGTTTTTCAAAATCAAAAGCATGGCGATATATCAAGAATTTTTGACCAGTCATGTTACATGTAAGATGATGAGTGACTCACCGGAGTGCCTGTACAAGAATCATGTCAGCAAATTCATGAAGCCCGACAAAAGCTTCCATAACTTCAATGTTGAAGTCTTTCCTGCAAAAAGAAAAATATCATGGCTTGTTTTATCATGATTGTATCACAGAAGTTTAACACCTCTTACAAAATGGACAACAATCTACAAATACTTCTTACAAAGAAAATATCACTTCCATGTACATGTAACAGCAGAGATGTAGATATATGTAAATGTTGGTGCTTGCCAAAAAATAAGTTTTGTGACATTAATGCAATTAATAATTTAAGATCACTGTCATCGTTATCTTTGTCCAAAGGTTCAGGAGAAATTGCCAAGTTCACCTGAAAACAAACCCAGATTGTTCAATCAAGTAAACACAGCACTGAGGATGAATGGTATGTATACAATAACAATGGCTATACCAACACACACTAGTACCACCACCATATTTGCATGCCAACAGGATAATGCAGATTGAATCAAAGTGAAAAATAGCACTCACTTTTCTCCCAAGTAATCACCAATAGCAGTCTTGTTCAACCCATCACCTTTGTACAGAAACTGCGCCACATCATTTGCAGTTTCCTCAAGCAGACCATTCTCCTTCATATATTCTATACCCTGGGGTGAAAATTGCAAAAATTATTTTCATTTTAGACCAGATACAAAACTTTCTGCCTTCCTACAATGGATTACATCCTACAGAAAATGCAAAGATGCAACTGCGCTTGTCCCTACTTCAGATCTGACTTATAAATAAGATTTCTCCTGGTCATCAATTTTGAAAACAGCCACATACATGTAGAGATGTGGGAGATGGGTGACCAATACTATCACATCATCTAAACTAGCCACAGGATTTTACTCATCAAGGTTCCTGACAATATGCATAATGGTGATATCCTTTAATATGAGATATATGACAAAACTATATATCTACAATCGTATATAGGTTTCTTTTCCTAGTCCTGATTGACTAAAACCTTAACCTGTTTGTGTGTCCATTAATAAAGAATACTTTTAATTTACCAATGGATCTCGTTAGGTTTACATGTGCACAAATTCAAAGACTATACCTTTTTAGGATCCATATTGAATTTCCTGGTTCCGGTTATGATCTTCCTAGTTTTGACATCAGTCTTGCCAAAAAGCCTGTATTATAAATACAATATGTACATCACAAGTTTGCAAATGCAAAAGTGGCAACAAAGAGAAATTCCGTCAGCCACATTACAAAATTGATATTCCTTTATCCACCAAGGTTTGTCATCTTCATTGTACATTTCCAATAACACTGAGCACATATGGCTGTTGTCAATTTATTTGAAGTAAAGCACGTATCGCTGCTGTCAATTTATTTGAAGCAAAAGTACATTTCAGTGATAAAATGGCTGAATGGTTGTCTCCATTCAGTTATGACATGACGTGCAGAATGCTCATGGATGGAAAAATTGATGTACACTAATGAATGGGCCCTGCACTGTTATTATTGTTCTGGGCTTGTCTTTTGGGTTCCAATTAGTTCACACCTATTGTAGCTCAGTAGTCCATGAGGAAAAAGTGCATATAACACATCTTCCTTGCAAGAGTCCATGTGAATGCTAAAAATACTTGTAGCTTACCCATCATCGATTTCATCAGTCTTCATGAGTTCATTATTGACATCAGCTATCTCATCTTTTAATTGCTGTTTGCGTTAGAGAAAAGATAAACTTTTATTGAAAAATAAATAATTTGTGTACAACAAACAGACTTTGTTGTATTACCTCAGAATTTTATGTCATAGAGAGGTTAAAATTGGTATGAATATACGCAAATTATGTTGTTTATCAGGACACACTACTCTTTACGTATATTTAGCTATATGTTAAAAATCTGGATGTTTGTGTCAGGAATAGTCTTTGACAATTTGACAAAATATAGTGGGTGGGGGCAGCTATGTATGCATTCTAAGCACATTCACCATGTGTTGACAGTGCGTACACTATACTTTATGCTAAAACCTGCTGATTATGAATTGAAACATCAAAAAATGAAAAATAAAAAATCATCAATTACTCTCAACTCTTAATCAAGGGCTTAGGATGGGGGATGGGTTGGGGGATGCTCAATCAACAGATAAGAATGTGACAATTTATAACATTGGATTTATTAGTGATTCAGGACGTGTCCTCTCAGGGCAAGTCATTCACTTTGTGATTATCTTCACAGCTAAATTTGAGACATGTTTCAAATCCCACGCTACTGGAATTTCGTATACACTATGTCTAAACCTGAGATACATGTATGATGTTCCACAACTACAAATACATGAGCTACGTGTCCTCTCAGGGCAAGTCATTCACTTCGTGATTATCTTTACAGCGCAAATTTGAGACATGTTTCAAATCCCACGCTACTGGAAGTTGTATACACTATGTATAAACCTGAGATGTGACTTCCTTGAAATTCCTGTCTCACAACTGTGAATACAGTACGCAATAGTGAGCTACGTGTGGAAAGGATACAGTACAAAGACCTCACCCATGTAATATATATCAGAGTTGTTGCTTGGCAACAATGAGTAATCTGCACGATAATAGACATATATACATATTTTAAGTAAATGTGCAGATATTCAAGTATCAGGCCAAATGTAAATCTTTTTAGGGAAAACTTTCCCTGCGGAGAACTCTTGGACACATCAGTCATTGCGACTTGAAGATACATGTACAATCCATTTGTAATGTTCTCTGCACGAGTCCCCCCATTTAATTGGTCCAGACTTACATGTGCATGTAACTACTGAAGGACGTACTGTAATTATGAGGTTTCACAATTCAGTGTGTTAACAATTGTCTATTGTGCCAAAGATTGCATTGAAATGTCTTTCACAGGGTCATCTGACCACTGATGTAGACATGGCGTGTTTCCTTCCATTATGAAGAACTCCTTTTTGTGTCCCAATATGCTAACGTATGAAGGGCAGTATTGTAATGTAACCATATGACATGACTGAACTTTAATAAATACATTCATGGATACAATATTTGGTACACAAAGAATATGGCAACCAAAGTATGAGAGCCACTTCTGTAGAAAAAAATGCTAGAATCTACATCTGCATTTTATAGTTGAATTTTTTTGTAAATACTGTAATGTCAAGGTTTTTAAAAAGAATGATAGAAAGGCTTAATGTTCTGCTGTACCAATGCCTCTGTTCATGAAAGCCAAAATCCTCAGGAAATCTATAGTCAGGAAAGCCCCCAGCCATCAGGCAATTTATTTGTGTGGCACAGTAGTGAAGTGTGATACTCTAACAGGGGTCAAAGACTGTATCAAGCTACATGTGCTAATGAATTTGCTTGGCAGGAAGTACACCCCCTTCTGCTCTTAATCAATAACCACACACCAGACAGCCTGCATCATGATAGTAAAACAAAATAAACATGACCTAGTCACTGGACATCACTCAGAATCTCAATGAATGAAAATCTGATGACATAGGAAACTGTCCATGGTAACTGGATCATTCATATCTAACAAAACATATTCAAACATAATGGTGACATGTGGTCAATCACCAAAATTGAAAACAAATATGGTTTGATTACCAGTGATGGTGTTCAAACCTACATTTGAAAAATACTGGAATGAAAATACTTGGAAACTGCCGTCAGTTTTGAACAGAGGCCATCGACACTTTAAATCGCTTCTGCTTTCATTGAGGGAGGTTATCTCATTTGTCTCAATGCCAGTATACAGTTCAGAATCTGAAACATCCTTACTCAATCTAGGATACAAAACAGAATATCTGCAAACGACAGCTGTAAGCTGTAAATGCATTACTGACTGACAGTTGCATATACCATAATACATCAAAAGACCCTGAAGGGAAAAAACGTCACAATCATGAACAATGTCAATATCCTGCAGCTGCTATTTTTATACAGTTGATTGAGCTGTGGTGGAGTCTGTAAGATTAAAATGCTATGCTGAAGCTAGTTGACTACCACAAATAAAACCTCATCTGTTTCCAGATATGTTTGAATAATCTTTGAGATGGTAGTTCTTCAATTTCTTGTTGTTTAAATGTTTGATTTGGCAGGGCTCACCAAAACAAATTTGATGAATTTCTGATAAACCTAATACCAGTGCAACTGTATCTGTAGCACGCTGTATGTAAGACTACCAGCACATCGGTCATGTTGGGTTTGTTTGCTATAATGGGCATAGCAGAAGACTGATATATGTAGGGGAAGGGGGACAGTAATTGTTTATATGATTAACTAATAATTATATTTAAAGAAAAGTCAGGAGCAAAATGAAATTTCTCTTACCTGGATTTCTAATAGAAGTTGATCCTTCTTTCTTCGTATTTCAAAAAGTAGTTCTTCCTCTTCTGGAGTTAGCTCTGTAAACCAGAGGTAATAAAATTGTAAATCGTATCAGCTATTATAGTAAAAGCTCATATCATCAAAAGTGGAAGTGTTTCTACTTTCACAGTACTATTAGTATGAAAGCACTGGTGACCGATGCCGCTAATGGAAAATGCAAAAATATTAATTACAGAGTACCAGTACTATACAGTGATATCACAAACTTATGCCATCACCATTTCACAATTTATCATGATGAGTACAAAATTTAGTGTGTGTTGTCCATTGTAGTAATATGCTTCACATAAAATTTTTACAAAATGCAGTCAAATTATTGGCAGTAAGTCCCTGAATTACATTTTTTACTGGTAAAATTTTAGTATAGGATCTCTCTTTGGTTATGGTGTCTGCTACGCTGCCCATGGGGTGGCGTAGCATATACCCTAGACTTCTTAATTTTTAGTATTTTGAATATTATACAAACGTAGTCTATGATACAAACTGCAATTAGAGACGCATGCAAGCACCAATAAAGAATAATCATGTAACTGCCGATTACATGCTGCTCTTGGTGCCAGTCTATGTGTTGCTAACAGCTGTGTGCCTCCATAACAGGAGGCACAGCTGGTAGCATCACACAAACCTGTGGATCGATGCATTATTCTGTTATTGTGAACAACAGTAAATCATGCTTGGAAAAAGATGAGAAATGGTTGCAATAGACATTCTGCTGATAAAATGCACTTGCAAATGAGTTTATTTTTTCATAAAATTCAAATCAATTTATAACCCTTTCTCTCTACTGCTTTCAGAACAAAATACTAGGTCATATATGATATAATAGCTGAAATTAAACCTTATACAGAATAGCCTTGCAGTTCAAACCACAAGTATGATAACTTCAGTGTTTATCACGTCTTGAATGTCTGATTACTTCAATGCTCAACACATACAAATCATAATGTGTGATCACTTCAATGCTCAGACGGGTGACCAAGTTGATAAAATGGCCTTTAACCATTTACAACAGAATGTTTGTATTGAAAACACAGAGTTTAAAAGATTTTTGTCACGTTACCTACATAAATTTCATATATTTGGTTGATACTGTACTGTTTAAAAATGCAAAACTTACTGTCTTGCTTAATTTTGTTTTGTTGTTATGCAAAATTCATTGATGAAAGCCTCAACTGGCTCATAATAATATGTCTGCTTCACTTTCAGCTCTGTATAAAATTACAATGTATGTACAAATCGCAAATATAAAATTGTGTTACATGTACACATATGTTTGTAGCTGTTAGAGTTCTGATGGACAATGACCTTGCATTATGATCAACAGTAACAAGAGATTGAATGACTACTGTACCCACATGAAATACAATAATCAAAATAAGACAGGATTCTAGAACTTCCCTGCTGTTTTCTTGCCATGTGCCTTAGCCAATTTAGCCAAGAAATTGAAAACGATGGAAAGATTACACACCATGGTGGCAAATTTGTCATAACTGGTGTCAACAGCAGAACAAGTCAAGAACACACAAGCACCTTTGGGATACCCGGCCCAAAATGAACCAACGATTTTTATGAGCACGCTTCACGACCAGTCGTACGACCGTTATCAGTCGTGAACTGCTGCAAAATGCTATGCGCCTTGTGTGAAGAGATCATGTTTAAAAATACCCGGATGTGGGATTGATACTGACCGAAAAAAAAGTTTATTCATATGTCCAGCTTCTCTGCATCCCGGAGTTGTACGGATAGATGGAGATGGATAGATCGTTGGGTCGTTGCGATGCACATGGGTTGAACTAAAGTACTTTTTGAAAGTTTTGAAATCACTAGCGTCTTGGGTTCGTGGCGATAAATGTCGGGAGAAAATAAAATATGCTAAATCATATTTAAACAACATGCAGAGCTTCTCTGTATTCCTTTGTCGTACGATAGCTCGTGGGGTTATTGCTGTGCAAATGGATAGAAATAAAGTGTTTTTTCAAAGTTTTTCCTTCACCACCGGTCGGGGGTCGTGGCCATGCATGTCAGGAGAAAATAAAGTATTTTGTCAATGTTTTTCCTTCATCCTGGTCGTGGGGTCGTGGCCAAGGTTGTCGGGAGAAAATAAAGTTTTTTAAAGTTTTCCAATTACGACCGGTCGTGGAGTGTGGCCATGCAAACTGAGAGAAAACAAAGTTTTTTTCAATTTTTTTCTTTCGCGGCCGGTCGTGGGGTCGCGGCCATGCAAACTGAGAGAAAAGAATGTATTTTCAAAGTTTTTCAATTTCCACCGGTCGTTTGGTGGTGGCCAAGGTTTTCGGGATAAAATAAAGAAGTTTTTCAAAGTTTTTCTATCACGACGGTTGTGGAGTCGTGGCCATGCAACTGAGAGAAACGAATGTATTTTATTTCGGGAGAAAATAAAGTATTTTTTCAAAGTTTTTCCTTCATCCCTGGTCGTGGGGTCGTGGCCAAGGTTGTCGGGAGAAATTAAAGTATTTTTCAAAGTTTCCAATGACGACTGGTCGTGGAGTCGTGGCCATGCAAACTGAGAAAAATAAAGTAGTTTTTCGAAGTTTTTCTTCACCACCGGTCGTGGGGTCGTGGCGATGGCATGTTTGGAGAAAATAAAGTATTATTTCAAAGTTTTTCCTTCGAACCGGTCGTGGGGTCGTGGCGATGCATGTCGGGAGAAAATAAGTAGTTTTTCGAAGTTTTTCCTTCACCACCGGTCGTGGGAGTCGTGGCGATGCATGTTGGGAGAAAATAAAGTAGTTTTTCGAAGTTTTTCCTTCGAAACCGGTCGTGGAGTCGTGGCGATGCATGTCGGGAGAAAATAAAGTAGTTTTTCAAAGATTTTCCTTCACCACCGGTCGTGGAGTCGTGGCGATGGACATGGACAGGAAATAAAATATATTTTCAAAGTTTTTCATTCACGACCGGTCGTGGGGTCGTGGCGATGCATGTTGGGAGAAAATAAAGTAGTTTTTCAAAGTTTTTCCTTCACCACCGGTCGTGGAGTCGTGGCGATGCATGTTGGGAGAAAATAAAGTAGTTTTCAAAGTTTTTCCTTACGACCGGTCGTGGAGTCGTGGCGATGCATGTTGGGAGAAAATAAATTAGTTTTTCAAAGTTTTTCCTTCGAAACCGGTCGTGGGGTCGTGGCGATGTATGTTGGGAGAAAATAAAGTATTTTCGAAGTTTTTCCCTTCAGAACCGGTCGTGGGGTCGTGGCCATGGACACTGAGAGAAAATGAAGCATATTTTCGAAGTTTTTCCTTCACGACCGGTCGTGGAGTCGTGGCGATGCATGTCGGGAGAAAATAAGGTATTTTTCGAAGTTTTTCCCTTCAGAACCGGTCGTGGGGTCGTGGCCATGGACACTGAGAGAAAGTAAAGTATATTTCCAAAGGTTTTCCTTCGAAATCGGTCGTGGGGTCGTGGCTGTAAAGTGTTACATTTTTCTCCGACATTTTGATCCACGACCGGTCGCAGAGATTGTTTGATTTATTGTCGTACTTTGGACACAAATATTTAACATTTTCACTTCATGGAGAAAAAGACAAATGTTCACGTCGACAAATACACGTATTTTCTGTTCCGTGTGTTCACAGTCCGTCTACCATGGCATGAGTAGAGGGACTGTGTTATGTTGCGTTCCGTGAACTTGACCTGCTGACCTTCGGACCTCTGACCAACATGGCGCCTTGCAGAGGAGTTTTGAATGTCCCGTGTAGGTATACATTGTCATCGTTTGTTGTCTTATTATATCATAACAATAGCGAATGCATAACAAACAAACACCAGAAACACGATGCTTTGATTAGGATGCCACCCAACCGCCTGTAAACGGCGTAAAATACTTGACACCGACTCTTCTTTTCAGTACGTCCGACACTTCGGTGACAGGAGGTGATTGCAAGCGATACGTGTTCGGCACAACGTGGTTTTTGAAAGTCATTTGCTCATTGCAACGGGTAGAGTTTTTGCAGGAACTGTAATGATGCGGCTATTGAAGACTATTTCTGGCCCAATTGTGATAGAGCAAGGCTGTTGTCGAATCAGATGTTGTCAGCTCTCGAGGAGTTCCACCCCTATGTTCCCAAAACCCTATGTTCCGATACGCGACACATCCCATATATGTTCCGACACATAGTGTCAAAATGTGTAAAATCCTATCGGAAAGTCCATGTTTAGAGGGCAGGTGTACATTTCTACTCAATTTAAGTATTTTCAGTTCTATTTAAAAACATATAAATGTACAGAAAAATACTCAATTAGAGCTGAGCGGTCTGTACCCAAACCATAGTGTTCAGATATTTACATCCAAAAGAGGTGATTATACTTAGGCTAATAACAGAAATGGATTTCACGATGTAAACAGGGTGGAATTTGTTACCGATTTCAAAACAGACAATGCACGTCCACTGCATCAGATTGTGCCCGTTGTGAAATCAAACCCAGAAATAGGCTGAAATTAATTCAACACATGATTGATATATGTTCAGAAGTTACTTTTAAATTTCTTTGCGTGTAGTTCTGAACGTTTTTAAAGACACACATTTCTCGTGACTGGTTTCTCCAAATGTATTATTGCTCTTGGGATTTTTGATGTGGATTTGATTTTGGTCGTTGCTCTTCCATTTTTATTTGAGAACAACCCGTCAATGTGGATAGCATAGATATTCTTGACGATATTATACGTAAAATTAATTAAATTTAACAAATGGGAACCATGCAATAGACAGGGAGAACATTCAAGTAATTCTCGTGATAATATTTCAATGTAAAGCTTCCCAAACGCAAGTAAAATATTCGTACATTTACAAGGATTGTATAATAGATGCATATTTGACATAAGCTTACAGGTGATATTCAGTCTCTTCCTTTCTTCCTTTATGACAAAACAATTGAGCGTGTTTAAAGTCCCTGCATACTCCCGACACTGTATTTTCAAAAACACTTTCAAAAATCCTTGCAGTAAATGTTTAGGCCTATATGTGCTTTATTAATTGCCCGATCTGATACTGGGCCCTATTAACAAAGCAAAACATATCTAGAACTTGCAACTTGAAGAAACAGTGACTGCATGTTCGGCTGTGTGGCTTTGATAAAAACGATTGTTTTTGCAATTAATATCTCCCTCTGCGAAAAATAACACAACGCAATCGAAAGGGAAAACAGAAAAAACAAAACAAGAGTCCTTTCAGTACCTCTCAACGTATCAACATATATCGTGGTAAAATATCTTAATTGAACGAATGTTTCCTTGATACTTACTAGTACCGCTTTTCAGTTAGTAGCTCACAGATGCAACTGGCCGTAAAATAAAATAACGGATTAAGAGTAGGCCCTAATTGCTTCTCATTTTTTTTTTCATAATTCTAATCTGGATGAGAAGGGTGTCCCTATGACACGAATATGTTGAGATGATATGTGGATTCTACTGTATTACTATACAATCAAATGCAGTGTGGTCTTTATTTCGCAAATAAATATGACACAGTAATCGCTTTGTAGAGGTCAAACTCCCATTATTTTACGAAAGAGTAGATCACAAAATATGGATCATCAGGAATGGATCAAATCTTTATTCCGGTGCAAACTTGTACGATTTTTCGTCTATTGTACCATGACTCTTTTGAATTGGAGATCACCAACCAGCGGCAAACCGGCGTCTACAGTAACATTTATAACTTTTTACATATTTACCTATTACACAGTAAATAGGACTTGACAACCGGAAAACTAGTTCCTGCAGAACCTTTCCATAGCTGGGGTGTCCGAACATAGGGGTGTCGGAACATAGAGTTGTCGGAACATAGGGGTGTCGGAACATAGGGCGGTCACCTTAAGGGAGGACATCAAGCGTCTGAGTGTAAAAGACTATACGTTTGTAAGTTTTACGCAACGTAAACAAGCCCTCCCTGCGTTCTCCCAATGGATACCATATTCAGGTTAATCAAGGTTAGCGGGTTTAATTACATGATCAAGTCAATTTTGTGAGAAAAATGAACGGAAAATATCTCAAAATATCGGAGGAATTTCGTATTCTTCATCTGCCACTCGGTGTACATACTAAGAAGTTTTGTCTTATCACACGTAATGAATGTATTTTTAGAATGATATATGCGATGCAATGTGCCAGGCGACTTTGAAATTTTTTTTTCAGCTCGCAACTCTCTTGAACTTTCACAACCCTGGGCGATTGTCTGATCCGATGTCTTGTCTGTCTGTTGGAATGATATCCAAGGCTGCGTTCACAAATACTTAGGGAGGGGGCTGGATAAATCGCGATTGAAATCTTATTTTTTTTTTTATCCGCCTCAATACCCTAAAAAATTTCAAGTTCCCCCGTCTATATGATAAAAGTTTCAAGTCCCCTCCCTTATAATTGTATTGCCGCATATTTATTAGGGATGCACGCAAAGTAAAAATAAACATGTTTTGGGCAGTTCTGATCGTAGATGTTCGACACTACCTGTCATTAGCAGTTTGTACCGGTAGAGCCATATTCCCAGGCAAGTTCTTATGCTCGAGATGCCATTCAGCCTGCTCAATCACAACTATATGACAAGACACCAGGGCCTTTAAATACCATAATAATCGTATGTACACTGTCACTATGCTACCATATGCTTTCTTCTGCATGGAAATGTTTTTATTTTTGTGGCTCAAACATTTTAGTCATGGTTTAAGGACTGAACGGTACACATGAAAAGCTTGTAGCTTATGGCAAGCTATCGTACAGTGTACACTGACTGAATGCCTCAGACGTAAGGGCTTATTTGTGAAGTTTTATTTTAAACGTTCTGTTTAGGTGACATTGTTGACATGCAAGTTGTGGTTTAGGAATTTCAACATGGGTTAAGGTGGGAATACAGTATTTTGAATTGGTTTTAAATGTATTTCACTCTATTTATGCATAACCAGATGCCCAGAACCATTGTACATAAGTTGATATCAATCACATATCAAAGAGAGAACAACAGTAAATCAAAACCTTTCGCAGGTAACCAGAATGTTACCATCCATCATGCTTTCCATATATAGAAGCCTGCTTTTCCAATTTGTGGGTACAGCTTCATGTGGAAGGGACAACAGCTGGATCTTTTGACATGTTTTCATGATTTTTATTCGGTATATTAAAGGGAGGCAGTCGTCGGAACTCTACTAAAAGGTTGCCAGGCTGAGGGACCCCTACCACCGATGTAAACACTGTATCTACATTACGCTTGCGAATGATGAATGTTAAAATATGTTAACAATGAATTTCGTAAAATTTAAATGTTGCAGCTATGTTGACTTGATGCATCTAGATGTCATACATGAAATACCTTGTTTGTGAACAAGAAAGTCGCACACGCGCATCCGACGACTGCCTCCCTCTAAAGACAGAAATTCCCAGATTCTATTGGTCGACATATCATGCAAAAGAATAAAGTAGACATACCAATACATGAAATTTTGGTCTAAAATTCATTTAGGGTAGTACAACATTAGTTTCAACCCTTTAACCATCGTGGTGGACCTCTAAAAGAGCAAAATTAGAGCGAAGAGATTTCCAGAATATGAGACACCATGGTTGATATTATAGAACAAAAGAAACAACTTGAAAGAAGTCGTATAGTAGCAAACTATAGCAACGCTCCCTGAAAGAAAAAGTGCCAATGACACTTTGCTCATATTTGATTACATATGGCAGAACAGAGTATATGTACGATATAGTTCTTTTACCGGTTCCATGATGCAGTGCGCGCCAGGGTATACAAAGCGTACGTTACGCATAGAACTTTTTAGCCGTAGGGTACACGCAGGGTACGTTACTCATAGAACTCTATGGCAGATTACACCCTGACCTATATTTTCGTCGCTGATGGTTAGATTATACACGGGGCATTATTTGGTACTGCAAATTTGTGTCATTCTTCTATAACAATCCGTTGTACAAAACAAATCAGCATGTTTTCGCTGTTTTGAGCATATATACGGTGTTTGATAAAGTCACTGCAATGCATTGTGGGATAACCGGGAAAAGGTCTATTTTCTAGCTCTTGTGGGCCTTAGTTCGTAATATTCATAATGTCAAGTGCGTTTGAACACGTTTTGATGTCCATCGAAGTACGTATAATAGTTGGCAACTATTGCAACGGACACACATATACACCATCATGGCATGCGGCTTTGTACATCAAAAACAGGGACACAATCTACCATTACCAAAGTAAAGGTGTCCGTTGTTTATAAAGTATTTGCGTTTATGTTTATTTTATGTTTATATTGCATGGAATTAATAAAGACAATATTTGGTCCCTCTTCCATCTGTGGTCGCATGATCGAAGACGAAGGTAACATATCGCATGTGAATACTGGCATTCAGCAGTGTCACTCTTGCAAAATTCATGCAGGTTCATAATCTTAAATATACTGAAGTAAGCATAATCTTGAATATATTGAAGTAAATATAAGCTGTAAGCTTCAGCAATTTAGGGTTTCTTTAGGGCTGCCAGTACAGTTGATAATTGCCATACTTACATGATAATGGCATGTGCCAAACTGCCCCATAATTAAAAGTGAAACCTTAGTCCAGCCAATTTCATCATTTATCCCTTCTGATAAAACCCTTGAATAAAATGCAGCTCAAAGTTGCCTCATACTTGCACGCGCTGACGACTATGGCGCGATGAAAAAAGAGAAGTTGTAGTAGACGATTGAAGTAGCGTGGTATAGACTTCTGTGAAAACGTCTAGGCCTAGTTTATGACATTTATGCTCGGAATCTAATGGAAGCGAAAGGGCTCATGGTAGCAGCGTGATTGACGTCATCGGCGATACAGACGATTGGAGCTATCAAGGAGAGGAGTACTGTCAATATGCGTGAACAGTTCAGAGCGTTCGTATGACGGACAGCGATATTTCTGACATCGATTATTACTTTCCCCCGACTGAAATCAAACCATACCAATTTGAACTAAGATATGTAATAATGGGAAAGCATCTCCACACATATCTTGGTTGTTTGCGTTTTGTAGATATATGACTCCGTGGAGGGAGCCACTGTGCTTGTACAGACCCCGAACTGGATTGGAGACTCTAATTGAAGTGACCCTGCGATCCTTCAACGCTACATTTCGAAAAAAGTTTTCTTCATCAGTAGCTTAAAATTAATTTTGGTTAGTGAATGATACGGAATGATTGACTGATTGCATGTGTTACCATGTAAATCGAGCTTGCCAGATCTCTAAGGTTGCGAAATCTCTGATATATCGGAAAATATTTATCCGCGATTTGACAAATCTATAATATCGTCTATTTTCGAAGTTAGGGTCGAACATAGGAAATCGGGCTTGCTCAGATCTATACAGTGAGGAATGCTCCGATATATATTTACCCGCAATTTGAAAAATCTAGTATAATCTATTGTTGTAGGCCTAAAGAATGTATTTCGCGCAAGACCAGCAAAAACTTCTGATGATGTCCAATCGGTCCTCTGTCCAAGTCCCGATCATCAAGTAAAATGTATTACATGTAAAGAATGTATTTCTTGCAAGGCCCTCCCAAACTCCCGATGATATCCGATCGACCCTGTCGACGAAGTCCCAATAGTAATGTGAATGAAAGTTTCGTGTGGACATTTAATGAAAAAAAATGCATTAAATGTAAAAAAATGTATTTCGTGCATGAATAAATCTAATATTGTAAAACATGCAGGATTCTTGACTACCGACCATGGATGCTATTATTGAACTAAGAGTCGGACAGAGGTAGTCGGGTGGTCAGATCTGTTGGGTGGTGAAATATCCGATATACATACTAGTAGATATTTACCCACGATTTTACAAAGTATCGTCTAGTATAATAGTTTAAGTCCTAAATCGCCGATCTTTTATCTGGTTAATATCGGTGATTTCGCTGACGTGTGTCGTGTAGTTTCGTCTTCGGATATTAAAAGAGTCCCGAAATCGCCCATCCGCCAAACCAGTGATTTTTGGCTATGTCAAGATACAAACCACATTGTGTAGTGTCGTCTTGTAGTGATATTGGAGTCCCGAGATCCCTTATAAAACAATCATCCTTTGAAGGTGCAGAGCATGCTCTGTCAAAGTTAGAAGTCATACATAACTTCTATCTTTGACAGTTTTTAACATTTTACTAGTACCTCGCCCGACTTTATTTAGCAACAGTCTTCGAAAAAGCTGTTCTGTGGGAAAACGGTAGAAACTAACACCGTTTTTGTTCTTCCTCGAGTCATTTTTGCTCCCAACTGCACAACAGTTAATCATTTTTCATGCCACTGAGCACTCGATTAAAAAGTTGTAACGTGCAGAACTGCACTACCAGTCATAGACAGTCAGACAGCCAAGCGCTCATTAGCATAGACACTATCAATTCAACCGATCACAGTACCTGGAGATTCGGAATACGTTTGCCGTCGAAAAAATAACGTAAAAGATGCGCTCAAAATACATGACAGTTACCACATACGTAATTTACATGTTGAACTATGACACTCAGTGAATTTATTCCACAGTCTCCTTTCAGTTATCTTATAAATAATGTCAAACTGAGCACTCTCTGTGACACAAATTCATCAGCCGGGTTCTGGGCAATTTACTACAAAACCAGAAAGATAGCACAACTCAGAATTAAAGAGAGGTAATTCCATATAAGCTTATCGAAATAGGTACTTTCTAAATCTTTAAATGCTTGCGCTATGGTAGGTGTCAAAATTAACAATCTGATTTCCCTACAAACTGAGAGGCCGCGCTGGTCGCCATGCTAATCAGACGAGACTAGCGACACTGGCAGGCAGGCTATGACCTCTGCCTATTCTCATTTTAATGTTAAAACCATAAAACCAAGAAATCTGGTTGTTGTTGTCTGTATTGTTGTTTATGTTTATTAGTCGTGATGTTGTTGTTGACAAAAAAATTCAACTAACATAAATGTTGTGTTGTGGCTGTTTCGTACTGTAGATGTCATAGAAACGCTACAAGGACACTATCATTCTTTGACACGATGTATGCCAACGTAGGCCTATATACGTACACTCTCTTCATGTGCATGGTCACGACCCCACGACCGGTCGTGAAGGAAAAACTTTGAAAAACTGCTTTATTTTCTCCCGACATGTATCGCCACGACCCCACGACCGGTCTTGTAGGAAAAACTTTGAAAAACTGCTTTATTTTCTCCCGACATGCATCGCCACGACCCCACGACCGGTCTTGTAGGAAAAACTTTGAAAAAATACTTTATTTTCTCCCGACATGCATGGCCACGACCCCACGACCGGTCGTGAATGAAAAACTTTGAAAATATACTTCATCTTCTCTCCATGTGCATGGCCACGACCCCACGACCGGCTCTGAAGAAAAAACTTTGAAAATATACTTCATTTTCTCCCGACATGCATCGCCACTACCCTACGACCGGTCGTTAAGGAAAAATGTCGAAAATATACTTCATTTTCTCTCAGTGTCCATGGCCACGACCCCGCGACCGGTCGTGAAGGAAAAAACTTTGAAAATGATACTTTCTCTTGATGTGTATCCCCATGACCGGTCGTGAAGGAAAAACGTTAAATAATATTCCATTTCTCCCGACATTTATCGCAACGACCCTACGACCGGTCGCGCGAAGGAAAAACTTTTTAAAAAATACTCAGTTTTATCCCGAATCATTTTTTCAATGTCGATACGGTCATACACTGTGAAAGTATTGTAGGCCCTATGACTTGATGATTTAGGCATAATACGTACAGTACACAATATGCGCAAATTGTCCTAGTCGAAGTATGAAACGTCTAAAAAATCAGATGGTAAACAAAATTATGAAAAGGCCTCCCAGAAAGTAATAATAAAATATGAATTTGTCGGTGATGTTGGAATCTCAAGGAATCACTCATCAGGCTGTGTACATAGGTAACCATGCTTTTAGGCCATCTGCACATTGCAGGCTAACGTTCGACCCATAAAACATTGCCAGCTGTACTCATGCGCTACATCCGCTAATGCGGATTGCGAAGAGGAAACTGGCGATTAGTAGCTGCTGAAGCAGTGGAGAAATACAAGAAAATTCAGCTTTATATCATGTAACTTTATATCCATATTTATATAAAGCTGCGACCAGCAACCATTCATGGACAAGAAATGCTAGTTAAAATGTCGACCGGTCGAACATGCAAAAAAATCTCTCCTGAAAGCCACGCACGACCTGCGACCGGTACAACGCCACTGAAGGTTTTTGAAAGAAAAGTCAGTGAAAATTTGTCCAACTTTTGGTGTCGGAAAGAATTACAACATATCCGGCTGAAAAGATTGGTGGGAATTACCATGTCACGCATGCGTGTTTAAAACGGTCATGACCAACTCGAACGGCGCATCCGTTTTTTAAGTCTATGAAAAAACCCACGACGAAAATTGAGTCGTAACGACCGGTCGTGTAGCGTGCTCATTAAAATCGTTGGTTCATTTTGGGCCACATATGCCCTTTGGTCAGCCTTACAAGGCATATTTTCAAACACAAATATGTCAGTATTAATAATTATCAAGGAAAAATCATGAAAGTATTTGTTTTCTAGTATTTCAGTTTTCTATATAAACTTGGTGATTACACAAAAATGTTGGGGCATCTAATGTAAGTTTGAGTCTTTCTGTGTTACATGTAATTGTTGTACACCCTCCTGAGCTGGGGATTTTCATCAAAGAACAGATGGCTATTCTGTCTATGTATCATGCTGTGACCCTCGCCATGAATTGGATATTGTACGCAGAGCCTAATAGTCGATTTTAAATATAGACACTCTGTATTTTTTATTGTTTAAAATAATGTGCAGAGTACATTAACTATGTCGCACAGTCAAAACTATATAAATTGTTGTTCCTGTATGTTGCGTTTATTACCTTCCTATGAGTATTACTAATTATTTTTTAAAAGTGGACAAATGAAACAAAATCCTTTTTGAAGTTACAGCTAGTTAGACTTGCCAGACAGACACAGAGACGTACACCATGTATTACCAGTGCAGCCTTTCAAACACAATAGCAGTGCACTGATACACGTCAGTGTGCGTCTATTAAAATCCTATAACGTACGTCGTTCTTTGCTGCTAAAATTTCCGATTATTTTGCAGAGATGTGACCCACCCACAAAAGAAACCAGCCTGAAGAAACTGTATCGTCAACAGTGAAAGATGTTACATCCCGTATTTGGGGAAACCATATCTTTTTGGCAGAACTGAGGTTGTCCCTTTCCTGCCTATTGTATTCGCATTAACATTGAAAATGAAATTGTATAAATGTAATTACGACGGCCATATACGGTAGAAAATCTAGCCTACTCGGACAGTGTTATATCAAATCACACACATGTTTACCATATTGTCCGCACCGTAATTAAACTCAAGACGGTTAAAATGTGTACATTTTTACAAGGAGGGGGAATAGAGGTCGGCGAAAATTTCCCGATTTTCGCACTTCCTGCTTCCGACAACAGCCGCCTACAATAACATGGCGAAGTACTGCACACACGATATCGACGCACTGTGAACGTGAAGTAGTAAACTCACGAAAAAATGGCCTTACCTGTAGTATTTTCCCCGAAATTCGGAATAGTAGCATTGAAGGTGTTGAGGTCATGATCTGCCATCGTCATTTTGTAGTTAAAAAGTTCTCGCATATGATAAAGCTTCGAGTATAATCTCAATGTTCCCTGTCTGGATGTGACTGCTTTTCGCACCGCAGAGGTCTTTATGTTTGTTCCCCCGTATGCAAATGATTTTTTAAATTTACAGTACAAGTTTCAATCCAAATGCATATCTTATTTTAATCTGTTATTTACATTGAAACATATCTATTAATATAATAAATATGTTATAAATACTTTTGTAAATGAAATTGAATAAATCATTCCAAATTCGACAAATTTTGGTACTAAATGTCGAAAAAACGTGCTATGAATAAACTCATTAGCCCTTTCGCTACATAGCACAAGTAAGCCTCGATTGCATTTCGGATCCCTAGTAGCTTTTGGGCACTTCTAGGATCGCGACTGAAAGACCTCCGTTTGTCAAAATCTTGGTGGCAAATGATGAGGAAAAAGGCGGCAGTATTCACAACATGTGCAAGGTGTGTCTGGAAGTGTAAACTGGAGAATTCAAACTACGACTGAAGCACTATAACCTCTACAAGTTTCCGGGGGTTTCACAGTTGGGGATGGTGGCCAAATACTCGGATCAAAACTCTAAATTTTCTCCAAAAGGGGTTTATTTGGGATGAAACGTGGTAGCATAAAAAACAAGGGTCAAAAGTCTACATTCTCTCAATTTTTTCTTGGTCAACAGACCCTCCCAGTGGCGATGCCCCCTCCCCAAGGCGAATACACTACTAAGCCCCTAGTTTAGGGAGCCTTCAGTAATTACAGGCGGTGGGCCTGGGGAATTCCGTGCGCTGTACCGTAAAATGTGACCTTCTCACCTATTCTTGTGTCTAAAATGTGACTCTCCCCCTTGTCCGGCATTTTAAAACTTGACCCTCCCCAATCACTGCAGTATCCTCCCCAGGAATAACAGAAACTGTATCAGCAAATTTACATGACAATCAGAAATTACGGGGAGGGGGGGGGGGGGGGGGCTGGCGTTTTGAGAGGGGGGTTGCAATTTATCACGCAAGCATATTTGAAAGGTCATGCATTTGCGGAAGGGTCACCATATTTTACTCAACTATAAGGCCGCAAGATGTGGCTGATATAGTGCTTCACCGAATAATACATGGGAGTCTATCAGGCAAACTGTTGACAATTTTCCCCCACACAACAAGCTATATCTGTACATTTATATATTTTGATAATATGTAAATGTACTTTGCTTAAAGTGGGAAGTAAAACATGCATGTGTGTGCAATAAATTTTGATTTTGGAATTCCACTGAAATGTTGATTCACAATAGGAAACCATGAATAATTTTTGTCAATATAAAACATAAAACTAACAACATCTGTGAATTTATAGACATTTGATAATTGATATACACTTTGCCACCTTTCCCATATGTTCTTGTCTCTTGCCTTTCATCAGTTTTAACTGTTCAAGGCGCTTAACATAGGATACCACTGCATCTTCAGTTCTTTGCTTGTGAAGCTTGTCACTATAATGTGTATGTATTACAAGAATGAAATGTATTTCGTCGGCAATTTCCTATTCAGGAAATATCAAATCGACATCCAAAGGTTTGGCCATAAATCTGTTACAAGTGACCCTTCCCCACAAGATAGATTTATAAAAATTGACCCTCCCCCAATGCCCCCGACCCACCCCCTGTAATTACTGAAGGCTCCCTTAGTCGTAAATTTTCGGAATCGTCCCGAAATTTAAAGTGTGAGTTTTTAAGCATCATGATGAAGTCCCGAATGTTCCATCTTCTTACCTCGAAGGAGCTAGCTTTCCAACTTCATGAACTTGATGACTTTTATTGTGAAACCTCAGAAAAAAGCCAGATGTCACTTTTTCAGTGCGGAGAAAGTTACATAGGGTACGAATACGATATTCAAGTTTTATAAGGATTATCTAAGCTTCGTTTTATATAATATTTTAATTTGTCATATTTAAAGTAATTTTTATGTCATGTTTATATATTTCATTATTTGCTTTGTTACCTTCTGAGGAAAACTGTTTTCCCGGCATGTTCACACGTTGAATCGGGCCGGGTATACTAATACCTAGCGATTTCCTGCAAGGCCAATCTTAAACGAAGCTGAATCTGAAGCAGGCTTGTAAGGCAGTTACTTGAAAATGGCTGCAGTTTGGCAGCAAGTGTTAGCTGTTGATGCAAGATACAATGCTTACAGGACACCAAATAATCCACAGTTTCGTGAGTAAAGGCTTTTAATTACTATGATTTCACGGATATCCGAACTCTCCCTTTTCAAATAAACTTACGACGGTAAGGTTGTCTTCAGTTAACGACATGATAACTCCGCCCACTGTCGGAAGTGTCGGTGCCATCGCCCTGCAGAGCTCACTGATTGAGCTCACTGATGTTTTGCTTGTTTTGTACGTGGGAAAGCTAAAATGGAACACCTCGTAAGTTGTAAGAATGACTTTTTGTAATACCGCCATGACGAAAACTAAAAGAAGTGACGATTTAGAGGCTAGGTGGCAACTCTTGGAGTCGAGGTCTCTTGTTGTTTGTATCGGGCAATGATGTATTGTGATGAAAACGGAACTTCGGTATTTGTTTACATATTTAGCTGTTGTGATGTAGCCCACGGTTTCCCCAACCTGCGGACTACATGTCTGCAGCTATTTCAGTATGTCACCGTTTTCTTAATAATGCTGCATGCTGTCCGTGTCTTTTTTTACCACATTGATTAAAACCATGGAGCTCCTTTTTTAGCTTCATGTTAAAACTGAGTAATTTTGCAATAAATTGATATCAATCATTATCTCAAACCCTAGATCATAGTTTCATAGATGTGCTATACGGCTGTTCACAATTTACATCATTAATCTCTCATTAATATGCAAAAACAAATATTTGTCCGCATTTTTAGATTGATAACATTGAAAATTACACATGCAAGAATGAAGAAAACTCATCTTAGTAGGCGACTGCTAGTGTAAAAATGAATACTAAACATATCTAGGATAATCTACGACTCAGAGTACAAGCTGCAAGAACAGCCATGCATGCAGCATTGATAAAATTTGTCCGCATTTCAAACTGCGTGTCCAATGTCGTGCGCATACAACTATATTTAGTAACAAACCTGTAACCGTGAACAGCGCTTTTTTAAGGCTAGGATATTCGCCCCGCATAGGGGCAAAGGAGGACGGAAGAAAAATTGTAATCAATCGTTGGTGTAAATAAAGGACTGAAAAAATCGTAATTAGCCCCTCAGTGGGCCAATACCTTTTTAGGTCTTTTAGCCTGCTGCAGGGTGAATACAATTTTTTCACCCTGCAGCAGGCCAAAAGACTGAAAAAATCGTAATTAGCCCCTCAGTGGGGCAAATTACCTTTTTAGGTCTTTTGGCCGGCTGCAGGGTGAATACAATTTTCTTGGTTTGTATTAGGCCTGTAATGGGGCAATTAAATTACCAATATTTAGTCCTATATGCCCCGCTGTGAGACAAGGGCTGAGAAAATCGTAATTAGCCCAACAGCGGGGCAAATTACCTTTTTAGGCCTTAATCACCCACTGCAGGGCAAATACAATTTTTTCAGTTCTTTTAAGGCCAGTGGTAGGACAAATTACAAATTTTCAGTCCTTATTTGCCCCGCTGTGAGGGCAATTACGATTTTCTGTCCTTACTCTTCTCTTGAAGGGCGAATAAGAGCATAATTATTCACTCCACCGTGGGTTGAATAGCCTGTTCTCTATTTTAAATCTGAAAACTTGCTGATGTATACATCTGTTGACTGATGGATCATAGCTCTTCAGTGCCATTGTCAGTGCCACATGATTATTTCCTCTCAGACCCAGCTTCATTACACAAAGACTGCCTATACTCATGGACAACTTTTCTGAGCTTTAATACCTGTATATCATAGTCCTCTCTACATTGCATGTACTTGTGTGTACATAGTACGTACGGGAAGGAATATGTGGCCTGTAGGATTACTGAAGCACCATGCTCAAAACGTATTTGCGAGAAGGGAAATTACAATGTTGACACAAACACCTGGGGGGGGGGGAGTTGTGGGCAGCCCCCTTGCGGTATAATTGGGTTACCAGGTAATCCTTTCTGTATAGAAGAGTCTGTTTTGCAGTTTGTCATTTGTCAAATTGGCACTATCATTACATTCATTCATAGCATACAAACTTTTGAAGAAGTCTTCCTGATAGACAGTGTTTCTGTCATATTCCACTGTAGAGGACTGCTCTCAACCACAGACAAATAGAAAAATTAAACCATAAATGATGAATGACTCAAATTGAGAATAAGTATACATTGATCGTCCATATTCTCAATTCCCCAAAAATCAGATCTTATGGTGTTGGTAAAAATAGATGATAAATAAATAAATAAATTGATAAAATCACACACACATAAATCAGCCCTGTATCTTTATATGATAGAAAACACTTCTTTTTACAAAATAATTTTGCTTTTGATTTTACAGGAACTCTTTACATAAGGAGAAGAAGTCAACTTCTGAGAGAAAACGCAAAGCTTGAGGTACAAGTGATGTATTATGGTATCCGTTAGTGGCTGTGATATGGAACGAGTATATTTGCTGTTCTTTCATTTCTATAAACCCAGTTACTAACAAATCAGATCATTTGTATGTTAATTATTGTCATAGTTGACAGCAATGGATAGTTTTCAGCCATTACCTCCTGTTGAAGTTGTATTAGAATTTGCTCGAAAAATGTTACTGGTAAATGTCAACCGTATGTTGTGTAGTGTTGTGCATGTTGTGTATTGTAAAGGGTATGTCCAGGGACCACAGACTGTATGCAGAACGCCTCTGTGAAATGAGTCAATACTTATGTTCCTGCTAACAGTGAGGAAAAACAGATCAGCCACAGTCCCCTTCACCATTCTTTCATGGTTGAGGGACTGTTGATCAACCAGTCTCATGAATACACTTTGCAAGCCAATCTAGACAAGCCTCCATTTTATGGACGTCTGCCTTCTGATCTGTATTCACAAACAACCAAGGTCATTACTCATGCAATAAAGTATCTCTGTAAAATGAAGAATATTTATCTTCTGAATGTTTACATTAACACTCTATGTTTGTATCACAAATGATATATCCATTCTGTATAAACAACCAGCCAAGTGTTCCATGAAAATGAAATTAATCATTAAAGAAAAAAAAAACATTTCAAAGTCGGGCGTTACACATCGTGACTTCATCTCATACCTAGTACTTGTGTGAGTTTAGAGGACACATTGTATTAGTCTACAAATATGAATCTGAGTCATATTTTCAATTTGGTGGCAAAAGTGACCGCAAGGGCTTATAATAAGTATCTGGTACTTTATATTCTCACCTGTTTCAATCTATTCTTCCTATGTCTTTCAAGCATGATCCTTTAGTGCGAAGGCAGTATTTGAAGTTGCGGAGTCAACTTTTAGCTCAGCGATATGGCACTCCGTCTATGTCCGATCAAAAGTAAGTTCCTTTCTTGTTTTGCAATTTTGTTGTGTTTGATATGACGCATTAAAGTGTTTGCATACAAGTGTGGTCAACTGATAAGGTTTGTGCAATCAGCTAGTGAAGGGTTGTTACACTAATCACCATTTAACAATACAATACATCTGCAATCATTTTTACATTTAAACAAATAAACATCTGTAGGCTTATTATCAACTTTAACAATTGGTTTTGAAAGCTTGTCGTAAAAAGTTAAGTGTCCAAGCTTTGCATGATGTTGCAACAACAGTAAGAGTCGAAGAGTTAGTGTTAGAACTGATAATAACAAACAGTGGGAGGGAATGGATGATTAATGTTTACACAAAGAGCTTCATGTTACTCTCAATTTCACTTGCAAGGGCAGACAGTTTTAGGTGCCCGCTGAGAAAGAAATCGCTTATCTGCCCGAGTTTTGCCACTACTAAATCAACAACTATTGACAGTAGTACATTATAAAACAATTAATAAACAAATTATTCTGTTACGATAACATATTTATTAACATGTCATTGATGATACATGGAAATGTCGGTACTATGCAGACAAGTGCATGCCATCTTTATAAGTTTCATGCATAGACTGTCTTACAGTTCCTCGGCTACAAAACACAGCCCCTTCCTTCTGTCCTTGACATGCACCTTTGACTGCTCCAATATTTTTGCAGTTTTCAAAACTCAATTTCTCATTTTTCTCAAAATGTCATGTCAAAAGGCCTAGTTTACAACCTGCAAACAGAGTTGATATGTGTGCATTGTCCAATTTTATTGTTGGCAAGTGAATGTCTGTCTGGACTAGAAGTAATAAATCAGCAACGACAGTGTACATTGTACAAAATGCAGTTGTGTTTTCAAGACTCAATACTTTGTATTTCAATAAAGTTTGGGTGAGAAGAATAGGAAAATGTGTTCATTTCGTAGAAAAAAACATGATGAAAATGTTGTTGAAATTGACAGTTATTGTCAAATCAAGGAAAGCTTTGCAATGCATTTGGGCCCTGCGTGGCCAGTCTGTTGAGAGCATGTTAATGTCAGCCAGAGATGAGGTGGTGTGTATTGTACAGGGAGCTATGAGAGAAACTAATGCCATACAGCTTGCAGTAGATTTAGACTGGATGTTTTCCTTCACTTGTTTTGTATTTATTGCAGTTGAAATGCAAATTTTTGTTCACTGCATGTGTGTTTTTTTTTGGATGAATATTAATACAGTCTCCCCCTCTGTGTCCTTACCCTTTCTAAACTTTGTGTTTTTATCCTGTGACTAATACTCTCCGTCCAATGCTACTGTTGTGTCATCAACACTGTCTGTTCTGTATTCCTATTTCTGTCGTTTTCTTTCTTCACAAATAGCAGCAGCTTACGTAGCAGGAGTGCCAGTGTTAGGAGCAGCAGACACACTTTAGAGGTGAGTGTCTGTAGAGTGTCATTTCTGTGCTTCAGAATTCATTTTCATAGCTTGGCGATCTGACATGTTCGTATCGCTTTCCGATCACGGTGAGTGAGCCAGATGGTGACCAAGTAAAAGCTAGGGGTGAACCAACTGATTTCTTTTCGTGTGCGTGCGGGGAGGGGGTGGGCAATGGGCATGGCAAGTTTTTTTTCCCACCACTGTGACAGCAAATTTTTTTCAATTTTCTGTCATTATTGGACATTGAGACATTACTGGATTATTTTTTTCCATCCTCTTCACCTGCCGACGAATTTTTTTTTCAAAAAATCCTCCAACCCTTCCCCCAGAAATCAAATGGTTCTCCTCTTAGGAATGGCTTGTTCACTTTGATAATAAAGAAATTGACTTTTTTTACCTTTCTTAAGGTAGGATGTGCTTAAGGGACAGATATTTAGGCTCTCAATTTTTTCAGTACATTTCTAGTGTACCATTTCTTGGGGCTCATTTTAACACTGTTAGTGCAAGATAATTTTTTACTGTCTTACTTTTTCGAAAAGTGGAAATTGTTTTTTTCCCCCATGGTGGGCATATTGGGCATATTTCAAATATTGGTAAACATCAGGTAATTTGTTTCTCCAGTACCAAATTGAGGGATATTTGAGCAAAAGTGTAAGTCTTTCACTTTCAAAGCGCATACTACCTGAACTTTCCAAAGGCGTATCTCCATACAGAAGTCATTAGTCTCCTTCCAGGCCACTTGTTGTGTGTATTCTGCCTACACATAATTCACTTTGTCAGGTTCAAGATAAGGCCCCACTGTGCATAACCTCCAGAAGACAGTTTATGCTTTAGCCGTAGGCAGTGGGAGGGTCTGCAGAGACACTTTCACTAACAAACAATTCAGAGATGTCCTTAAGGATAGACTCTTGTTTCAAGTGTTTGTACCCTGTGTAACAATCTGTGGGGATAAATGTTACAAGCCAAAGTACAGCTACAATGTCAAATCTGTCTTAGAAGATTTTGAATAGTTTGATTGAAAGCTTCTCACAATATGTTAAGATACTACTGGTCTACTGTTTCATGAGTATGTCTCATGTTTTTATGCTCTGCATATGTTTTTTGCTCTGCTTTGTGTGTGTTTGTGTGTGTGTTTACATGTATACATATATATATATATAGAGAGAGAGAGAGAGAGAGAGAGAGAGAGAGAGAGAGAGAGAGAGAGAGAGATCATTCACTACATAGCAAGTTGCTCTGCTGAAAATGGTTTTAAGGTGACATTATGATTTAATACAATTATTTTCATTTAGAACTTTGATGACCAACCGGATTATCGGACTCACAGACGATACCACAGTGGAAGTTCCTACAAATACCATGCTTCACATGAAATATCTGTGGATGGAGTTGTGCCAACCAAGAATGCAGAAGCTAGCAGGTAAAATCTCTGATTCTTCTCAATCCATTGTGTCTTACAGGGGTAGCATGTTGTGTCCTTGACTTCAGACTGTGTGAAAGTGATTAGTGATAGTGCACATGAAAGACAAAATCTTGATCAAGTAATTACCGTCATTATTCTCCTGATTTGGTAACTTGTTGGAATTGCATGCATCGATGAGTAAATGGAGTTGTTTTCTCATTAATATGCAAAAATAAATATTTGTTTGCAAATTCAGATAACATATTTGGAAGTTACGGATGCAAGAACACTAAAAATAACTTCATAGGTGACTACCAATGATACGATCGAAACTAGAAAATGCATATTATGGCTCAGACTACAAGCTGGAACACCAACAAAATTTGTCAACATTCTGAAAATTTGACATTTCTGGCCACAGCGTCCGATGTCGCACACATGTTGCTCTATTTATAAACCTGCAATGGTGAACAGCACTATTCAGATAATATATTGTAGAACACTTACACTGATTACAGTGCTGAATCCCATGCTTTTTACTGGATGCCCTTTGAACTTGGTTACCATACAGATTTCATAAGCAAATCCAGTGGTTTCAGATCCAGTATTACTAGATACTTCCCTGTACCAGCAGATTTGCCATACTACTACTGGTCTGAAAAGCCAGTGAACACTGAAAACACTTGTATGATAAAGAATGTGTGCAAGATTAGCAAACTACCCTTGACTTCTAAACTTCGGTATAGTGGTTCGGCAGACCACAAAAATATTTACATGTACCGTAGTTTGGTTTTCTCATATCGAGAAGTGTCTATTTTTTCAATTCAACACTAACCAAATTCCTTTGCAATAGCACTGATCACTAATGACATCATTTTTTCTCTGATTAATATGCATAAATAATATTTGTCGGCATTTTCTGCATAAACGATGAAAATAAAACCTGGCAGTGTTACAATGGCTACTAAAAGTCACACTTATTCGTATGAATTTATGGCTCAGACTACAAGCTGCAACAACAGCTGCGCATACAACAACAAAATTTGTCCGAATTTTAGGCAATGTTGACCGACGTCACACGCATGCAGCTATATTTAGTAACAAACCTGAAATCGCGATCAACGCTATTCATGGAAGTACTTTAATGACAGTTACATAGAAAAAGAAAATCCAATTAAAAGAATTTCATGGTATGTTTCATTTCTTTGTAACAAAGCAAGCATCCATGACAAAAAGTGATCATAATCTTTCTTCAAATGTACATTGATCAACATGCTCCAAAAACAATTATCTGTTTGAACTTTTCCTAGACTTGTGAGCCTGAAGTCTTAAAAAAGTTATTCATGATGAAATCTTTGTGTTCTGTAAATGATTTTAAAAAACTCTCACCATCATCAAATTTAATGAAGTGTTTTACTGCAATTGCCTTGTCCTTTAATAGAGCCATGGCTGGAGGAACAAGCATCGATGAGAATTATGCCTTTGCCGGCGTTCACCATATCTTTGATCAGCACACCAAAGCAGGTATATCTTTAAGTGGTGTCATTTCCCCCAAAATAAATTCAAGATTTTATAATTTTTTGGAATCATTTCGATTTAGTAGAAATTTGTGAAATGGTTGGTAACATTGTAGATCCGAAAGTAAACTATGAACATTAAATTTGATTATTAGGTATTTGGGAAACAACAATGTGTTTTAGAGATTTTATGGTTTAAGTATGTATTCATGGATTATAGAGATTGTGTGAACTGAAGTGAAACGGAAAGTGCACTTTGTTGGCTGTCAGAGATTCCATTGATTGAAACCAAAATGATGATTGGTGTGTCTTTGTTCTCGTAGTGACCGGCGTCAAATTTGCCAATGACGACAAGTCCAGGATTGCCTGCAGTTCCATGGATGGTACGCTGTCAATTTGCCAAGTCTTACCAGCACCAGCCACCATAGTCTGTGTACTCAGAGGTCACACCAAAGGGGTCACAGGTAAGTGAATCTTTGCATGGAAGAAGTCAGAGGTCATTGTAATGAGGTCAAAGATGACTGCCACAGTGAGAGTGAGTGAATGGAAGGGTTTGGTGAGTGGATGTTGTGTGGTCATTCAAATTAAAAGATCCTCAGCTTACTGAGTTTCAACTATGTTTGTTTTCTACCAAGTGTGAAATGGATGCGATATTGAAGTATGAGTTTTGTTGAAAACACACACCGAAAAAAAAGCCAAAACCTGGTGTAAAGAATTTTTGAATAAATGATTGTCAGTGAGGGGTCTGGTAACTATTGGCATGAATGTCTACCAATTTGTTTTGTCATTTGTTATCAGCTATCTGTCATCTCCCTTCACTGCCAAACCTTGGAACAGCCCATTGTTTTCCGGTGTGAAAGTGGACCTCAACAAAGGGAAAAAGGGGTGAAGTTGAGTACACAAAGTAATACACACCACACACTCAAGCTGTTATTTGCTATCTCTCTTGTTCCAGACTTCCGATGGTCACTTTCCAATGACCTGATTCTGTCCAGTTCACTGGACGGTACAGCCAGGCTATGGCAGGTCAGCAGTGGTAGGAGTGTCCGTGTCTTGGAAGATGCTGACAAAGCTGAAATATACTCCTGTCTCTTTCAGCCTGTCAATAACAACATAGTGGCTGTATCCTTTAGAGCTTTCAAAAACTATTCTTACTTTTCAATGTAGAGGATTCCCAAATAAAGTGATGGTTTTAGAAAATATCTAGAAACAGTTTTAGAAGGGGATTGTGTTGATATGCTATGATGTGATTTCAGCATCTTTAGTTATACATGCAGAAGAAAATGTTCAAGTATTTGATGTTCATTATTTGAAAGCAGAAGACATCCACATACATATTGCACAGCACTGCTAAGTCATTTTAACCCTTTGAGCGCCAAAGTCAATTTTTGTCACCTTTAGAAAATATGCTCAAGTAAATTTTTTCAGATTTTTGTCAAAATTTTGATAACAAACTGTAGCCAATGAAATGTGATGTCCATTCGGTCCAAAATTATCAAAACATTTCAGAAAAATTCATAAAAATTGGCAAAATGTGGCAGTAAAATTTTGGTGGGAAAAATTACAGCGATCAGAGGGTTAATACAACTGCCAGGGGCGGGTAGAACTCCAAGCAAGTGAAGCACAGAACTCGAAACTGAGGTAATACAGAAAACCTTGATAGGGCAGTTCTGAAATTCTTGCTAGGGAGCTCAGAACTTTAAAAGCTACTAAGGTGAGTAGATCCTTCTAGCAAGGAAGCATTGAAATCTCCTTGGCAATATAACTAGTTTCATTATGCACAAAATGTATGGCAGAGCAGACAACATGCTCCATAATGGGCTCAGTATGTTCGCATTTAAATTTTATCAGCCACACTCTGAGAGCTGACTTTTACGTCAATGCACAGAGGTAGTAAATTTTGATGGTGTTCTTTTTTTTGTTGCCATGGTTGACTCAACAGAGTGCAAGGAAATGTTAAGGTAAAACGCACCTTGGGGACAGATATTCAGACTCTCAAACTTTTGCAATACCTTTTTGGTTGACCACTTGTTAGGGCTCATTTTGAAGTTCATGGAGTAACTAAACTTTTCACCGGCTTAGTCATGTGAAAAATCGAAAATTTAATTTTTCACTGTGGAGTTAACAGTGATGGTGGCCATTTTAATTTAATAAGAGTTGATAAATATTGGTTAAACCTTGAATGCTGTAATTTTTTCCCACCAAAATTTGAATGCAACATTTTACCAATTATTGTGAATTTTTCTGTAATTTTTTGATAATTTTGGACCAAATTGATATAAAATTTCATTAGCTACAGTTTTTCATCAAAGTGTTGGCAAAAATCTGAAAAAAATTGACTGGGGTACATTTTACAAAGGCGACAAAAATTGACTTTGGCGCTCAGAGGGTTAATGTAATTCAGTAGTTCCAAATTTTGCTTGATGACCCGTGATTTTTAATTTTGATTTTGAAAGGGAATGATCTAATCTTACCTTATGGAAAGTTTGACTCTTTCAATTTTGAGGCACGTACTACCTTAAATGTGAATTATTTTCCCCTTAACAGCAGCCTACAGACTGGAAACAGTAGAGGTCACATTCAAGTACTCAATGTTTCAACCGGTAAATGTGTCAAAGGTGGATTATCCAAAGGATCTGGGAAAGTACTCTCTATGACCTTTGACCCCACAGGAAAAATATTATGGGCTGGAGATGACAAGGGATTGATCTTCTCATTCCTCTGTGATGCAGCAACTGGTAAACTGACGCGAGCGAAGAGAATGGTTGTTTGCGAAGGCCATCCGGTGACTAGTTTGGCGTGTCGTACATGGCTGAGCCGAGAGGCCAGGGACCCGTCTTTACTTGCCAACTGTGCTGTGAATTCATTGTGTCTATTCAGGTATAAAGTAGTGCTTATTTGATTACAAGGTTCAACTCTAACGATTCAAAATAAGGACTGTACAAAAGTAAGATTTACAGAATATTGAAGCACGCCATCCATAGTGTGGTTCTCTGCCATGTTGGCTAAGTGATAGCCAATGGAGCTATGTGAGAGGTCAGAAATCGACAGTCTGCGCCCCCAATCTGCGCTAGCGCATTTCAATCTGCGCTATCAATCTGCGCTCCCATTCTGCGCTATCAATCTGCGCTCCCTTTCTGCGCTATCAATCTGCGCTCCCATTCTGCGCTCTCGAACTCTCAGGGTACAGATCATGGAGTGAGTAGAATTCAAAGAATATCCAAGGTAAAAGGGACAACATATTACATTATTGTTTTGAAAACTTGTATTTTTGTCCATTACTTTTTCCCGAACGACTTTGCTCAAACTGTCTATAGTTAACTTAGTGGTAGATGGTTTGTTGCGTTATATGAGTCCGCACAGTAGGTCAACATAATGTCCCAAAATAAAAATACATGGGTGAATGCAAGTGTTTTCACTGGCTTACTAATTTTTCTCACTAAGATCTGCTTTACCTCAGTCAAAAAAGATCGGACTAAATAGTTTCCGAATTTTCCGAATCGGCACAACATCTTGCTGAGACACGCGAAGACCGAATTTGACTGTCGTGTCTGTTTTCAAAAATATCTTCGCACAGACGTACGCATGAACTGTGTTCAGAAAGGTAGAACACTGCGGGACTAAACTGTGGTCACTGAAAAGCTAGAATTGTCATTGTGGAACAAAAAACTAAATTAAATGTCATCGTTGACGTGTCATTATGTTGAAAATCCAGTTCCAAAATGACTAATAAGTCACCAAAGTATCGGGGAAGTCAACTGCACAACATAACCGATCGGGTACTTCCACATGAAGGAGCGACTTTGCACAATTTTTAAATATTGCCACAGATGTGAAGACGAAATATCCAACTCTAGCCAAAACATGACTCTACGTTTTGGGCGGCTGCACTCGACGTCTTTTTACCAATATTAGCTTTATAGCAAGGAAAACGGTTGCGCGACAGGGCACGTTCAATTCGAAAATAGAGAGCAACTTGAAGGCAAACTTGATCGAAACATGGAGGTTTAAAAAGACCCCCTTTGACTAAGTTATGATTGGAAAAATCTCGCTGAAGTGTAGCGAAGCCCCTTCAGACAGGTTCCTGCGTGAAATATTACATATAAATGGACAATATGTGGAACTCGCGGTAGAGAAAGTCATGACCACTGTACTGTCAACAGTGCACACGACGTAACGAGGCAATCATACAAGGACGCCGTGTAATTTGTCTTCGCTACCGCTGGTAGTACGGCGAGAGTGCCCAGTAAAATGTTTTACACCCTTGGTGTTTAGCTTTTAATTTTCAAATTGAGCCCGTTTGCGAAGTGAAACGTACATACAAGAAAGCAGCTGGTAGTCTTTGTCAAGAAGGATTTTATAAAAGAGAGATTCGTACATCTGATCCCCTTTTTCAACAATACTAGCAATGGAGCAAGAGAGTCAGTTACTACATGTATTAGAAACCCGATGGGAAAATCGGGCAAGAGCTCAGACGTCGCATGGTAACCATGGAAACCGGCGGTTCTATTCAGAACAGAAGGTACAGCAGGTGATGTTTCACCATCTCCACAAAATAGAATCATTTACGTAATGCTTATCTTTGACCCCCAAAACCTCGAATAGCTAAATTGTACCAACCACGAAACTAGTTCAGTCACGTGAATATGTATATTTCGATACATATATGAATCCTTTCACAACGGAACGCATCAAAAATAAAGGTCGCAGTTCTGGTTCAAGGACGTTCACGAGAAGACTACGTCGACTAACGTCTATCCCAAAATTTTTTGACGATCTTTATTTGGCTACGAACGCTTGTTGCTCTGAAGATCAGTAGCCTAAAACTGATAGAGATAGTCCCGAATTTAATTCTTTAGCTTGCTGGGTCTGTAAAAGTATCTGGTCATCATTGCAAATCGCATCGACATGAGTTTCTAAGAACTTTTACGCTTTATATCACGGTCCCTCTGTCATAACTTTTGACACTGTCCCTCCACAAACTGTGATAAGACGATGCTTCGTAATACCATGGAGCTAAAAACAGAAGAGGTATCCCTCATGGTAATTTAGAACTGTCGTACATGTATCTCGTCATGTTTCCTGGTCAAACAAAGCCGCAAATGCAGCAGTATATGCTTTCATCCGCCGAAACCTGGAATCATATTTTACACGACGACGACGTCATGCTCAGCGGTATAGACAGTAGACACTAGGATACTGCGACATTGCACTTTCATGTGATATCGGATATTTTCAGGAAATGAGGATTGTTAAGTCAGATATGAGGAGAGGGGAAATCTCCGATATATCGTATATTTACCCGTGATTTGACAAGTCTTTAGTATTGTCTAGTATTGTAAATAAAATCAGACTGACGACGTCGGGCTGAACCAGATCAATGAGGTGGTGAAATCTCCGGTAGCACCTACATTGGATATACTTACCTGCGTTTTGACAAGTCTCGTATCACCCAGGTAAAGCATATGACAAATGTGATTTTTCGCACAGTGCTTGTATCAAAGTTAGAGTTAGACTGACAACGCCGGGCTGAGCCAGATCTATTCATGGGTGAAATCTCTGATATTTATCAGATAGAATTTCCAGCGATTTTGACAAGTGTAGTCTCGGTATTAGAGTCCGAACATCGCCGATAAAAATCGGATAATCGACGATTACGCAGACCCAGCGTGCCCAGATACAAGGTACCTCGTTGTGGTGACGTCTAGTATTGATATGGGACTCAACATATATTCCAAGTCTGTTATCTATAACAGAAATGTATATCTATCTATAACAGAAATATATGGGACGTCAAACTTCGATAGTGGACAGTAAATAATCAAAGTTTGCAGTAATCTCAAACGAATCTATTTAGTTTTCACCACTCAAATTAACTATTTTATTGGTTTAGCTTCTGTAATAGTGATAGTTGGGTTGAAAATGAGCTGATAGAGATGCTCAGCTTGTGAAATTATTAAAAATTAAAGGGACATGCTCATGAGGGATCGTGACTAGAGAAAGATTTACGGACTGACCATTGTTTACAAGAGCGGAACTTCAATCGCAATTTTTGTGCTTGTTAGTTCAATCTTTCCGTATGAACATGGTCTCAACAATCGGAAGAGAAGGAGCACACACATACATTTATGGGTGAGTGTGCGTCTATGGAATAATGGTACGTAATTTATTATCTTTGCAGACGTGACACCACCTTGCCTTGATTTTATCGGGACAGGTTGATGCGGTGACAAGGAAGTACATTTTCGTTTCTGACCTCCTCGCATGATATAAACATAAAGCTAGAACGGATGTCATAATTTGTTGATCAATGCCATCTACGATCATACATGAAAACAAGGAAGCAGCATTGAAAGTGCTACAAAAGTTATGCAGTTTTAGTCGTGGGTCGTCCTTGTGGACAATTGAAAAAATATTTACAGTTCGAACCAACCACTGGAGTTGAAATGACTGGTACAAATCAGAGCGTTCCAAGTTCACAGGCATTCACTTCTTGCATGATAGGACTACATGTAAATCGCCTTCCTGTTATAAAGTGCAAATCTTGAAAAATCGAAAACATCTCGAGAAAATATATCATTGTTTTTACTTGTCTTCTGCGATGTATTATGGCATCAACTTACCTAATCGTCACCGTCATAGTATCAGTTTCTTCGATATAACATCTCTCAGATTAGTAATGTCATGTTTATTTGAGAAATTCATTAAATCCTCAATCGGAGTCAAACTCACAACGTGTGTATTCAGCTAGCTTGACGTCAATGGACGTAGACTTGTCAATCATCATCACGGACATTGCGAACTGGCTAACATCAGAATTGTCGGGCTCAAACGTTTCTCTGAACATGAACAGAAATGCTCAATATCGACAGAGAAATCGTAAAAAAAGGTTTTAAATAGTGACGGTAACCCAAACCAAAAGTTTGTATCCACTTGCGCTTCCGTAGGCCATCCTACAAACTGCTTCAATCAATGTCGCAAGGTTGCTGCAGTGCTGGTAGCAACTTGAAGCCCTGCCACTCCCTCTGCTGTGCGTTGTTAGGCTGTCGTCATAAGTCGTCCTCGACTTGTAGCAAGGTCTACCATAATTGTAAGCGTACTTGACTTTGCGCTTACTACATGTACTTGATCATTTCTCAAGCTTTTTATATGAGAAAGAATAAATTCATCGAATGTCTTCTTCATAGCCCTAAGATCCATGAGACTATAACTGTACGTCGCGCTTGATTCGGAAACGCATTCGATCGTACATTACTCAATAACCAGTCTTCCTGACACTCGTCGGTATGGTGTACAAAAATACAAATCTATTTCAACACTAAACCATGCCATGTCTTATTATCTAGCAGGCGGCTATAGCGCGGCAGTGTCACAAATGCCACCGTAATGACTAAAATCAAAACAGAATGGGAGCGAAGATTGATAACGCAGAATGGGAGCGCAGATCAATAGCGCAGATTGAAATGCGCTAGCGCAGATTGGGGGCGCAGACTGTCGATTTCTGATCCCCCACATACCTGGCCAATGAAAATTTGACAGGAGTCTCCCAGATAAGAAGTAGAATTCAATTGTGTAAGAAGATGTGAAAATAAACAGTGCTATATGCCGGTAGAATGAACTGAAAGAGTTCATATGCAGCGTATTGCTAAATAAATTTGCATGCACAATATTCTCAAAAATTCTACCGTAATTCCCTACAATGACCATCATGAAATGGTAATCCCTCAGTTGCAGTGAAAGTTCATTGAAAGAGACTCAAAGTTTATGGGACAGATCTTCTTCTCACTGTGTCTCAATTTTCTTTGATCATTGGCATGTACATGTACATTCATTCAGCTATAAATATTTTCATCAGATCAAAGCTCCAGACCTACTTCTTTGGAAGATCTTACCTGTGGTATTTATTGTTCAGCTTCATGGAATACTTACCTGGAAACATTCAAAGCCCTATATGATTTATTAATATTATCCAATCCTATCTCGCGTTTCTTTGTGTTCTGCAGAATTATAGATTCTGAAGGTGGTTTGCAACTGAAAAGGAAATTTGCGCTAAAGCACAGAGGTGACAACATCAAAAGTATATTTTGTCCACTCATGTCGTTCCGACAAGGAGCATGTGTTGGTGAGTATTAAATCAGGCATCCTACTGAATCAATTTACCAAGGTGTGATAACTGTTTGAACCAGAAATCCCATTAAGATAATTCGCGACTCGAAAATGAAAGACTTACACTTTTGCTCTAACTTTTCTCAAGCAAACTTTCTACCATTCTCTTTCAAAATCGAGAACTAAAATTTGGGGTCACCATGCAAATTACCAAATATTTACTGATATTTGAAATTCAAAATGGCCGCCATCCCTGTGTTATCCATATGTGGGAAATTATAATTCCTGGTGTTCACAAAACTAAGCCGGTGAAAACTTTATTTATTACATAATCTTCATAATGAGCCCCAACAAGTGGTAGGTTAAAAGAGTATTGTAAAAGTTTGAGAGTCCAAATATCTGTACCCAAGGCACATTCTACCTTAAGCTCATCAGCATATCTGTATTCGAAAATATGATTTTTGAGATTTTTATCATTGGTCGAATGTGCACATGCAAATTTAATAAATATAAACCAACCATGTTAGCTATCCTAATCACATCTTTGTATTGCAGCTGTTGTTGTAATATCAAAATCTCATCATCCAATTGGCAGACAAAGATTCTCTATATCATAGTCTTTATGTTATTCATAAGTCGTTGCCAAAAAAGACGTTCCTTGGACTTCCAAAGTCAATATCAGCCTAGCCATAGCTTTTTGACCATCATATCCAAACTCAGCTTTTAAAACATTGTCGTCATGTCATGTCAAATCCAAAGCCACTGGACATGCATGTAGGCAAACTACTTGATCAACAAAGGGAAGCCGCCTATCTATCTTCAATAGCAAGCTATGCCAGCTCAAGCATCAACATTTTCTGTTACAGTGTCTGGTAGTGAGGACATGTGTGTTTATTTCTTTGATGTGGAGCGTGCCAATAAACCACTTGTGAATAAGTTACAGGGGCACTCAGCTCCAGTCTTGGACGTTAGCTTCAACTACGATGAAAGCTTGTTAGCTTCATCAGATGCCGATGTAAGTATTTACTGCTATTCTTGACTGTAAAGCTAGCACACTGAATGTTGATTCTTCACAGGAGGCCATATTCATGCCCTGGTATCACTTAAGATTCAAGTGGGGGTTGCAAAAGCTACCACATTTTCAGTTCATAACACCTTGTGCAATATACAGTGGTCAAGCAATGATATGAGTTACCTTATTCAATGTGGCCTTACGTTAATCTGTACTGGTGCAACTTCAAAACACTGGACCGAAGTTTCCTGAAGAAAACAACTGACATTTTGGGGGGTGGGGGGTTCCTCCTCATTTCAATAAAGATGGCCCCTCCCCCATAGGATTGTGTTGATTTGTGAAGAATTGTAAAGTCTGGGCCCAGTATTCCTTAGCCTAGCTGTACTTCTACAGAGTTTTTGTTGCCCTCAGTGCTGTGGACAGTTGCATAAAGTTATCATGAAATGTTTCCTAAATTCCAATGCACACTTTCTGTATTATTGATAAATCTCTGTCTTGCAGGGTCTGGTGATAATTTGGAAGAGGGAACAGAAAGCCAGATAGCGTTCTGTAACTTTAATGACTGATGGACCAGAGGAATAGAAAACTTTTGCTAAGATGAAAATCTTCGCATGCTGTCATATGTTACCAGGGTCAAAGTTCAAAGTTAAGTGATGAGGAAGATGTACCCAGAATGAACTGTTTGCAGATGTACCGTACTGTTATTTTGGCAGATGTGTAGCTACTGTACCAACAATTTACTCTGTATTGTACAAATTTAGTTTCTTGAGAGTACACATGTCATTTGAACAATATTTATCAGAACAAAGCTCTTTGAATCGTGTACCATTATGTGGTATTGCTCAGTCTATTGCCTGCATCAACATGTTATTTTGTACAAAAATTGCCAAGCTCTCATTACTGAAGTTGTAAACTATATTGTGAGAAAATAGGTCAGTGATATGTAAATATACACCGATGAATGATGCCCAAACTGAAAAATCGCATCTCTGAGCCTTGTTGATTTGTCAGTTCTGTAGTACTTTTTGGTGGTTCTATAGTGTGGAGCAAGTTTGAAGTAGTGCTAGTGGCCGTTAAAGCTTTACCTCAGCCCTTCTTACAGAGAGGAAAAATAAAGCAGCTACATGTACCATAGTTTATGGTATCTACTAAGCAGGCCTACAGTGCCATTGAGCATGTGCACAAAAAACACCCAAAACCACAGCCTAATCTCCCAGAATGTCCCCCTTTCGGCATTTTTATCACCATGTGAGATATGGACATAATTTGAGTTATTGGTTTTTCTCAGGTGGTATCATATTTTGATTGACAGAAAAGACCCACTCAAAAGCATTTTGTCCCGATAATGCAGGTCTTACAGTGAAGGGCTCTTGCTATTGATTTATTATCTGCATTTGGTGCCTGTTGGTGTCTTCACTGTGTGGATGTAACTATGAGGATATTAAATTTGCAACATTTCATCTCCACCGTTGACAGCTTTTAAATTAAAGAAATAAAAGAGTTCAAAGAGGGTTGAGGATTGGCGTTAAGCTCAAGGCATCCTAGTGATTTCAAGATAGTTTGGGTTTTACACTAGTGCATCAGGGTAATGGCACTGCAAGTTAGGTTGTTGGCTGGGACTTGTTCTACCGAGAATGGAGCACCAGGATGCTACAAGGACACACTTGGGTTAAGACCAGGCCTTAGGACACCTCTTCAAGATAGATTAGGTAGAGAGCTTCAATGCAATAAAAAACCACCCATTGGGTTGAGGCCCAGCCATCATGCAAGTTTTGAGACAGATTCAGCTGAGAACAAGACAAAGTCATTTTAAGACAGATTGGGTGAAGACCAGCATGATTCCAAGACACACTGGCTAGAGGAGATGTTATTGCCTATTTGGATGATTTCATCACCAACTGGGTCTCGGTCAGGGCACACAGTTATTTCACGTTCAGGACAAAGTTCTTTTCAGCAGGAATCCTATCATTGCTATATAGGGAAAGCATGTTAAGTTGCTGGGATGCAAGGCTTCTTACAAATATTGACAAAGAATCAGCAAAGGAATTGAAATGTATTGAATGTATTTATTGGCACATAGTGTACTTTGAGACAAAACACAAGATGTACAACAATCATTTTATGTGCAATAAACAAATCAAACAATGTACATGTATACAGGTATTTCTTGTAAGTTATTGCATTTTTTTTTCATATAACCCACATATATCTCAATTACAAGTGGTTTGTAGCATTTGAGTGAGAAATGTCTCATATGAATTACACATTGAACTAAGATCTACATTCCATAATAAATTAATTGAAAGCAATGTGGCTTTTTGTTCACGTATGTTAGCATAAATTAAGTCAATGTTTAATACAATCATGCAAATGACAAATAGAATTCCATTAAAAAACTCATTAATATTTTTCTTCTAATAAAATACTTGAGCACTTGGAGCAAAACTTGTGATAGTGACACAGCTTGCAAACTTTCAAGTGAAGTAAGGTATAACATGCCTTGAGTTAGTCTAGAACCCATCTGTGCATTTCCAGGTCAGAAAACCCAAACAGGTGAGGAAACATACTGATAGGTACTGGACAGCCTTTAATAATCTGTTCTGTTCCTTATGGTTGTTGTGTTTATACTACTATATGGTAATATCACATTTGCTGTGCTTACTGAATGTCAAATCATTACTCCAGAATTCATAATAAGTTGCTCACCAGGGATAGCCTTATCTTTCATTTTCAATTATTATCTGAAACAGATCTTTGCATTGTACTTTTAAAAGAATTTCTCATGGAGGGAAATTAAGTTTCAAAGAACTCCAAAAATTATGAACTCTTAGGTATTAAGCTGTATACAATATTTTTCTACTGCACAAAGTTACTAAGAGTCTTTGCATTCATAGCAGTTACAACTCTCTCATACATTCCACGCAGGAAACTGATCTCTCTACATTGGATGTAGAATAGTAACCCTGTACACATTCAGGCCAGAATAATGGGCTTCTACACATTCAGGGCAATATACTAGGCTTCCCTTCAGTCAGGGCAGAACACTAGGCTTCCATATTCCTAGCCTAGACCCTATTTCTTCACTTTGGCCTCCAACCACTCCCGAGTGTGGATAAGGGCCAAAAGCAGTGACTGGGGTCTATGCTAACACATTGAGGGCAATATACTAGGCGTCCACACATTCATGACAGAACAATAGACTTCCATACAATCAGGGCAGAATAACTGTCCATACATTTGTGGCTAGATACTAATTCCTTCCACACAGTCATTGCAGAACATACACAAACCTTCCACACTAAGAGGAATGCCTGTATACTAGCCCTTCATATGATCAGGGCTGGAAACTAAGCCTGCCAAACATCGATGGCAGGATTCCAACCCTGAACACAAGACCTGCAGGGCAATAACCCTTCACTTACCCACATTCAGGGCACATTCATGAGCCCTCAAAATATTTGGTGCGGGATGCAGACCTTTCACATACACATTACACAGAAGAAAGTCAATTTCAGGGCACCATACTGTAAACCCATGAAATATTCAGGATAGAATATTCAACATTGACACATTCATGGCAAGACACCAATCCACATATTCGAGACAGGATATCACAGAGAACATACCAGTACTTACCATTCACTCAGAGCAAATTGCAAAATCATAGTAACTTTTATGGCGACTCTAACTAATCCCTGCAATCCAGGGCATTCTTAAATATTTACTGAAAAAAAAAAAAATCTTAAAAATTCAACTCTTACAGAAGCTACAGACTTTGAAAGATCACTACCCATACAACACTCCTGTATATTTCATATCTGAATCAAACAATATAAAATTTGATATGTACAATATAATAGAAATTAATCTAAAATTTAATCAACGCTCTATTCTCTATAATAAACTTGTTAAAGCTCTATGAATTTTATAACCACACAAACACAGTTGGCATTATAGTACTTTGATATGATGAAGAAAACAGCAAAACCTGTCCATCTCAAATCCATGGTAAATTAGGGAGGTTTCTCGATCCAGTCCAACATAGAATAAGAGATTAATTGGTTATGTTTCTTGGCAGCTATGGATTTTTCCCTAGCTTTCAGTTTACAGCCACAGATAAGTTCTCTATTGAGATACTTTCTCCATCATTAGATGCCATTATTTCAATTCAAATCAATAGTATAGTACATGTTAATCAGGACGGATTTGCTAATCATGAACATTGCATCTCTAATCTATGGTATATTTGGGACAGAATCTCTTTCCAAAGCAGTGATTTGTGCCAAAGATTGGGCACATCTGTAAACAATCGAGGGACTATGGCAAAACTTAGGTTTTGCCCTCTCATGATTCTGTAAAACTAACAACAGCTCTGATAAGATATTTTCATTGATTTTTGCCATTAAAGATGTAAATCTTGTTCTTCTCTCTTTTTAAGTATGTTGAAATAAAATAGTACTAGACTTGTAAAACCAATATATATCTTTTACAACATGCAATGCTATTCTCGGCCAAGTCATCAGATTCAAGACTTGAATTCAGTTGTCAACAGTAACACTGGATATTACCCACACAGTTAATAAGTTGAACGCCAGGCACTGAATCATGATTCTGGGAGTAGAACACGAAATGTTCAGTATGAACAGAACAAAGTTACAGCCAGGGAAGCAGTAATACACTGAGGGGGACTCACCTAATACCAGCTGACACCCCCACTACTACAACTCCTGTAGATGCTGCCTTCTAACACTGTCATCATTACTGTCATGGATGTACCGTATGAGATAGACAGGTTTTCCTGAATCTGAATCTGAATACAGCATTGCTTTCCAATTTCATATTGCATCACAGAGACTATATTAGTAAGGCACTTTTTGGTTTTGTACTGTCAATTTTTTTTCAATTCCTGATATCATCTCTGCATAAACTAGAAAGTGCTTTATCTGCATCAATTTTATATTCCAATCATTTTAAATACTACCACCTTGATGGAATTGCTAATAAAATCAAAAACTAATATCTGTGGGGACACTTCTTTGCCCAGCATATTAACATTAAATAAATACTGACCTCCTGATTGCAAAGTTCGTACATCACCAAGTTAATACTGTTCTTGAGTAAAGTTGTATTTGACTTGTAAAATGAAATTCTCATCACAATAGTCTTACTTGAACAATCAGTTATTTTTAGTATTTGATAGTGACAATATTTGAAATTAATAGCATGGATTTTCACACCAGCTGCGAGACCGCTTGGATTAGTTTCCAGTGCGATGTCATACATAAACAAATATTGGTTAATAATACTTCCGAAAATACAATGACAGATTATATAGAGGACAAGGAAAAAAATTCACAAACAGGAGAAGAAAATATCACAAATAAAAGAGAGTACTGAAAATCTTCAACCCCTTACCTCATACTGAACACAAAGACATTCAAGATATGAAGAGGGGGTTTACGGTTTACTTTGCTTGGATAGAAGTTAGCATAGGTGTTGTGTCTATACATGCAGAACACATGCGTAAAACCTTTAGTAAACCAATAGTGTATGTTATTTCAACATACAGACAAATGAGGAGGCAACTTATGAATACATAATTTCTATAGGATATGAGTCAATGAACAATAGTACATTATTACCTGCCTGGAATAAGTGAAAATACAGATTGCAAAATGAATTAAAATCAGTATTGATTCTCATGCATCCATAAGTGATACAAAAATATTTTACAAAGCGACTTCTGATCGTATTTTAAGATGGGGTGCATGAAAAGAAAATAATTCCATTCCATTCGGCTGAAAAATCATTCTAACTTTTAAAATGTAACTGGCAAGTTTGATGGATAATATTAATGGCCACAATTCAACAAATTCTGTTTAATATATTATTGAAAAAACTGACCACTTCTTTGGCGTAGAGATGACTTTACTAATATGTTGTTAATGATAACTTTAACTTCAAGGCATCCTGATAGGGATGTTTGTATCTAGTGTTGTGAGAACACACATTGTCTACTTGGCAAGGTGTATCATTGCTTCAATTCTGTATCACATTCAACATAAATTTATGGTTCAAAACCTGTCACCCCCATTCTCCTGTATTGAGGTCTAACTGTGTCATATAAAACAGTAGGACTGGGCCAAACCATGATGGTAAAAGGGTTAATAAATTTTGTAGACAATTTTGAACTGAAATTTCGTGACATCTATCACTATAATTACACTGCCCATCCGTGATTTCACACAGTACTGGGTTTGAGGACTGACAAACCAGCAGTTTGCTGTGGTGAATTACCAGTACCGATGTCTGTTAACAGACGTGTCATCAATTCACTAGAATACATTTCAAACGTACAATAACTCTGATCTTTGATTGGATAGAAGGACACATGAGTACAAAACACTGAGACATCATCAGATCCTCTAAAGCTCCAATTCATCATTGTCATCGGATGGAATATCTAGAATCAAGAAGAACAAAGGAAAGTGACAGTTCATTATCCAGGCCAGTTGATAAATCAAAATGAAAAATATGCAAATCTGTATTTTTATATGGTTAAAATAAACATTTGATGTCACTGAGATTCAATTAACTGTGAATGGTACCATTACTTTCCATCTCTGACATGCCTTTTTCATGTACATTATTATACTGTTATTACTGGAAAGTTTCATCATATTGTTGTCCTCATGGACGACTGGCTTTCTGGGATAAGCAAGTTGTTGGTTTTGAGTTAAAAGTTGTTTCTTGTGATGGTGATGATGATGAATTGATGATGATGATCATAAGAATGATGTTGATGGTGGTATGATGATGATTATGATGATCTGATGATTTTATTGTTGGCTTGAAACAATGAATAAATACAGTAACATTTTGTACCTTAATAATATGTTATATACCACACAAACCCCTGCAATAGTTATTTTCTCTCACCATTGGTATTCATCTGATGATTTGATGTTTGTTGGTTTGTTTCTTCCTCGCTGTCAGACCCGCTCACACTGGTATCCGTCTCGTGTTTCTCCTCAACCGTGAAAGACTCCGCATTGTATTCTCCTCCCTGGAGGTTTAATGACAAATATGAAAGATATTTCACACGCTGGCACTGGCTACATAGATGTTATAGTACCACTGCAATGGAGTTGATTTGGTATTCAACCGGACCACTGATGCTGTGAAGATACTTATGATCAAGCATGGGTCATGAATACCTGGTAACACCCTGGTCACTCTATCAATCAAAAGTACACTTTCTTAAACATTTTTAGATTTACGACAAAAAAAATCATATCTGTTTGTGTCATCGCCTTCATCGCTGTATGCATTTTTTTTCAATCATGTGGTAAACAAAGCCCTTGTCATCAGTCTCCCAAAGCAAATGGTTCACATGTAACCTGGATAAGTCACAACACTGCGTCAATAAAATAGAAAAGATTCAACATATTGAGCTACTTTCCATTCATAACCATAAAAAGCAGATACAGAATAACTTCGTAGTCTGTGTAAAACAGATTACTAAAGAAAATCAGATCATTGCATCACTTTTGCTTGCTATCAAGAACCTGAAACAAATCTATTTTTCTTCTTGGCCTGAGCAGGTTTCCACTTCATTCTGTGAAAAATCATTTCGCCATGTTTTTTGTTTTTTCAAGACATTACCTGTTTGTCAAATGTTGGTGATCCGCTCGGCGAGAGTGTCACCTTTTCTTCTTCCTGGGCCGCCACCACGATGTCACTGTAAGACTCTGAACGCGAACTGCTCGACTCGGTCTCTGTCGTTTTAACCAAAGGAGTGGTGTCAGTGGAAACAGTGTGTTCCCGATCAGTGGCACTGTCAAGCTCAATGATTTGGAAAGTGCGATTGCCACGGCCTCCCTGATTGGCCCTCCGAAGCACTTCACCAGTGGTAGACACAGTGTTGCTAGCATCGTCATCCGCATGCATCATCGCCACCGTGATGTCACTATCACCCATGCTTAGACTCATAGTCGTTACATTAGTACCATGCACTTCATTGCTAATTTTATTAGATAGTTCGCTATTACCTGTATTTGATGCACTGTCTTCGTCAGATGCTTCTAGAATTACCTGAGTGACGTTTTGCTGAATGGGCGCTTGGTGTATTGATTCTACGATCGTCGCCTGTTGAGGGCCACTGTCCAACGTCACCAAATTGTCTTATCTTCAGGCATTTGCATGGTAATGACTGTCTTTCCCTTTGGGCTTTCAAGAACACTCGACGATATCATCTCTTTCGTGATGGCGTCGCCTGGCACTTGGTTGACAGTGTCGGAAGTGGCGGGGTCTGTAAAAGTGAGATTATCCGCGATGGAATCGTCGAGGTCGAAGGAATCAGACAGGAGGGCTTGGATGTTACTGTCCATGTGAACGTCCGCCTTGATCTCAATTTGACTGTCATTGTTTGCTTGATTGATGGGTTTACTTTGATTGTCTGTACTTGAGCCGACGTCGAGGACGGCGATTTCGAGCTGCGTGGTGTCGATGCTCTGACTGCTATCGTCAAATGACAAACTCATTGTGGAAGATTCACTGAAGGCACTGGATCTACTTTGATCAACATCGCTTGGAGGGCTTGCTGGAGGCGGCACGTCACTTAGCGATATTTTGGCGTCTTTCGGTGCCTTCGCCCCCTCTTCAGGGCTTCTGCTGCTTGTTCTCGGTGTCAAAAACACATCAGAGCCTGATTCGTTGCCGGTTGGAGTGCTATTGAGAGAGAAGTACATACTAGAACTTGTGTTAGTCATAGCTGAAGATGAAGTCCTATTGTCACTAAGACGAGACTCTGTAGGGGCTGCTGGAGTACTGGTTCTAGGCAACTCGTTAAGACGACTCTCCACGGGGGCAGCTGGAGTACTGGTTCTAGGCAACTCGTTAAGACGACTCTCCACGGGGGCAGCTGGAGTACTGGTTCTAGGCAACTCATTAAGACGACTCTCCACGGGGGCAGCTGGGGTACTTGTTCTGGGAAACTCTCTCGCTAACTCCGAATTCACTTTCATTGAATTATTTGGAATCTGAACTTTCGAAGGGATGTTATTGTTAGTCGTATTCGGGGCAAAACTTGACTCAAAATTCGGCGTGCCGACAGGGCTTGTTGTAGCATTCATATTGACTGTGGTGCTCGGTGATTTCTTGGGACAGATAGAATTCCACTTCTCGTCGAATGATTCTGTTTGTTGGTCCAAGGCACTGGTCTGGTGATGGAGATGTTTTAACAATGCACACAGCTCGGCCATTATGGGTCTCTGTTCATATTGCAGCCAACAGAACTGCATAATTTCATACCTAGTAAAAAAAACACGGAAAGTCAAGCTATTGTTGTAAGTACAAAATAATTGTAGAAAAGTAAAATCTTCCTTGTTAAAATAAAATCATACAATATTTGATGAAAATATGCTCATTGTGACTCCAGACATTATCTTCTGATAAAATCTATTTATTTACCAACAACATGCAGATGAATTGACAACACTGGCTTCCTCCATAAATATATCTTGGAGACACAGGGGTCTGAAAATCATCATTTTTGTCCCAAACTATTATTTCCTACTGAACTGTTTATGCATGCATGGACAACATGTATGTGACAAAGGTAAATCAGAGAGCAAATATGTAAATGGTCACAGTATACAGAAATTGTAAATGACACCTTTCTATTTGCAGTTTTATGTTATCACATCAGTTACTATATTTCTGTGACTTGACATTATTGAGTGACTGATTAAACAGCGCCCTCTATCCAATAGGAAGGCATGGCTTTACAACAACGACAGATTCAATTTGGTGTTATTTCCATATTTTATCTCACACTCTCTCTAACAGACTAAATCACCACAGGACTCTGCCTTCCTTTGTTGTTTATGAATAACGTGTCTTGAAGTTCATGTACACCAAGTGGTATGGCAAGTGACAGTGAGGTCTGGTTCCCTGACCCATTTCCCCGGTAGAGGGCGTGGGCAAATATAGGGTCAGGTACCAGGTAGCCATCTTGAACAGAATTTTGTTCAAGATGGCGGAGGTTAGTCACCAGACAGAACATGCTACAACAAATATGGCTGCTACCATGAAAACGGCGGTCAAAAGTCGACTGGATCAGAATTATGTTTGAACACTGGATCCGAACCAAAAACATTAGCACACGAGACGGGAAACATAAACTGAAAGGATTAATCCAGAAGTACGGGGAAATAGAGGTGATTGAAGGCTGGCTGTGATATCGCAGCAGTACTTGTTGCGTGTATCGATAGGGCTAGGGTCATTGAGGTCATCGCCGACTGTGGCGTGACCCCAATGACCCGAGCACGTTCGATACACGCCACAAGTACTGCTGCGATATCACAGCTAATTGAAAGCAAACTTTGTTGGAACTGTGAACGACAATTGATTTCGATGGATAGAATGGTGTCCGAATTTCGTGAAAAATGCCAGGCATCATGTCGACGTTCTAAAAGTATTAAGCATGTTAAGAGGTGTGCTAAATCACAGTGGCTAAATCATGGAGGTAGAAAGTCTTTCTTTCTACCTCCACGGCTTTGTGGTACAAACAAGAAGTTGGTGTCAAGTGAGCCTGAAAGTGCGAAACCCAAGAAAGATGAGAAAAGTTACAAGTGTTACTTTCATCCAATCACAGCTTGTTTTATTTTAACCCAATAGTGTCCATGTTTACATTAGCTGGTACCTGACCCTATATTTCCCCACGCCCTCTACCGGGGAAATGGGTCAGGGAACCAGACAAGTGACAGTGAGGTTACAAGCTCGACTGTGAGGGCGTAATCGTGGGCCAAGCATAGACAAGTGAAAAAAAAAGTGGTAATGTGTCTGTACACAATTTTTTTACCCAAATCATGAATTTTTTACCTTGACCTGAAACCCTCCTTTTTGTGCCGACAAATTCTTTTGAACTTTGCCTGGACAAAATGTTTTGAACTTTGCCCAAGAAAAGTTGTTCAGCATTATTGCAGAATGTCTGGAAAAGAACTTGACAAATTCACATGTGCACACACAAAATCATGGACCTGGTAGCACTAGAGATGGATAGATTTACCGTAAATTGAGCAACATTCATGACATTGTGACACACTCATGCCTCATTCAACCTGCTTATTACTGCACCCAGTAGTACAGCTTATCATGCAAGCACACTCTGACCCTGTTCTAGATAGCATATCTGGCTGGTTTTAAAGTTCACTTCATCATCAAAGAAGGCGCAATTAATGACCGACATGTTTGGTGCTCTGCACAGTGTCCATAGGGATGACATCCAACAATGCCACATGAAATACAGAATTCTTAGAGTAGTGCATCCCCTCCCATCCCCTTTACTCTAATGGTTTTGCCCTAGTCCTTTTGTTTTCTACGGCAAAGTTTGACCTCTATTAGAGAAATACAGGTAAAACCGTTAGATCTCATTGATTAATAAGGATCAGCAATTTATTTCTATCACAGAGTTTGACTCAACAGGTAGATAAAATCAATCTGGTACAACAACATTTTTTTCAAGGGGTCACAAAAGGTATGTAAGGGTCCCAAATTCGACAAAGTGAGCGTCGAACTGAGCGTGGCAAAAACAAGTGAGCGTCAAACTGAGCGTGGAAAATGGCAAAGTGAGCGTCGAACTGAGCGTCAAACTGAGCGTTGGAAACTGACAAAGTGAGTGTCATAAGCGTTTGATACAAAGTAAGCGTCAAACTGGGCGAAAAAAAGAAGAACTGAGTGCTAAAATGTAGCGAATATGCGAAATATAGCTTGCATGGGTGCTCAGTTAGCGCGTACTGGATAGTACACGATTTGCCAGTTGGCTAATAAAAACGTGTTTACAATGATGCGCGCAATATTGGTGTCATAATTACAGTTAATTACAGTTTACTCTTCGTAGTCAAAAGAATAAGAGATAGGAGTCAAGGTCCTGCAGTCGACGGACCTCGATGGAGCAATGTCAATCACTATCTGTAGTGTGCATGTATGTGAGTAGACAAATGGCAGGCAGAGCGAGGTCAAATATATTGACCGAGACTGAAAAGTTTTGAGCCGATCATAAGCTTACGCCTGAAGCCGAAAAAATACTGTAACTTTCACTTTTTCGGATGAAAGATGTTCTTTCACATTGCTTTAATTCTGAAACATTTGTCATGATAAGACATTGTTCGGCAATCGTGATGTCAAATGGATAGAAAATCTCGGTCATCACATGCACAGAATCCCACGTCAAAAAAACGATCATCGCATAGAGTGTCATGTTCAGCAACGATTTCCAGACAATGTGTTTATTCAGGCAACGTCTAAATTGACCTTTCAACATCAAGAGTCTTTGGATAACAAGTCTGATTATGTAAAATCATTATTGAACGTACGCGAACTGTATGTCAGTCAAGTTTAGCCACGCTGACAGGACTTCAAACAAATCAAGTTCATGGAATTTTCAGTGCTGCAGTGGGCTCAACCCTCTGAGCATAGGGAACGAAGAAGTCTGGTTGTTGTTGTTGTTTGTATTGTTGTTTATGTTTATTAGTCGTGTTGTTGTTGTTGTTGTTGTTGACCAATAAAATTCAACGAACATAACTGTTGTGTTGTTGTTAATGTTTCAAGCGTAACGTAGATGTCATAAGAAACGCTACAAGGACACTTGGCCCGATACAACTGCCGGCCATATGCTAACGCGTACACTCTCTTCATACACTTAAACAGTGTATAATTATAAAAAATGACAGGAAGATTCATGAAAATTGGTAAAATGTCCCTCAAAAATTTTGTTGGGAAAAATCGCCGTCATGGATATACAAAAAATGGTGCCGGTGAGCGGCGTCGCTTGACAAAACGTCGGCATTTTATGGCGATCAGCGCAGAAATGATCTGAGAAATTTTACTGTGCAGCTACAATAGTCCACAGACACATTCATTCAAAATCATCAAAATGCAGAGTGATTTTTATCTAGAGAAGCGTGGTCCGTAGCGACACATATCCCGGGCCCCGTCGCGACTATGGTAATATCGATGCGTGCAGAGCCGTAAACTACGTCGATATGTCGGTCAATTTATATTTTTCTTGATTATTTCATAGTGATCGCGCCAACTAGATTTGCAATATCTCTATCACTCTGTAAAAAACTACAATGCTATCAACACAAGACATAACATTGGTGTCGTGTGATAAACACATAAATATTTCCAGTTTATTCCTTGCTTACATTCATCGTTCTGTTTGCTCGAAGTTCAAAGAATACCTACCATTCTGTAATCTTGAATGCAGAGCTTCGGACTTCAAAACAATTATACCAGCAGCGTATTTTATTGACACGAACTTTATAGCAGAATGCTTTCTTTATTGAACGTGTTTATGAAGTGATGATAAACTTGATCGTAGAATTGCTCAAAGTCTGTAGGCGTATAAACATCAAAATGGCATAAATTTAAGGAATAAACTTCGCCTACCCGGTTGTTCGCATGTCGGGTTGGTGATAGGGTGTTACGTAGTTGTGGGGTGAACGATGTGGCTAAAACGTCGCAACCCATCGTAGCAGTTAGCCAATTTTAACTGGTAATTTCATTGCCTTCTTTATTGAGTACAAGGACATTCATGCTGCTATCAAATATAGATAAAAATAGACACGACAAATTGTCCCCAGACGCGATGTCGATATTTGCTATCATGGAATGGCTCTACCGATGTATGACCAGAGTTTTACTTCCCGATCTCGCACCAATTGAACAAAATTTGGATGTCGTAATTAACTTGAACTTTACATCTGATAAATTGTCAACTATTTTTTTGACATCGATTACACCTAAGACATGTTAGGGGGTGTTCGTGAAATGCACCTTTTGTTCGGTATTTAGTTTGCAATATTTTACAGACGGAAGAGAACTGAACATAAGCTTACGCAACAGTGACAACGTACTAGTTTATTTGACCAAGACGTAGATGTACACGCTCTCTCTCTCTCTCTCTCTCTCTCTCTCTCCTCTCAAAAAAATACTGCAAACTGTAGCCGTTCATGCCATTTAGCGCTGTGCCTGCGGTATTTCCGCGATCGTTAGGAGTAGAAGAGGTGTGAATGATTCACTTCCAGTCTGTGGTAAATGACTTTTCATGAATATTCAGTCTCTGAGCAGCGGTAATCCTGGCGGTAAGCCAGGCAGAGGTATAAAAATGATAATTGTCATGGCCATGAAGCGAAATCTGTTCGGAAAGATTATCTACCTGAAACAGGGCAACAGTAACAGGGAATGTCAACTCATACCAAATCATCAGGCGGGATTGACGACTCATTGGGTAACGCCATAGTGAATGTAAACATCGACCTGGCGGGACGCGATCTCACAGCTGATGGCAAAATTAATTATACCACATCCTATCGTTGGAGGCGCCATCATGTTCACTTTGACGCTCACTTTGACGCTCAGTTTGACATTTTCCACAAAGTGCGCGATCGCTCAGTTTGACGCTCAGTTTGACGCTCAGTTTGCCATTTTCCACAAAGTGCTCGATCGAGCACTTTGACGCTCACTTTGTCAATTTTTGGGGTCTTACATACCTCTCAAGGGGTCACAGGATGACAAAATCCCTTCTTTGAAAAGAAAATGATTTCATGTGAATTTGATCATTTTACAGCAGTCAGCAAATATATAGTATTGAGTATTTCACTCTACTTTGATTGATTTTCATTGTTCTCTATTGTCAAGATGGCTTAAAAGATAAACAAGGAAATAAACAGGATACATGTATATAAATTCCCCTCCACTTAAAAAGCAGATCAGGCGCTATTTATAGTTGTGTTAAGGCAAAGTATAATATTGGCAGCAATTTCAGTGAAATAGACTTTTTCAAACAGGCATAATGGTAGGTGGAATTACACAAAATGAATTCAATTTGATATAATTTTCACTGACCATCTTTCTGCAAATGCGATGTCAAGCGTTGGCTGTTGCAGTTTAAGACTCTGTTCTACAAAGACCTTTTCAAGGACTGCACTGTCGGGTAACGTCTCATAGGGCCTTCTTCCAAATGACAGCAACTCCCATAGTGTTACACCAAACGACCTACAGAGTGAAAAAAATTGTTAAAATCTCTTGAGACTAGAACATATTTTTCACAAACTGTTTCTGATATGTACATCTTTACAGCACTAATGTACATTTTCCCTGGTACCAGGGCTGATTCATGATGACATCAGTGTTCCTTCATTAACATGCAAAAATAAACACTTGTCCGGAAATTTTTACGAGACTTGGAAATGATTCTTACAAGAATCATGAAAATGGTACTTTGATACTGCCAATGTTCTGAATGAAACTATAAAAGATTACATGCCAAAGGATGGCACTACAAGCAGCAGTAACAGGGGTTTTAGTTCAACATAGATTTTCAAACATATATATACATAACAGAACATTAATCCATCAAATAACAGTACAATGTGATTTCTATTACCGAAGAAATACAGAAACTCTCAGGATAAAGCAGTTAGACTATTCAGAAATTGAACATTTTTAGTTCTTACCAAACATTGGCAGGTTTTGTCAAAGATGGCTGTCTGAGTGCCACCCAGTCACCTTGACAATCTAGAGTCTCTGGTGCCATCCACCGGATTGCCATCTTGATGTCATGACAACTGGTGTAATAGTCATTCTGTTGAAAAAAGAAAAAGTTTGAGACAATGAAACTTTGGAATGGTGCACACATATGCATACAGTGAATGTATGGTTCTGCCCATAATTACTGTATGGCATAGTCTTCAACAGTGATGTATCGTACTTTTGTGTTTTGTCACGATTACAAATTACCATTAGAAAAATGTCTCCGGGCATCCATATTCCAGGTGATTTGGCTATTACAGCACCACACTAAATTTGGCAAAAGTACGGTATTGAGCAATTTTGTCGCTCATGTGACTGCTTTGGAAAGAGCAATACAATATCAATCTTACAGGTCATGTTATTCCTAATATGCTAAATCTTGAATATTTACAGGTAAGAAATATTTGTGTTTATCACTGTCATGCAAAAAAGAAATTTTGTCATCATAGAAATTACAATATCTACCTGACCAATACAGAGTAATCATACAGTATCAGTACAGAATTTCTAAAACCCAAATCACGGTGCAGGTATCTAAAGAAGGCTGAAAATCCTTTTATTTTTAGCTGTTGCAATCTCAATCTCTTTAGAGAATTCACCTACATCTATTTGCAAACCTTCCCAGTCCAGTGAGAGAAAAGAGCTGCTTTGTTATGTTTCAGTTCTCTGGCTTATGGTAAAATCTGGAGTAACTGAGATTTCAATACCATTTAAATAAGATACGCACATACCAACATGCTTTCATCACTGATGTTTCACAGCATGTATCATGATACACCATGAAAAGTAGGAGTTCTAAAATGAATGGGCCATGGCACATACCTTGTATCTGTGTTGGGATATACCATAGTCTCCAATCTTCACTGTCATGTCCGCAGCAACCAGACAGCTTCTTGCTGCAAAATCACTGGATGAAAAGATATGAAATTTGATAATCATTATGCGATGACTTAGAATTAACACTGATGTGGGAAAAGACCAGCCCACTTTACAGAGATTTGTGTGAATGACATCAAATACAATGAATGATTAAGATTCTTTCAAAATGAATAGGTCATTTCCTGAACAGATGTGATTGTAATTAGGTAGAACGTGCCTCGGGGGCAGATTTTGGACTCTCAAACTTTTACAATTCCTTTCCCATCTACCACTTGTGGGGGCTCATTTTAAAGGTCTTGTTGTAAGTAAGTTGTTTTCATTGTCTTAGTTTTGTGAAACTTAAAAATTTACTTTTATGCCTCAGAGTTAACGCAGAGATGGCGGCCATTTTGAATTTCAAATATTGGCAAATGTTGGGTAATTTGCAAATATTGGCAACTGTTGGGTAATTTGTTCTCCAGAATCAAACATTACATGTTGGCCCTTCATTTTTATTATGACTTTGTTAAGAGAATAGTTGAAACTTTCATTGAGGAAAGTCTAAGTCTTTCACTTTGAGGGTATGTACTACCTTAACCATTACAGGGTCACAAAATGGCAAACAAGCATACAAAGGCTTATTCACATCACAAATAAATAATTGTGGGTTTAGAAGCGGAGCAAGTAATCAAGCAGATATCAACCCCTTTGTAATTCAAAATTCCCCCTTCCTCCCCAAATCTGGTGAAGGATATGAGGTTAGGGACAATAACCTCTACGGAAGTATGAAAACAATGGAGATCAAGGCTGCAATGAAAAGTTTGATCTGAGTAACTTGATACTTACTTATGGATCATGTTGGCTCTGTGCATATACTCTAAACCATTAGCTATGTCACACGCTATTCGTATCAAGAGTCCACTTTGAGAGAGCACTGATGCTTCTGATCTACGTCGAAGAAGGAACCCTTTCAAATCTCCCTAAGTAAAAAACAAAACAAAACGCAACAGTAATTTGTATAACTTCAACAGTGATCTCGGTTTGCAGTCAAATATCATTACCCATACGAGAAATATTTTGCATCGATGAAAATAGGAATCTTTCTTCATCCAGATACAATGTAGCTAAACTGTATGAAATGGCAGACGCATACAAACATCCAGAAATCAAAATGTGATCAGATGTAGTGTTAAGTACCCTATATTCGCAAAGAGGCAGAGAAATAAAGATGGTACTTGGACAAAATTTAGTTTCTAGGGCATAGGAATTAACATGGCCATTGTAGCACAATGGTAAGTTTACTTATGAACGCATAGAAATCAGACTGTGATTTGAGGCAGTGGTAAGTTTATTCACGGAGGCAGACAAATCAAGATGGTAGTTGGACATGATGCAAAATTCAGTTTCTAAGCCAGAGAAGTTAATGCGGTAATTGTACACAATGGCAAATTTACTTACAAAGGCACAAAAATCAAGTACAACAAGATAAGGCATGCTGTCTGTACACTGTCCAACCATGGGTAGGATATTCACATGTTTCAATTCCCTGTTAAAAAAAAACAAAAATAGAAATTGTCATTGCTTACAACCTGAAGACTATATGCTACAAGTACTGGGGGGGGATTATGTTAAATATTGTACATAATGCCCAATTCCAGGGCAAAAGTCACTGGGTATCAAATCTTGGTTTCACATAAACTTTTTAATGACTTTCAGTCTTCAATTGATGTGTACTGCAAAATACTTTTTGATGTGGCTCAGTTTTCTTAACCCCCTCATCAACATTTGATTGATTACCGGGTAATGTCCAGAGTTCATTCACAGCAAGCAATGTGCTGCTTACAACTTTTAACCACTTGAAATATATACTTTCAACGAATGAAAAAAGACACTCTAACATCATATGCCAGTCACAAGATACCAAGATTGTTCACGAGACAATTGATCATGCTAAAGGCTTATCATGAAGCTGTTTCTCCCAAAACATTACAATTAGCACTTCAAAAAACAAAAAAAATTAAATCCGTATTTCTCTCGGAAAAAATCACATAATTACAAATTTGCTGCAATGTTTTTTTTGACTGATTTTGTCAAAATCCTTTCAGGTACCTGTAAGGTTGTGCCTCCAGAAGAAATTGTGTTTTCTCTTCAAACGAAGCATCGTCCTTTAACTGTTTAATTATCACTTTGGTTTTCTTTAATCCAGCTTGTAGTTTCATCGCTTCACCTGTCATCACCTGTTAAGAGTTGAGAAATTGTAATCTATGAATGAATTTCTCAGACTGGTTTTTCCAACAAAGTGTTTGTATTTTATATTGAACAAACATGCATGATGTCGTGAAATATGCAAATAACTTGACATTAGGACACAGATGAAAATCTTTTATCCTGTTCACACCCCCAATTCCCTATAAACAGGTCCACAGTCACCATGGATAATAATGGGTTTGGGCCAAAACATAGTATAAAAGGGTAAACCCTTTCTCTACCCAAGTTTGATACAACCTCATTGCTTTCTTTCGTAAAGCTGAACCACAGTAACACTATGTGTTGACACATGTGAACATGGTTCAGAACTACATATAAACAGAGATCATCTACTAGCTGTCATCACATGTGTATTGACAATCACTAATGGATTACCCACTCCAAGCTCTGATAAGAGTTATAACCACCACAGGCACTGGTGAAGTATCTACTCCCACTATCTATATCTCTAAAGTGCACCCGGAGAAACTTTTAACATCTACAACCTACAAGACCATCACCTATGGTGGCCATGCATTTTCATACACTGCATCTAAACTATGACATGCACAACCACTCGACATCAGATAATCTCCAAACTTGGAAACTTTCAAAAGAAAACTTAAAATGAGCATGTTCCGTCCAGAGCATACAGTGTGGTTTAGCCATTGAGCAAAACACTGTTTTTGGATTTTGGTGCTTTATAAACTTTGCTTGATTGATTGATTTATTGACATTTGTGGTGACGGAGTACCCAGGCTGAGCAATGATGGTATACACAATCTGTAAATGGACAGAAAACCCTCAGCACCACCAAATACAGTTATCAAGAACCTCTGTGATTTAAATCGTACAAATTCATGCACTACCTTTCCGAACCATCCTGAACCAATTTCTGCGACATAGTTGAGCTGGGTTCTCGGTATCTGCAGGTGCGACAATGATCCGCTGACAGTGGACAACGAAAGTGAAGTGTTCGTATTCCTCCTGGCTTCTTGAATCTGTACCGACGGAAGCGGATCAACGGCGACCTGGTGCACTGCGTCAGCCGATAAGGAATCTACATTCAATGTGGAAAAATCCCCTATGTCTATATAGCTGTTACCAACTACTTGCTCATCAGTCAATACACGTTCATCGAACGGCTGAAAAGGGAAAAAATTGAAATGTTATAGTAACAAAAATTACCTACCAGCCTTTCCTTTCATGAAGAAGTTTACTAAAGATATGATATCCGAAAACATAATACTTTTATAAATGTTGATGTGGTTACTTTCATGTACAATCTGACAGGTAAGCATCGGCCAGGAACGTGTATTTTTAAGTATCTTATTGTTGCTATGTATGTGAGAAATAATAAGACAGCTGTTAAAGTTTTATTAAAAACAGGTTTCTAATGGGTAAGAATATCTCATCGATATGAACATCATACAGTGCAGTTTTAATATTTCAAGTATGTTTCCTAATAAGACAAATATCTATGGCATTGATATTGTATTGATTATAAACATCTTATGGCAAACAATATAATGGGTTACAAGTATTTCACAGGCAGCTTATTTAGTATCATATTTTGCAATATTAGAAATGACAAACATATACATGTACCGGTATTTACATTGAAATAATCAGGTCCATGCAATAAAAGTCACTGAAAATTCCAAGACTTACAAGGACCTTTTTAGCAATTTTGATTTTTTGGGTCCAAAACTACAATTTTCAAGGTATCATTTTACAATATATCATTTTATGTATAATTTTTCATATCGTTTTTACGATATCACATCTGATCATCTTGTCAATTTCAAAAATTGCGGATATAATTTTAATTTTCAAGGACTTTCCATGACTTTCCTTGAGGCTGTGAAATTCAAGGACTTTCCATGACTTTCCTTGAGGCTGTAAAATTCAAGGACTTTTCAAGAGTTTCTTGGAGGCTGTAAAATTCAAGGACTTTTCAAGGACTTTTCAGGAGCATATGGACCCTGTCCAAGGACTTTCCAGGAGCACATGGACCCTGAATTATACAAAATGTAGGCATCCATCATGAAACAGCACACTGAACCTTTTAAACATTCTACAGCAACTTCTTTTGCAAAATGTAAGTCGATAAGAAACACATTGCATGCATGATAACTTCCCTGTTATGCATTGCTGTATCTCATCCAATTGGGAAACATATTGTTTTTTTTTCATTTGATCATAATGCTGACAAGTTATATGAAAGACTAATTTACTCTGCAATAAAATTTCAACAAGACAAACTCAACAAAAAAATTCATTATATCTTGAGTATTTTTTATTTAATATGTGTTTTCTATTAAAAGTCCCCTGAGAAGTTAGGCAAGTGCTCAGAACACTGCCACAAATTTACATTGCCAGTCTGTGTGCCAATACTTTCATATGTTTCAAACTGCAGTCTGAAACAAAAACATACACACTGTAATATTACGTAGTACTATTACATTACAACGTGACATCAGTTAACATGACAACATTCTCTATATAGGAATATCTATTCATTAAATCTAGAATACTACTTTGGAATAGGCATTCATACTGATTACTCTCAAACTTTTACAATTATACCTTTTGGTCTACCACTTGTGGAGGCTTATTTTGAAACTCTTTGAGTAAGTAAAGTTTTGAATGGATTGATTTTATGGAAATTGAAAATTAATTTGTTTTCCTACAGAGTAAACACAGGGTTGGCAGACATTTTTTCATTCAAATATCGGTACATATTGGGCAATTTATTTCTAGTATCACATTTTGCGCAGTGACCCCTGACTTTTATTCTTGATTTCAAGAGAGAATGGTTTGAACTTTCCTTCCAGAAAGTTTGAGCAAAATTTTAAGTCTGTCAGTTCTGAGGCATGTTCTAGTATCTTAAAATGAGTTGAACACAACACTATTAATAAGAAGGGACCTAGCTGCCAATAGCGCTACACTGTGTTATGTAGAGAATTTATAACTATTTTGTGACCAATGTGTTGATGAAGAATATGGAAATCTTCCCTTATGACATATCTACGAAATTCCAAAACTATCAAATAAGTACTTTTTGAGGAACATGTTTGTTGACAATAAATGGCACAAATTTCCCTAAAATATAAAATTGCAGATTTCATATAATTTCCATATATCACAATAAGATCATCCCTAGGAACCTGCATAACCAACATCAAAGCTGTAGGGGTTTTTGAGAAAGATTAATTGCCAAAGATTGCCCTAAATATACAAATATGCATATTTAACCACAGTATGAACAAACCTGACTGAAGTAACATAAAGGAACCTCAATATCAAGTTTAAAAACAATTGCACAAGCGCTTTCAAGGAAGGAGACTTTTTGACTGAGCAGAAAAAATTACCAAAAAAATAGAAATACACAAATTTCACTATAATTTGAACAAAACTGACAAAGGATACCCCTGGGCACTCTGCATACCAAAATTCACAGTAATTTGACAACTGATTTCAGAGAAGCTGATTTTTTCTTCAAAACAAAGAAAATTGCCCCCCAAAATACAAAATTTGCAAATTTCACCATAATTTGAACAAACCTGACTAAAGTTATCCCCAGGACCTTGCATATCAAATTTCAGAGCAATTGGAATAGAGTTTTAGAGAAGATATTCACCAAAATTTGGAAAAATTGTCTCAAAAATACAAATACACAAATTTCACTATGATTTGTACAAACCTGAGTATTAAAGGTCACCCCCAGGAATGTGCATGCTAAATTTCGAAGCAATTAGACCAGGAGTTTCAGAGGGTAGATGGATAGACGGATGGACAATGATTGAAAATCAGCATTGCTGATAGTGGAGCTAAAAGTAATCAATATCCACTCTATGCATTTTTTAATTAATGTCACCAAAAGCATATTGACACATGAATAACTACTCCAGCTCATAAAATCTTGACGTGGACAAACAGTCATACAGATTGATGTACTGTCAGACAAATAAAAACAGATAGGTCAATGGACGTACCTGATACTGCTAATAGAGAGGGACAAAGAAGTGTATAATGATTGACAGACTTACACACACAGATAGGTGAATACACATGCAGATACACATTGATACATTCAGACACAGAAATGAATAGATTGACAGACAGCTGAGCAAACTACAGAGATGCACATAGAGTGGTACAAACACTGATGAAAACAACAGATACTAGAACACAATTCTACTGATCTACAGACGTAACAATTAAGACACAGAGAGTTTCCAGTGTCTGTGACATGTATCCATGGATGATATGGCACAGTTCCAGAGATAGGTACACACAGTGAGATATCCAGGAACACTGAGTAAAACATTCAGTGACATACATAATGGATGCTAGCACAGTTCAACAGGTCGACAGACACAGTGAGACACAGATGGGCACTGACAGTGACACATACTGTAATAATATGCACTAAGAATGCTAGCATAAACAGATTCACAGACAGTAAAAGACAAAGGCAGGCACTGATAGTGATGTGCACTGACACCGACAATGGGGCACACAGTCCATGTAGCCGACAATGAGATGCAAATGATATGCGGTTAAGGTCTCCTCTACTAACTTTCAGCTGGTTGCTCACTTTCTACTATTTTTATAGTATTTTATACAAAGGCACAGACTTATTCTACCTACAACTTAAAACTGATAGTGATTTTGTAGCTCATTCTTTACTATTTTTCATAGTTTTTGGTAGCCGGTAACAGTTACTTCGTGTTCGTGTCGGCTACATGGACGATCTGCACTGACACCGACAATGGTATATTGCCATAGATTGACAGACTTGGTAAGACATAAAGAGGCACTGACACTCAGACAGCAACACATACATGGACTTTTAATAGACAAGCGATGTTGGCACTGTTCCACACATGGTTCTACATTATACGAACGAAACAGTGTACATAAAATCCTGGAATAAAAAACGGTGTCAATCCTTTGGATGATAAAAATTTACTGGATTACCTGAATAGTGGAGAGATAATTATTAACAAAAAGGTCAGTGCTTAATAAAACCTATCTGTTATTGATTTACCTTAAATCCACCCTTAAAACACCATCCACAGAAACCGAGGATGCTGACCATAACAAGAAATACAGACACTGATAGAATTGCAGTGAGAATATTGCCTTCTCTTTCTCTGAGATCCACAGAATCATCATCTGAAAACCAAGGAGAGAGAACCAACACCACATTGTTAATTCAAATTGTTAGTCAGAAAAGAATTATTCTGTGTTTACAATTCAAGATCATGTACCATACTGAATTTTTAATCGTTCAATTTAAGTTCTACAGTCTAAGTTCATTATGAAAATAGGACAAACAAAGAAATCAAATAATATATTGTACATGATTAAGATTAACTGGTATAGGTACAGTGGTATACATGTATATGTTAATACCTCCCTTGTTAATGTTATAAATAGTTAGCAGAGGAGGTAGGAGGTTAAAACAAATTAGAGGATCAGCGAGGCCATAACTTGATTAAGTGTGGTTTTGCTGGGCGCCTGTAGTATGTTCATTTTTTTGTAACCAGTCACCATTGACTGTATCAAGTATTTGATGTGACTGTCTTGTATGAAGCTTTTTTAAATCTCTCTCTCTCTCTCTCTCTCTCTCTCTCTCTCTCTCTCTCTCTCTCTCTCTATATATATATATACATACATATATATATATATATAAATATATATATATACATATATATATATATACATACAAACATAAATAATATAAACATAAATATGCTGATGTATATATACATATATATATATATATATATATATATATATATATATATATATATATATATATATATATATATATATATATATATATATATACACAAATAAATAACAATATAAACATAAATATGCTGATGTATAATTATATACAATAGAATACACATAAACACACAGTACAGTAGAACAAAACCGTGTTGAAGTTACCAATTGCATTTTCCAGGGAAGGTAACATCACTCCCTCAATTATGTCACTCTGCCCCTACTGGTAAAAGCAAAACTTTGAAGTGTGCCTGAAAAATGCCCACTTGAGATAACAATACAGCGGCACTGCAATAGCTATGATAATTGATGAGATAGTGCCACAGGACATTATACAACTCTAGCAGGACACTGAAATATCTTTTCTATTAACCACTCCAAACTGGGCCATTAAATTTATTGCCGTCGTTAAACATTTGAATTCACTATGTGTGTAATGAGTTGTCCACGGAAGTCAGTCAAAAAGCTATTAAAAACATAACAGTCCAGTTTACGGAGTTCTGGCTGGGATACACAGGCCACCTCACTGTTGATTGCACCCTTGTTAAATACGGCACATGATTTAAGGCTACTGTCGGTATGCAAATGTCACACACCCAAGATTGCATTGTGCTCCACGCAGCATATCATCATGATTTGTGGCTCTGTTGTCACATGTCGTATGTTTGTGATAGTGTTATGGTATGCACCATGTCATGCTGCCATCACATGTGGATGAATGTAGAGCATTATGTATAGTGGCTGTGTCATGTCAGCTGGTATGTAGACTATGTGACACATTATTAGAAGCAAAACACTGGTGGATATTTTCTTTCCATTATGGTATTATTATTCCATAACTTGGAGTGAGAGATTAAGTCAGAAATCACAGAACATAAGAGTATTCATGTAGCTATACTCATAATTTTTCTGTCAATATTTTCACAGAGTTCTCTACCCAATACGGGATGTAAATAAAGGATCAAGAGGGATTTAAATTTAGCAGTTTGAGTTTGGCTATGGGCGCTGGGGTTTTGTTTTGTTCAAATTAACCCAATTAACCCTTTGGTGCTGTATTTTTTTTCCCACTAAAATTTTAGTGCAACATTTTACCAGTTTTTATGAATTTTTCAGTGATGTTTTTGATAATTTTGGACCAAATGGACATCACATTTCATTGGCTACAGTTTTTTACTAAAATTTTGGCAAAAATCTGAAAAAACTGACTGTTATGTAATGACGGCAACCAAAACTACCTTGGCACTCAAAGGGTTGAACAGAAAATTATTTCACCATTTTATAATACTTCAGAATCAAGCCATGATAAACATTTATATGAGCATAATAAGTTTCAGGAAGGTTAAAAGAGGTTGATGTTCTTCACATTAGGACACTGATATTTTGATGCTGTCCCTATACTGACCTAGTGCCACAGCAACTGTTTACTTTCACAGACATGAGGTGCTGAACAGTAAGTACTAATCCATGGAGTACCCTCTATGTTTTTACGACGTCCCCTTCTTGTTTTTTTATGACACCAGCATTTAAGGAAAGTTAATGACTTCTCATACAATTGTATACTTCTACAACATTAATTTGTTTGAACGGAGAGTGTACATTACTCTGTAAATTTTTATGACAACACTTGAAAGACAATGCCCTTCAGATGTGGACAATTTCCCCAGGATAGATTATCAAAATGGGGCTTACTGTAATACTGAGCACCTAGCAAATGTGGGCATGATATACTGGCTATATCCGATTGACAACAAAAGAACTTACATCATGAATACACGAGGGCAGCAATAATATTTATTTTAATATTTTGAGTATCATTCCTATTGTACTATTACATGCATGATGGCTTCAAAATTTCTTTTGATATCATGACCTTTATATAGTATGGTCTGTGCTTCGTCAGGCTAGTAACAGGGAGTAGATGTTTGGCTATTACAGATGTGCATAGAAATAGGGTCTCTGACATTACACCACCAGATAGCACCTCCATCCCCACCATAATTACTATACCGGTATGCCCGGACAGTATCTCTAGACATAAATAATGCCATAAAATTAATAACTGAGAATGTGTTTTCAAATATTTTTTAATCATTCAACTCTTTCTTACGCATGGCACCACGCATGGCATTTCCTTAAACGACAACAATAGTTGATGAAAGAATTATCCCAAGTTGAAATTTACAGGGTAAGGTCAAAGGTCACTGCTGTGTGACACAGACAGGTGTTTATTGCAGTTGATTGCTGCAATTGTCTATGTTGCTACCTAACAGTGGTGCTCCTTTTCGCAATGGTTATTTATTTATGGATATGATATATCAATCAATATAAATTTAAAACTAAGCTGCTTTTAATAGTAAACCAATGTTCAAGACACACTCAATATCTGATATTCCCAATGAACAATCTTGGTTTCAGATTTGATTGCACAATTTTCATAAAATGTTCCAACATTTGGAACAAAATCTTGCTTTATGATTTACTTGGAGCGCAAAGATCTACAAAGGTTCTTTTTTACTAATAATTCACCGGTTGAATTCTACTTGTCATTAATCCTGACATGAAGAGGGAATAGTCAGTGGTAGTGGTAAGAGATATGGGCAGGAATTTATCTCCCTGACATGATTAATATCCAATTCAATCATGCAATCAAATTTTTGTCCTCACCCATTATTTTGAACTTACTTAGAGTTTAGAGTGCACTGGTATAATAAACTTGACAACTCACTTAGTTTATCAAATTGAATAATGGGTTAAATGACGCATTTTTATTCGAAAAATTCAATTTTTTTTTATGTATCTTGTTTGCAGTAAGTCCTCTGCACATGAACTAGACCTATGACAGCATGAGTGCCCAAAGAAAAACTGAGTGGTTGTTTTTGTTAATAACTACCTCAACCCCTGACCCTATTTCCTGCTAAACAAATCCAACTATGCCATAAAAATACACTAGCAATGTGCTAAAATTTGGTGTTTATTAATTGGTGACATCTCGGCCATTGTCTGTTTTATGTTTTGTTCTCACCACCCTATTAATTCATATCCTGACATATTTCACACATCAGCTGTTTGCATGCCTTGAATAGAGAGTAATCTTGATGTTTTTGTAGACTGAAAATATTGACGTAAATTATATGTACATGATATCTATCCTAAATCAAAATTTAGGAAGTTGAGGGTTTTGCTAACAAGTTTATACAGTCCTCTACACATCTTATATTTAATTTTGGTAAAGAATAAAAGCAAAGTTTTAGTTAAAGGTGCATATTTGCATGAGAGAATCCTCTGTACATGTCCATATATTTTTCAACAGAAAAATGACAAACATTTGCAACAGAACAAAAACAAAGTTGTTTTTTTTCTAAAATGTACAGGCGTGGGTACTTTTGGCTGCACTGAAGTGTCCCTTGGCTCTACCTTGTGAATCTCTGCAGCTAAGCTTCTTTCAGAAGTGATAAAACCAAAAGATAAATTGACAGAAGGCATGTGTTGGTATATTCCATCGACAGTACAGGCAATGCAGTAGCTGTCCTTACTACTCATGTGGTGCTACACTAATACTACAGATTATGAGATACAGCGCCACTGGTACAAGACCTTCAATTATTAACAAGATGGCTGGGTGTGCCCTATAGTATCAGTTAAATTTGAGCTATTTGCTTCTAAACAATCATGTATTTCGTAGTTTCATATGGATTAGATAATTGACACACTAAAGGGGAATCTAAATATTATTATAGTATATTTACTACTAATCATACAGCACTAAGGTATCCGATCACACTTATGTACACAGGAGCTGGATGGTAAACACGTTCTGGCATAAATGCTTGTTACTTAAAAAAGTTAATTGTTACACAAGAATCTGAGATTCCATATGTAATCTGGAACAACTGGGGAAGACTCTGCATTCATCAAAGGTGCGGCCAAAAATATTGGCCACATCCGGGTCCGATAACTGTATATTGGTGGTCATAATCCCATATCTAACGGTCAAGGATCGCTATTCATATTCCATCCACGGTATGACAGTAAGGTTATATGTATGGATTTGGCGATAGGAAAACACTGGCAAGACACCCACTTCTCCAGTATAGATTACTACGTCAGTAGTTGTCCAAGGATCATATTTTACTGTTAGTTGGCTCTCTCGCCAGAAGCCCTACACAGCTCCTATGCGGAAGTCCAACAATGCTGTATTGGCGGATTATATTACATGGCACAGCATGATGATAAATCATGCAATCGATCATCAATGATGAAATTGTACTATGTCAGCCCTGAAAAACAATTCTGGGGGCGTTTATAACCACCATAATACTTTTCACTTACCATTGTCAGAGGAGGCATCTGCGTAGGAACATAAAATTACAGCTAGAAACACGAGAAGCAAGGTCCATTTTATCATCGCCATATTAAATTGCAGTGGCAGTAGTTGACTGTAGAGATCCAATGGGCTGTGCGTTGCGTCGCAGTAGCGAGCGTGGGACTCGTACACAAAAACTTTGCAGCAACGATGAAATTCAGATAAAGATATTGGAAACTATGGCAAAATCATGGAGACAAGATAGCTGACAGTAGTTAAGGGCCACATTAAAGCGAATTCTGCTCCGCATCAGCGTTTATGGCCAAAAGTTCCGAGGAGAAACAAACTGTACTGTAGCCGCCATCTTATAGAGGCAGTGACCTTTGAACTGTATGAAGACAAGGTCGGGTCATATTCATGATATCGGGTTGTCAATGAATGGCCAAAACTCCACCCACTAGGGTTATATTATTAAAGATTAGAAATGAAAAGGCATTGGTTGTAATTTTATATGTCCTGACGTTTTCTTTAGTTTTCCATGGAAGCTTCGATAGAACAAGACATCCAGATATTTGTGATAACGGTCGTCGAACTTCAGCACGTCTACATATATTTGAGATTTGATATGCTGCCAATAGATAAACATTGATACACCCCCTTAAATAAACTACACTCCCAGATCCTTCGAGTGATGTTTGCATATTTGCGACCGGGGGACTTAAACTACGATACGGGTATTTTTTCTCGCATTCTTTAACGAATAAAATTCATAGTTCGTATGCGTAAACATATGTGATATATCAAAATTACCCTATTTGGTATAATGGGATAGTCTAGATTTTTTTATGTCATCAGTTGTAGGCAAGAGATGCATTTACAAGAATCAGTGGAAGGGGTCTGTAGTATACACCCCTGATCCAAGGGTGGGAGGGGATGCAAGATGTTAGAGATCGGGTTAAACGAATGATGAGGAGAGTCACTTGGAAGCATTAAAAAACAAAAACATTTTTGTACAATCAAGTATAACCAAACTGGCAAATAACATTTCATTTGATGGGTATGATATGTAGTTCTGGCATTTTCAAATTTGCAGATTGATTTGAAAAGACCAGGTTCTTTTACTATTGAAAGTTGAGAACATAAAAGGAGGTGCCATACCTTGCATTGAAAATCCTGCGAAGTGTATAAAGAAAAATAGATTTCTAGCATGGCACTTTAAAAATGAATTTCAATGATTAAAATCTGATTTAATTGTATAATTTAATAGGCCCTTTCGTCTGGACCCATAAATCTCTGTTAATTGATACAGAGTACCGTTTTACCACTACATGGTCCAATTTTTCTTATTTCTGTTGTGGTGTTGCTGGTGTGGGCCCCAGAAAAGAGATATACAGGGCACATGTGAAAGTGGTATTACTTAGTGGTCACTTCAAGTTGATTGGCTTGAGTGTGAATGCTTTGATGACTGCTTCTCTCGCCGTTCTACTCCTTTGAACAATTATTAACACACTAATGAAATGACTCTGGTTTGTCATTATATCACATCCAGAGGAGGACTAGGAATGAATATGTCTAAAAATTATTTTATTAATATCATAATATGAAATATATTACTAATAAAACAATTTTGTATCACATCAGGGTTGAGCTTACTTTCCCTTCTGCAATACTATTACGATATCGGACACAACGTATGTCAAGTATATAATTCATACAGGTTCAAGTTCAGTGATTTCATCAACTATTGCAGAGCAGAAAGGAAGCTAAACTCTGATGTTTTTATCAGATTTATCAATATTATTAATATTTCATAATTATATTAATGCAATATTACTTAAAAAACTGCTAAATTTGGTAGTAATTTGAACAAATCCGGATGAGGTCACCCCATACATGATAATGTCTAACCTAGCTTCTCCGACTGAATAAGCTGTGCTGTTGGCAGTGCAACAAAAGATTGGAAACTACAAAATCAAACCAAAGTAAACAAATTCATGAGCTGTACTTGGATACTGCTGGGATTACCTCCTGATTACATACAAAGGTCTTACATACAAGCTTATCCCACTGATACATCAGAATTTAAATCTGGGCTGTATGAAGAAATTGGTTACACAAATATTTCATTCATATGCCAATACACATTTCCTGTATCTCCTGTCATGGTTGACCTGCCAAGATCACATTATGCATGTCTAATCCTGCCTCAGCTGACTGCACATTTCATTTGTTAGGATATTTGAAATGAATGAATGCATACATGTGATGAATGCATATACAGTATAAAATGCCAAGGTTCGCACAAATCTGATGTTTTTAATTCAGAAACGCTCACATATTATGAATGTTATGAATGGTACTGCAATAATGTGAGAGGGTAGAGGGCAGAATACCCAGACATACACATCATGTTGTAAAAGGCATGCCTCCATCCATAGGATCTTCCGGGTTTTACAGGCTATTCATGGATGTGCCACAGATCAGCCTGTCTAATATTGTAGCAGTGGCATGCTCATGCTCGGACTTATTTCAACTTCAACATCGACTTTTAATTCAAAGAACACCCGTTTTACTGATCACAAATGATCACTTTCCTCCAACCAGATTGTTCCAGATATCCCATCAGCACCCTAAACCCTCTGTCTTGACATCATGGGTCTAAGAGCCAGTGCAGAGACTTGCTAAAACTTAACACATAGCTGGAAACTTTTGTTAACGCTGTAATGTTCTTACTAACCTGAATTTATGTGTTATATATATATATATATATATATATATATATATATATATATATATATATATATATATATATATATATATATATATATATATATATATATATATATATATATATATATATATATATATATATATATGGGGGGTGTTGAAATTGTTGTGATGGCGTTCGACCATATTCTGTGAATTCATGCTGAAAGTCAACAAACAGTGATATTCAAATACTACACAAATCTGAAAATACAACATTGCTACTTGTGATGACTTGATAATGCGGTTTGCAATTTTTCTTTCAATTCCTAGATCTGTTTTTGGAACACGCATCATAGGTACAGCAATATATCTAATCTGTGACATGAACACATGAACTGATGATGTCATTAGAGTAAATTTTATTGAAGTAGTGCACTGGTGAAACGGAAGACTCAGTTGTTCTGCATATCAACGATCGTTGACACTGACAAACTACAGACTACACTACGCTCGACATTCCAAAAATGTTGCAAAAAGATGGTGAAAACCATTTCGAAACACTTGACAATCATTTGGAGAGAGTTAAACAGGCAAAAGTTAGTGTATGATCACTGTCTCAAAGTGAATCACTGTGACCTTAATTTTCCTTCAAAACGGGGCATAATCAAACTTCAATTTCCAGGTCATATGCAGTGACTATAGACATCAAAACAAAATGTTATTGCGCAGAAAAAAATCGTGCCATTTTAAGTTAAAATATTGTCTAGGATAAAATAGCTGTCATTCCTTGCTTTGAACCACTATCATAGCAGTTAGTAAATATTTCATACTGTCTATTCTTGTATACAGAAGCAAATTACTCATCATGATGAAGTGTTTGGTGTGTAGAAGACCAACACAAACGACAATAACCTGTACAAGATCACACATTCCATATATATATATTTTGTTGTGAAAAATGGCATGAAAACCTTCAGTAAGTCATGCTACTTGTGTGCTGAAGTATTATTTCAAAAGTACACTCTGGTATAGTTATTTTATTTCAATTTTTTATTGAAGATACCTGCTATGTGCTGAATATATTTAGCATATTCTGAAAAAAAAAGGACATCAAACCCCACCCAAAAAAAACTGGCTAGGCAAACCGTCAAACATTGAACTTGGTGTAAAAGTGTTACATTCTACAGACGTGTTGCTCTGTCTAAACCTTTACAACAGTTTTACGGTGATTTTTAAGCTTGACGTATCAACATTAAGATTGGCAGCTGGTGGTCAGTTAACCCAATCAGCGTTTTATTAACACTCGTGCAGTATTTGCACCGGAATGTTACAAAAGGGTGGTATCCCAGCCATGGTACGATGACAACTGCTAATGGCCAGTTACTGAGTAGCTTTCTATAACTGTTTCCAGAGCAATTTTCGCACGTTGCAAACAACAGCCTGATGATTCTGACTGCACAGGTCTCAAAAAACCCTTTTCATGACCAGTGTTCGTTACATCCCACTGTTGGTTGACCTGCACATAGAGACACTTGGGGTGAAAGGAGGTTAAAAAAATTTTCAACAGACTTTGACAATCACGTACAAGCATGAAAAGGGGAAAAGTCTCCATAAATTGTCCTACGCTTACTTCAAATTTGAAAGCCAGGGGTGAAAAAATTCTCTGAAATTCCTGCATATATGTACAGAGTTCTCACTATGAATAAAAAAAACGAGTACATCACATTATCATTATTAAAGGTTACATTTCGTTTTGTAAAAGATAAATTTTGATCATTTACTATCTACGATCACTTTACTGTCAACTTGTCACTCTAGAGTAAAAGTTGGCTCTGACGAGGACAATTTGACCAACCAGCGCATATGACCATCCACTGCTCTGCTTTGTTCAGCTTTGCAATTTGTCATGGCAGCAGCTACCGTACCTGTACAGTTCACAATCCAGAAGTCAATTTTATCCAACAGAGAGATATCCAAAATGTATCGGTAATATTTATTTTCTTGCCGAAGTTCGGCATAAATTCCTTCCCTAATGCTTTTAAAAAATTTCTGAACTCTGCTTGTGAAAAAAGACACATGAAAAAATTTTCTGCTTGCTGGAAGCCGAGGTCGAAAAAACTGGAGCGAGAAAAGTGGTAAACATGAAATTGCTCTTGTGGTGGAAAATGTGAAGACTACAGCTCATACAGAATGAGGTAAATGGTGCAAGAAATTGACCAGATGAGGGCGCCCTTTATACAACCATGTCTCTCACACAAAGAAATTGAATGCTAAGAATTTCTTGACTTCTGTAGGCACTGAGCTGACCCATTTGGCATTCACAAGCCTGGTCAAGTCAACAACAAAAGATACAATGAAATGATGGCTTTTGCATATATAGCAATGAATAAGTTCTCCTGTTTTTAGAAAAATACATGAACTGTTGTAATATCTACAAAATTCCTGTCGTAAAGAAATAGTAACTAAACCTAATACCAACACAGTCGTTAATCCTTGATCATGTGAATCCATGATATTTAACAAAAAAAAACCAACAAAACAAAACAAAATAATACAGATTCATTTCAATCATTGTTAAAAACTTTATTCACATTGTTAGCAGATTTGTAAACAAGATTGGAATATTTTGTCAAACTCTAAAAAAACAAAACAAACTTCCGTCAACATTTTACATTTGATTCCACAACAAATAAACATAGCAAATTAACATGGACGCGTGCTGTTTCTCTTAGTATTTTACAATAAATTTTGTAGTTGGTCCAGAAAAAATTTTTTTTTGGTTATTTTTTTTAAATTTATTTCGTGAAGTACATGTAGTACTTCAAATCACAACGAAGAAACATGATTTAAGAGTCAAAATACAACAAAATTAACCCATATTGACAACAAGCGTATTCCATTATTGTTTACAAATATTGAGGATATACAATCAGTAAGAATACAGAAGCTGAGTAATTGTTGCTCCAAGCAGTGCAAACACAGCCTGGAAAGGTATAAAGTCCCACGTAATTGTCTAAATACAATGCAGTCCAGCGACTTTGCTTTGTTCCGGCAACTCCCCCTGTTCTCCCCCTGCGGAATTTCAGTGATAGGTCATTGAGGTGTGGATTTGGAATAAACCGCCATGACGGAAGATTTGATCTCAAAAGCCCAATGATAGGCAATTATTTGGTGTAAATGTTTTTACTGGTTACTGCACCTTATCGTTATGATGAGCACCGCGATGTCGGGAAGAAGGCGTTGACATCAGTTTAGTTTTACTGGACATGTGCAAAAGATTGGTCGACAGCACATTTGATCACAGTCCCTCCATGGGGAGGAATTGTGACTGTCCAATATGATATACTACACGGTCACAAATCTTTTATATTGTATTATACCCACTGCAACAACAGTAATATCATAATGAGCCTTAAATGTCAACATCTTGTTTCTGCACAGTGCTGATAATCAAGCATATTTTGAATAAATTTGCATCTGTTATCATTGGCCTTTTCAGGGTTAGCAGAGGTACGAGTTGCAAAGTTGGATCAAAGCAGCAAGTCTGGGCTACGTACCAGCGTAGTAGCTGCATTCGCTGTAATGTCTTCCTTCCCCCTTAACAAGGCATAAACTTGACATTGGCAATGCTCTGCCTATAGTGTCCACACACCTGCGTCAGATTGCTTTACTGGCCAAAAATTACGGTCAAAATGCACTTGAACTCTGCATTCATTTCATTGCTTAAGATAAGATTTCTCTCTCTCATTTCTGCACGATCCTTAAATTGCACGAGAACAATTTGACAGTAAAAAAGCCATGTCTGGGGGAAGGAGAGCATTAGCGAATGAAACGGGAAAAAAAAGGAAAGATTTGAAAGTCAGGTTAGAATTTCAGTGGTTACTGTTTAAAGGATCCTGCACGCTTTCTTCTTCTTTGGAACTTTTGGAGGGTAGAGAACAGCTCGTATGGCTTCGTCAAAGACTGTCTTAACACCTTTCTGTGTCAGCGCCGAGCACTCTAGGTATTTCACAGCGCTAATTTCTTTCATCATTTGAAGACCCTTGAAAAGATCACAAGATTTGTTTTCTTAGATTGAAAATATCCAATAATCCCGGCACAGTATTTCTGATTATGATTGCTTGCCCTTAGTAGATATCACTTTCTAAAATTTACATAAATTTACATAAATTCTATCGGGATACAATTTGATGCTGATAAATCGGGCAAAATAAACTTTTGTGGTGCGCATGGACCTGACATATCATATTTTCATCATCCTGAAACTAAGATATCACGTAATTTTATCAACTATTGCCCTGTCCTGCAGGTCAAGTGATCAAAGAATACAGAAATTTACATAATACTGATTGACCTGTAAGTTAACTCCTGAAGGCATGATCACAAAACACCGTACATTTAATTTTATCCACTATCTTTTCTCATATTTTTTCATTTGAACTTTAAGATTTTTTCCTGTAAATTTTACAAAAGTGGTACTGCTTTTTGCCACCCTCCTTTATTTTTGAAAGCACTCCATTACTCTGGCATCAGTGACCATCACCCCGGCTAACTATTTGACTTACCTGTGGGTATGTAATGGGAGCCAGTTTCCTTTCTTTAAGCTTTTCAATGGTCTCTTTGTCATCCCTCATGTCCAGCTTCGTTCCCACCAGTATAATCGGAGTGTTGGGGCAGTGATGACTCACTTCGGGGTACCACTGCGACACAAAATGAAAATACCGTTAATTTTACCTCATCGGGATATAGTCCAGGAGGGCATTCTTTATCACAAGCTGGCACATCAAAATGTCACATAGAATTGTGGATGATGGCGTACCATGGCAACTGATTTCATTTCCCTTTGATGCTAGCACAATGAAAGCTTTCTTTGGAGACTGTGATGACAACACATTAACAAACAGGCCCACTATGAATGTGCACTATGCAGACTGCACGCTTACAGTTTTGCTGTAGAATTGTTCTCTTTCAGTGTCTTTCTAAAAATATTGAACCACAAAACTTGGATATTTATTGCATGAGAATTTTAAACCTTTCACAAGTTACTTTACGGAAACTTTGCTCCCTTTATAATAATTTTGGTTACAGTAGGACCATAGCGTTTGTTAAACAGTAACGCGTTTGAGCCACGGCGACTCTGGGTCCTGAAAATGGACATGCTATTGATAAATGTAAAATGTGTACTTCATAATATATACAGCCACAGCTATGAAAGAATGAAACACTGTGTAACCAAATTTTTCTCTGTACAGTAATGAAGACCTTGTCATTTTACCGATTTTAGAACAATCGTGTTCCCAAGAGCCTTTCCTGCTAATCCATATTAATCATATTGATTATTTGAAAGGCATTTTAGAAGATATTGATCAGACATAAAAGGATGGCTGTATAACAATATTGATACACAAAATGGACAAAGAGTATTGATTTTCATAAGTTGTTAATACATTCACAGTGGCAAGTCCCACTCACAGCTTCAGCTTAATTGTGGTCATTTTTTTAGACTCCTTGGACCCAAAGCCCAACAGACTATGAACAGCATTTAGATGATTTCATTCTTCGTCTGTCGATACTATGAACGTGATGAAGCTCATTTATCTGCAGATATTCAGGAATATCTCAGGTCTAATGTGCCCAGTGAGTTCAATTTCTAGCCCTTCAGACCGATTCACTCCGATAAAAAGGATACCTTTTCAACAACCATGGACACCAACCATGGACACCACATAAACAGTCGATGGCTCACGGGAAAATGGCTGAAAATGCATGTTCTTATTGTCGAGGTAGTTAGCAGGAGCAGTGAATGAGTTGTAGATAGTTGATGATAAAGTGGGTACAGGTCATTCTTTTGTGAGCAAAATCAGCACACCCATCGGTGCCGTAGTAAACTACCGGTAAAGCCTACAGGTTCACAGTGGTTCTGTGGCCATGACCCCTGACCCGAGCACTATAGATATGCTACAGTACCGCTGCATATTCTTAGCTAGGACAGCACAGAGTACATAATGTAAAGGCGACTCACCTTTGCACGGACGTTTTCAAATGATGCGGGACTGATCAGTGAAAAACAAATAAGGAAGACATCCTGAAATTGGAAACAAACCGTGAATTGACACTTTGAATATCAAAGGCAGAATTTATCACACTCACAGAACTTTTAAGTGATGGAATATAATTGCGTCAAATACGATTTTGAAATGAAGACTGGTTGTATTGGCAGCTTTTACCAACGTTTCAAGTTGAATGTGCCCAATAGGAATGATTTCAAAAATTAATTTTATGAAATACACAAACCCTTGCAGATTTTGAAGACAAAAGCAGCAACTCAGCATTTTATTTTTTTGCAAAAACAAATAAAGAAGTCAATTTTGCCTTGAAGAGCTGGCCGCTTTTTTCACTTTTGAAGTTTTTGTACATTTGAAGCAATTTAGTTCTCTAAGAATTTCTGAGGCGATCCCTGATACTTGTTCTTCTCTGTCACTAAAAAAGAGTCTACCGTTTCCTTAATCAAAGTAGCAAACATTTAAAATTTAAAATTTTGAGATAAAGAGTTCACAAATACAGAGCATCCCCTCTAAGCATTTTATGTGTAAACAAAGTATATGTACTTTGATCAACTTACTGTTTGTGGATATGAAAGCGGTCTGAGTCTGTCGTAATCTTCTTGACCAGCGGTATCCCATAATCCCAGATTGATCGGTTTACCATCAACCATTACATTTGCAGAGTAATTATCAAAGCTGACAGGTAAAAAACAAAATAGAGAAGTTTAACACCAAAATACTACAGTCTACACATATGTACTTCTGTAATTCTTTTTATCTAAACTATTCCTGCAAATATGATATGCATGGAACAGCACTACTACTTCAAATTGTTTTATCAAATTTTCCTGCAGTTTGACGTTTTACACTTAAAAATAGGATTGGCCCGCCTAACAAACAGTAATTGACAAATAACAATAGCTGAAGGTAATTATACAGCCCCCTTTCCCTACATGTTTGTGGCAAAGTGAGGTGCTGAACATCTCTGCCACTGAGGGCGCACTTCCACAGCGCAACCTGGCACTCCCTGCCTCAAGTCAACTACACTTCATAACTATTTTGGAAAAACAAGGTGTACAATGAACAGCACAACCATAAAATACTCAGTAGTCAGAGAGAAACCAGTCAGTAAGTCATAAAGTCATTGTATAAAGTTTAATAAACAGTTTTAATTTGTGATTAGTAATTACTTCTTGGAATTTATTTCATTACAGTTCTGCATTTATCACAGTACCTTTTCCCCATAGCAGATTCTGTTTTTACAGATCACAGAAAATATGGCTCATACAAGGCAAAAAAAGGAAGGAATCACCCCAAACAAAAAAGGGAGTCACTTAAGGTCTCTTTGCAGGGAAGGAACTAACTTTTCAATTTGTTTGCCTTTTTCCACTATTCTACACAATGAAAGACTTTGAAAAGGCTTGTCCGATCTATTTCCTTCTTATTACTAAATGCGTGACAGATACTTTTTGCAAGTTATTCTGTTACAATTTACAGCACGATTTACGCAATGTATTTTAAATCTGTTCATTTTTCAAAAAGAAACTTCCTGGTATACCACCATTGTTTGGGTCTTTCCATTGTTAATACTTTTTTGGTAGTTTCCTTTTGAGGACATGATTACAACAAGACATCTCCGGTGTGCTCCACAGCTTGGAAAAACAGAGAGGACGCCAGTTTGCATAATTAATGCATAATTTGCATATTCTCTTATGACAATATATTCTTTTGTTTTGGTTGTTAACATATGAATAGATTATGAAACCATGGAAAACCCCTTGTAGAGAAACGGTATGTCTGTACAATCAACGTGTCCTTCAACAGTGGTAACGTTTAGGGTCGTGATTCACCCTCTATCATTTTATAGAACAAGAACTGATCTGCTTTTTCCCTTCTAAAGACAGCCAAATCCTCGGACTTGCCCTCATGACAACCTAGGATTTTCTACATGTAATACTTCCACACCAGCTGTTGACATAACCTGGGCAGGGTTGTGTCAATATCCCTGCTCAGTCTGCCGTGCTATGATCGTACTTTTGTCAATATATTCATAATAACACCAAAACAAGACTCTTGATAATGCCACTTACACAACCGAATTCACATATTTGTAACTCATTCGTTTGTTCAATGGCTACTATGAACTGTGCTCAGTTCCTTGTACTAATTTAGGTAGCATCGTCACAACTTGTCATTCACTAATATTTATTGCATTCAAGTGCCATGAACGGCTAATAAACCATAGGCACGACACTAAACAGACTGAGGCACAACATTTAGTTTTAGACAGTTCTTTCTAAGAACTATTGATTCAATGTAAAGGGAAACAAGACACAAGATGTAATTGTGTTCACAAGTTTGTTCATCAATCTACAGACTGTATGGAGATTGACTGTGATAGAATTATTACAATTATTGACGATGGCGCACTAATCTGACAGACAGTGTGTCAAAGGTTGTTGCTATTTTGAAATTTGCATGTTCACTACTCCAGGTATCCCATCGCCAAGAAAACAATGCTCAACAATATGTGACAAAAATATGTACTGGTCTTTGGTACGGACACCATTGTGGACAGTACAGACAGACAGGTGTCATTGTTTTTCAACTTGCATAGAAATCACAGTGCTGAGATTGACAGACCTGTCTTTTTTGCGCTTGGAAGTTTTATTGTACCAAAAAGACGCACTCGTACTGCAGAGTTTCATTTAATCCACCTTTCTTCACAAAACACTCATGATGATTATTAATATCTGGGATTTCCATATCGTATTTTCATCAGCGATCATGTCGGACATCTGTTATCTGGGAAAGGAATTCTGGGGAATTATCCTTCGGTCCACCTACGTCGTGAAACTGCTATTGGAAGTTCACCATTTAATCAGTATCTCTGAACTTGTTGCAAAATACAGGACTGAGTTCAGAGTACAAAATGCACAGTTCAAAACATGCTAAACAAGATCATTTCCTTATCCAACAGATTGAATGCTCCAAACATTGGTTAGCTATGAGTACTTTTGTGTTTGAAATACCTCCTCAAGTTGTGTAAATATTAGTCTAGCAGTGCATAACTTCTCAGTCCAAAAATGATGGCATTAAGTTTCCTTGCACCTTTGAGAGGTACTAGAACTGTCTCTTTGAAATTTCAGAACACTTTCCCATGCTGTAAATATATAAGCAGCTTTCTCTACGAATGGCTGTTTGTGCACAAAAGCTCTCGCCTGGAGTCAGCAACCCCACTTGTACCACAAACCTACAACTTCATTATTTTGGTCATTTCGGCAGACATGCGGTTTTAGCAGTCCAGGGGTCCTTTAAATACTGTATAGACACCACTGCGAACACTGAACTGCAACATTAGGGTATAGGATTGCCAGATTTAAAGCCCTAAATATGTGAGAAAGAAATTGGCTGACCAAAATTTCATTCAAGGTGTTTTGCTCAGCCAAATTATTCTGTTGTGAGGGCAATTTTTTGTGAGTTTTTTGTGTTGTTTCGCAAAATATCCAATGTGTGTGACTTTTTTGACTAAAGAGTAAAGTTCCTTCACTGAGGTTTAGTGTTTAGACTGGAGCTGCCGACCTTCCACCACATTCACAATGGAATTGCTGAATCCTTTATCATCACACATATCTCAAGATGCTCATCGGCAAAAAGATTACTTTGAGAGAGGCATTGCAGCCACATCTCGGTGAGTACAATAATTCGTATCACTGTCAGCAGGCTTTGCTTTGTGTTTTATTTATAATCTGCACGCCTTCCTGCACTTGAAACACAATCACATCATATCCTCCTCTGCAAATTAAAACTATACACTCGAAAAAGGATCCAACTGGCAACATATCACAAATCTCTCTTTTTCTTCACATTGACATGTAAACACACAGGACAAATTTATATCCAACAGTAAGAAATATTACAAACGGCATAGAATCGCTTGAAAATTCCACAATTTTCTGAATCAAAGGACACCCTGCGTATATCTATTGAACAAACGCCCAGCATTCATTATATTTGATCTTTGCATTACATAACCATTGCACTTAACTATTGATTATGAATATGGCAAAAATTGTTCAATCTGTTATCTAACACACTGGAAACCTTTCAGCAATTTGAATGGGTGCCATCTTTGAGTAAGCAGTGTCTATCTACTGATTTCTTCTCATATACTGGTACGAACAACCAAAAACCACTGAAAAGTGGTTCATTAAATATCTGCACTTTTAGCAGCTTAGAAAGGATGTCTTGAAATAATTATTTACACAATTCATTTGGAAATAATCATTTCAATTTAAAATTGTCTCTCATATATATATTGAGAGAGTGTGTGTGTGTTAGACAGATCGACAGAAAGATAGATAGATAGACATATAGAAAGATAGAAAAAATTCTCCCTTAGGGAATTTTGAGGAATAGGCCATCCCTGTGGTTTTTTGACAAATCTATTCATATCTTGATGACTACAGACAAGAATTCATTTGCATAACACAAGAATATACAAATTAGACACTCTTATGTTAATTGGCTGTCCTCTGTAGTTCCAAAGGTGGGAAGAACACTGACGTGGATGGATACTTACACAGTCGGAATATATTCTCCTGGAAAGGCATTGGTAGTGTAGCTTATAAGTAAACAAGTTTTACCAACAGCGCTGTATGGGAAAGAAAATAATACGGGAAGTTAAGCACTATGCAGGTCACAGTTGGCTGTAAACAAATACCTGATATCAAAGAATAGTCCAACAACTAGATTTGCTCTCAAAGTACAATCATTACACATGGGCCTGCCTGTCCAAGTTTTATTTTAGGCACAACTACATCTTCATAGATTTTGTCAGGATCTCAACTCTGGATACCTGTTTCTCGCTATGTTTTATTACATTCTAAGTTTGGGAAATCAAAACTTATGAAGTCTCTCACATGTTAACTATAACTTTTAATATCTTTCAGAAACTTCATAAAGTGGGGTACATCCAACTATGAGTCTTGAAGTCTTACAGGATCATGCAAACACCACAGAAGACGATAACAAATTGTAAGCAGAAAGTTGTACCAGGCCCCAAATCATCATTCCAACAATCTTTACTGAAAATGACATCACTGAAATCTGTCTATATCAGATGAGTGGAAGTTGCGGATATCATATTTTCAAAAGATATCACTTGAAGAATGGCACTTATAGAACTGCCTACTTCCTATACCACTGATACGTTCAATAAAACTACACATTTGTTATGCATTCAAACAGATCTGACTTAACCATTTTCCTGAAGTAAATATACTTGATACTTCAGTGAATTATGAATATGTCTACATCATAGCTATACACCAGCACTTTCACAATGAAGCATAAGACTCAATGTTTATATTTCAATATCTGTAAGTCAACTACAAATGGTCTGACACTTAAAGTTTTCTATTTTGGCCTCATTTTCTCTTTTGTCTCTCTGATTACTCTACCATGTACCACACATGCAACTTTTGGTTTGTGACTTGATGGCAGACTTTTAAATATTTTTATTTGCTTGGCTGTTATGGGCAACTTCATCATGAGGGAGGATAAAAATGCGACATCTTGAAAATGAGAAATATTGTGGTTGCTACTTGTATGGGGTGAGCAAATTCATCCGGCACCATGCTCATGGGTTTATGACAGGGTTGGTATGCTAGTATTTATGCTTCTACTAGCCCTGGTGGGCAGGTGAATTATTGACCTGGTGACTAAAATGCTGACTAGTGGGTTAGTTGAAATTGACACAATACTGGGCTGGTCATCTTTTGGGGGACTACCTCATGGGCTGCTATTGGGGGCTGAAAATGATTTGCTCGCCCTAGCACTTTAGTGAAACCTTGTCCTGGTTCATCTTTGAGTTGCTGACCATGGGTGTAACTGAAGTAAAAGGAAGGGTTGATGGCCATGAAGTTGCCCGCTAGAGGGGCCACTATTGGCAGTCACCTGTATCTACATGTAGTTTGAATGTATCATCATAACCTGTCACGTAGAATTGATTTTGTGGGAGTGTTGTCCCCGGTGGATTGTCAGATTTATGCCTGTAGACACTTGGTCTGAAAGTCGCTTTGCAATCAGAGTGAAGGCAAAGTAGCAGTGATAGCATAAGCAATTGTCTGCAGTCTAATGTGAGGATGTAAACCTTTCACCACCATGGTTTGGCCCAAACCCATTCTTATCAACGGTGGTTGTGAGCCTGTTTACAGGGAATAGAGGTGAACAGGTTAAACTATGGTGCCTGCTAGTGCAGGGCTGTGATGTGGGTGCTGAAAGTGTCGGGAGGACCTGGTTTGCCATTTAGCAATCACCAGCATAGTTGTGTTTGGAACAGCTTGGCAAACGGTTGACAAGAACATCAATTAGTGTACCATCACCTTTCTGGAGTATTGTTTGCTGAAGGGCAAAAGCATCTACTCTTACATTAGTTTGGGTGTACTCTTGCAATATTCCTTTGTAAAGTTTTTATGGGAAGGTCATTGGAACAATGTTAGTGGGTCAATGTGCACTGGTGTACTGTTAGACCTACATATAAGCTGTGTGCTGGAAACTTATGGTACAACTGACTTCAAGAAACAAAGCTGATATTTTAGCAAACATGGCCAAATTGCTGTCAGAAGTGTCCAGTTAGTTTTGACATACATGTGCATCAATTTACAACCAGGAAGTTCAAACAAAGACGAAGATCATTCCGTCTTAATCATTATGACACGTTTTTAGAATGTGAAAACATGATGCAGCTTTCACTGAGGAAGTATCGTGACACTGAAGGTCCTTGACTTCCGCCTGGTACAAGTACTCACATCGCCTTCAACTGACAAATTGGAACAATATCAGCAGAATTTTCAAGTCTCCTGGGTGAGCTTGACTACAAAGAACTTGGTATTTAGAAAAATGTTAACACTTGACAGCATGCAGGAATTGTGTGTGTTGTATACTAGCGGTGATTATTGCATACTGGTGATGGCGGAAATCGAGAAGTTTTGGACAAGTATAAATTGTAGTACAGATAAGATAATTCACACTGTGTATTAAAAGTTGGGACGTTCATGGTGTAACTAACAGACGGTTTTGAAGGATAACACAAGTGCAAGCGAGCGACTGGATGTTGAAGCCATACACAGATGAAGAGTTTGGACTCTCCCGGGAGATGACACGCAAGTGACCTTGTACTCGCGCGCCGGCCTCGATGTTGGTGTACAACAGCACCGACTCAATCTCACCCCTTCATAAACCCATTCATGACACGGGCTTACTACCCTGACACTGTACTTGACGTCCCGTACGAGTGTGGAGCTCTGACGTTGGTACCGATTTGACGAAACGATTCAGCTTGTCAACTGCTAAACTGACCGGCCTTTCTTGCGAATGGGCAGGTGTGAATAGTCATTGAAATTCTGAATTTGAAGTACACGGAAACTGACATCCTCGCACAGAGACGCCATATTGGGTCGCCTTCTCGGCGAGAACCACGGAAGCGATAGAAAAAAAATGTTTTCTTACCCGTCCCCGACGACTACACATTTTATAGCCTGCATTACGGTTACTTATGGGGTTCAGGTCCGCTAGTACTAAGTGATACGACAAACTGTCATACGCTGAGATACACAAGAACAGTGTGCAGGGAAGCTTTTTCAAAGTCCCATTGGGTGTGTAAGCAAAATGGCGTGCCTTTATATACACCCCCTGCGAAGTTCTATAAAAAGACTGGTGACATCACAGAGCAGCGCCCTCTATCGATATATTTTTTTCTAAAATAGCCAGTATATAAAGGAAGCAGGGACATTGGATAACATAACGGACACACCGAGCTTCTACTTTTATCCATGACCAAACATTAAGAAATAAGGATCCAATTGGGATACAGAATCACTCACTTTTATATCTAAAGCATTCAAATCTCACAACAAAAATTCGTGCTTATTCACACAAGACATTTACCTTCTGGCGTATTATCACATTTGATCAATAGATTACAAGATACGGGGATTATACTTTCAATGGTCGTTTGTGAATGTTGCAAAGTATTTAATTTTATTAGATATTTACGAATAAAGAAAACCCCTTGAATCTCCGCATGATTGTTTTACTGAATATTTGTTTGTTCAGCTGATGGCATAAATGATGTGGACGATATTATGTCAAAATGGACTGCAGATACAATGTAAAGTGTTCCAACACTCCTCTTTTGTACAACAAACCACGGTCCCTCCTTTTGTGGAGGTACCGTGAACAAACCTAGTTCAAATGTCATGAAACGCATCTCAAAAAAGCAAGACAAGTGAAAGGCAGACGGATTGTGAAACCAATGTATGTATGGCAAACAATGAACCGTATGGAAAATAAGTCAAACTACGGTCCGGGAGCGTGGTCAAGCAAATCACTACATACAATCTCTGAACACAGGCAATAATTTGCATATCAATGTCTTACGAAAGTTGTCACAAAACACACATCGCTCAATGTACATAACAGAGTATTCTATATAAGAAATTTTGAAAAACATTGAAAAAAAAAATTAATAGAGTAATTGTAGTATTTGCTTAAACTTACCTGTAATCTCTTTTACCAAATTTTAAGTTAATGGGAAATATGATTACAGCTAACAACAAATTATAAAATGGTAGATGGTACTTTATTTCACTTTCGATCTATGTAAGCATAGACTTGGAGCTTGAGATTCAAAATGGTAATTCTATTATTTGAAAATTCTATCCATGGCACACTGTAACATCTCAATACGCTTTGAAAATGTATTTCCTTCTTTTACTCTGTCTTGTTATGACAGACGTTCTTTTGTGTTGTCATGGAAACCAATGAAGAAAGGATCTAAAAGTGAACAATGGTAGGTTATTACTGGCAGCAAGTTGAGATGAAACAAACTAATCTTCAAATTATTACTCATGCACTTTGTGAACTGAAGAGTCTCAAGAGAAAGCCCGACCCAGGATGGATTTTGGCATTCTACTGAAAATTGCATGATGTTCTCTGCTGTGCTGCTGTCAATGTCACTCCAACGAGGCATATTTTCATGTTTCCTCTGGTTTGAAGTTCTAACCGAAAGAACTTACTGATAATTTTGATGGTCCTTCCGAAGGCCTGCCTAAATGTGTTTGTCAAGCAAACTGGTGACCTATGTTTAACAGAGTGTTTCGATCGCAACACTGTTTTGTAAGAATCTTCACATGGCCATCGCGTAAAGTTGTCGGAACGTACCACATAAAGTACGCTGTGGCTTGCCATGAAGTTAGTGATATTACAGTTTTAACAGCTCTGTCGTGGATGTAAGGAAACAAAACGAGATCGATAAAACCTTGAAAGCTTGAGTGTCTCATGGTAATAAAAAAATATAGTAATAATACCGTAAAAATTCGTAATTTAAACCACGCACTGACTTTGCAACACTGTCTTCGATTGTTTTTGGCGACTTTAGTGTTTCTCTACTGTATCACAATAGGAGCCACACCCCTTCTTTGGGCAGTCAATCGGCAGTAATGAGGTAAAACATAATGTCTGTAGTGTGCTTCATTGACTCAAACAGAGGATTTGCAATGCCTTTTGTATTCTGAAAATGAAGGACATCCTTTTGTTTTGAAAAGGAACTAATGATTGCAGGTCTTGTGACATGGTCAAGGTCATGTCTGATGATAAACTCTCTACAAGGTTGGCATTAAAGTAGCTGAGTGTTTGGCAGAAACATCTCAATAATGTGTAGAAGGGGGAACACGATAGAAGTAAGACTTTTCACTTTTTCGAGAACAAAAAAGTTGTCTTTCTTGAAACACAACCTTCTGTCGAAAGTCTTCAACTGATTACGATAATTAGTGACATTTATATGACGAGAAATGTTACTGCCTGACAAATTAACAACACAGTGAGCCAACTGCTTCAAATTAATATCAGACTTATAGTTCATCTTATATAGTTCATGCACGATCAAGCACCTGCTTATCTTTTCTGATCTTATCACAGTTCACGTTCCTAAACGGTTTACACGCTCAGTGTTCACACCAATTTTGGAGCCGGTGAACTTGGATCAGAAACACTTTGGTTATCGTTCTTTTTCAAATGCTGGTCCCACTTTATGGAATGCCTTACCAAAAGAAATTAGATGGTCACCATCTGCTGCCTCTTTTAAAACATCTCTGAAAACATATCTCTTCAGAAAGTATCATGATTGATGTTCGTATCATGTTGCATTGTAGAGTTTGTATTTTAACGGAGTATTTTAATGTACTTGTTGTATTTTAACCAGAGCATTTTTATTGTACTTTTATTATTATTGTATTTTCGTCTTGTATTTTACTGTAAAGCGGTTTGATATTTTATTGATGGAAATCGCTTTAGAAAAATAAATTATTATTATTAGTTCAAATGTACATGAGATCTGAGCGGAAATATATTTTCAGGAAAGGTTACGATTTGCTGTTCACCTGTTAGAGCACTGCCACCATCTTCTCCACGTCTCTGGTATCAAAGTAACACTGCTCTTGACATGGTTAAAAGTTTTGGAAACTGTTCTGGAAACATGCACACTTTCCGACAGCCAAATGAAGAAGGCAGGCCCATAATCATGACAGGATAGATCCAGCCAAGTATAAGATATCTACGAAACCGGAACAATTAAATGAGAGAGAGAGAGAGAGAGAGAGAGAGAGAGAGAGAGAGAGATGGCTCGCTTTGCCTTTTCAGCAAAAAATACCGAGGCCGTCGAAATCAAATGACTGCGATCACTTTTACTACCATGCGCACCCTGTTGTAGCGTGGGCTAAGCTTATAAAGTACACGTTTGAGAGAAAACAAAAACAATACGAAAACAGCTTCGAATTCATGCCTTCAGTACGATGAAAGATTCGTCGCTTGAGGGCGCTCTTGTAAAAGGGGGCGACAAAAGTCCTGTGTCCTGTGTGGACAAAGGCAAGGATAAGGACAAAGGCAAGGATAAACTTCGAGAATTGGCCATTAAGTATAGTTTACAGAAAAACAGAAGTAATAAGAAACACCGTAATCTGTTGGAAAAAAAGGCTGCACAATATGATGACATCAGATCAATCTGCAAGTGATATTGAAGAGGTTAAAAACCATTAAAATCATACGAATTAAATCAAATACAAGGACAGCAAATTCGATCAAGGGCCCAATGGGTGAACAAGGAGAGAAGTCTTCAAAATATTTCCTCAATCTAGAAAAACAGAGAGGTAAAGAAAAACTATTCAAGGAGGTTAGAGACAAGAGTGGCAAAATAGTCACTGATATTGATTCTATATTAGACATACAAGCAGAATTTTATGAAGATCTTTACAAACAAGAAAATGTTGACACCCTACTACAGAGGGAATTAATAGATAAAACCAACATTGTTTTATGTAATCAAGATAAACAGAGTTGTGAAGGTCAAATTACACAGGAAGAAGCTCTTAACGCTTTAAAGTCAATGGCCAACAATAAGTCACCAGGTTCTGATGGCCTTTCAGTGGAATTCTATAAATGCTTCTGGCATATTTTAGGGTCTGACTTAATTGAAACATTTAACGCTTGCTTTAATTCAGGGGAATTAACGAACAGCAAGAAACTTGGTTTAGTTTCTTTGCTCTATAAAAAGGGAGATAATGCAGACTTAAACAATTGGAGACCGATAAGTCTCCTCAATGTAGACTATAAGATTCTTGCAAAAGTAATTGCTAATAGGGTGCGGAAGGTAATTGGCAAAATATGTAGCCCAGATCAATGTGGATACATCCCCGGGCCGGAGATAGGTGATAATATTGTCTTTACTAGAGATATTATTGAATACGCTAATTTTACTGATAAACCTCTTATTGTCATAAGTCTTGACCAAACAAAAGCTTTTGACAGGTTAAACAGAGACTTCCTTTTTCAAGTCCTTGACAAATTCAACTTTGGCACTGACTTTATCAAGTGGATAAAAATTCTTTATAATAATACTACATCCAAAATTAAGTACAATGGCTTTCTTTCTCGCAGTTTTACAACTTCATAAGTGTGTGAGACAAGGGTGCCCCTTATCACCATTACTGTATATTATGGCAGCAGAAGTGCTAGCCGAAAATATTCGTAAAGATGACAGCATATCAGGATTCATACTACCAGACAAACAAGAGGAAAAAATTAAGAGTTTTGCAGATGATACGACTCTTTACTTGAGAAATTTGAAAAGCATTACTCAGTCATTGAAAATGTTCAACAAATATGAAAAAGCAACAGGTGCAAAGCTGAACAAAAAGAAATCCAAAGGTTTATGGACTGGGAGTTTTAAAACCGCACTGATTCAGTGGAAGGGATCGATTTTTCAAACAAGGTTTTACAGATCTTGGGAGTTGGGTTTGGAAACAGTAACACATCTAGAGAAAACTGGAAAACAGTGATGGAAAAATTTACGAATTGCCTTAAGATCTGGAATACTAGAAATCTGTCGTTTAAAGGCAGAGCAATAGTAGCTAATATGTGGCTGCATCAAAATTATGGTACCTGGCATCATTTGATCACGTACCTAAGGAAATTATTAATGAAGCAAATAGTAAATTATGGAAATTTATTTGGAGAGGTAAACGAGAAGTTATAAAAGGGGGTATTTTCATTCAAAGATATGATGACTGTGGCAAAAAAGTTGTCGACATTGAAGAAAAAATTAATGCACTCCAATTAAAGGCCTAATGTATGGAAGACCGGTCACGACATGCGACATGCGAGTTTTTTTAAATTGCGACCTGGGAGTTCTTAAACTGCGACATGCGAGTTCTTAAACTGCGACATGCGAGTTGCAAAACTAATATGGCGTTTGCATACATGTCATTTCATTCTCCTCCCAACGATGGATTATAGAGGTAGATACGAGCTTATTTCTGCATACTTCTACAATGAATACACCGTGGGAAAAATAGCGGCCACGTTAGGACTCAGACATGTATGGAAGACCGGTCACGACCTGCGACATACGACCTGCGTCTTTAAACTGTGATCTGCGACCTAACCCTAACCCTAACCCTACCCTAACCCTAACCCTAACCCCTAACGCTAACTTACCCTAAGTTATGCCGTTGCAATTTTCCCTACCTTGGCCTAACCTCCAGGGTTGAGAGTGAAGTAAGGCTTTTTACCAGAGAAAACCTAACCACTAACCCTAATCCTAACCTCTACCCTAACCCTTACCCTAACCCCTAACCCTAACCCTAACCGCAGATCGCAGTTTTAAAAACTCGCATGTCGCATGTCGTGACCGGTCTTCCATAAAAGTGGCTTAGGGACTGGACGTAAATTAGCAGGGGGGAGGGCCGGGGGGATTTCGTAAGAGAGTGGCCAAAAATTTATGACCCTCCCCCAAAGCAAGGCTGAAAAATTTATGACCCTCCCCCAAAGCAAGACTGAAAATTTGTGACCCTCCCCCAGTTTCAAAAAAATAGAATATTACAAATTGATCTAATCTTCAACGTTCAAAAATTGAGCTGGTGATTTACAACACAAGGCAATATAGATGGATACCAGCAAGGGATGTCTGCAAATTTTTTATTTGCTTCTGCTTGTGACAAGAACAAGTCTAGATATGGATGTCAGCCTTACCAAAGAATACTTTCAATGACATGGTGTCAGTCACATTTGACCAGCATGGGTAAAACTAATCTTGTCGAAAAATCTGGATAATTCTATGCTACAGATTTTTCAGTACTTTTAATAAAAGGGAAACCCCTGATTTGTCTGCCTACACATATGCATTTCAATTGTTATGATAATGGTTTAATATACTGTTAACTCTTACACTGTTTAAACTTAGTAAACCAATCATCAGATAAAGGAGTACTGTCACTGGTATTCTTGTTTCCAGTTTGGTATGGGTGGATAGTTCTGGAGAACACTATAGGATAAACTCTATGATTAAATTAATTCATTGTTTGATTTTCTGCACAAGTTTGATGAAATGCTCAATTTTCCACTTTGTCAGCACACTTGTAAATGTGGAACAAAGCACAAAAAACAGTTTAAGACTTCACTGGACACAAAAAATGACACCACTGCTCAAGTGTCATCAAGCTAGGCTGACAAACTGAATCAATACAGAGCATATCATGCTAAAATAGAGCAGCTAATACTGAAAATTCTGAAAACTTATGAATTTGTGTAACTCTGACCTGCTAAGTAAACAACAAAACCAACATCTTGTCCATACACCATTGTTTCAAATTACAGTGACTGACAGGCAAAACTAACAAAACAGCAAACATGGAATTTAGCCATTTTCATTGGCCATTAAAGGGACAAAGTCACTCATTTTTGACAAAATTTTGGTCATTTTAATTTTCTGCTGCTCACTGAAATGGGCTAATTGCAATCTCTGGTTGTCACAGCTCAACTCATATGCATGCATGGATATAACATGTGGTCACTTAATAATTTAATTCAAGGTATGTACCAAAAATTGTTACAGTAATTTCACATGTTAATGTGCCTTATAAAAAGTGAGAATTGAATTGCAATAACCAGAGAGTGAGCATATTTCAGTGACAATAATCTATCAAAAGAAATTTTAAATGGCAAAATAATGTCAAAAATGTGCAATTTTGTCCCTTTAAACTTGGTACATAAGTAGTACAGATTCTTTTAATTCAAGTGTCAAGCAGCATGACCATTGCACTGTTGAAGTATTAAAATGGTGGCAATGAATATTTTTATAATTGGTGCATTGACAAGATAGTACTGTAAAATGTTGACAAAAGTAGCTTTGTCCAAAGTATCATAATATTAGCCATTTCTGAACAGGGATGTATGATTACACTACCATGTGAACTCACAAATATTTCCAATATGAAAGTGCAGTCCTCTGCTGAGTGCCGAATCATGTACCGGTATGTTGTACACCCTGGAGGCAGACACCAAGCATAGCATTATGTGAAAAAAGTTAAAGTCTTGGTACTAGATGACCACTAAACAAGATTGGCAGTCCGCTTGTTTCAAAGCTATTTAAAAACTTTCTTCTGGGCCTATTTCACATCATACTTGACCCGATCTGCACTTGACCTGCAAGCTTGGTACGTACATTGTATACTGGAAAATGACAGTAACTTCAACGTCAAGTCAGAGATTCGTCATGTAAGTCATTAATTTCACTCAATTATTTCTGTCCGTTCTTCCTGACTGTCAAAATTGATTGAGGTCTAAGTATTGAAAGTACTTAATTTAATGATGATTTTCACAAATATGTTTCACTTACAACTTGACTAAATTGTCACTACTTACAAGTGTGACTGTGAACATCATTCTAAAAATATTCAAATACCTTCAACGCATACAAGTTTGTTTACAAGTTTCGCGCTGTACCAAGAAGTTCTCTGGACGTACACTGTACATTTTAGCCTATCATTTTCAGGAAATAAAGGTCTGTATGTTTAAATGATTGACTTATTGGCTTATGAAAAATATATTAAGGATCAGAAGGATGTTGATATTGCAATTCACAAGTCTTGGTGTTGTTTTCCCAAGCAGGAGCTACCAAGCTCTGCACGGCAGGGCTGTGTGTTACCGGCGTTATATGGCCTCCTACCACAGGCCGTATAACGCTTGTAACACACAGCCCTGCCATGCAAAGCTAGGAGCAACCACACTCTTTTGGTAGTACCTTGGTATCATATATTGCTTTATGTAGCTGCAGTTCCGAAACTGAAGGGTTTGCCTTTTTTCGAGTTTAAGCTTTTAAATTTTAGGGTTTGATCAAGTTGACGTCCTACCTAAACATTAACAGCAGTCCAAATATTGAGGTACAACGGCAATATTGCCCTACGCTAGGAGGATATGTGTACCACCGTCGCTACGCAAAGACTACTTACCCAAAAGAGCTCTCTCTTCTGGGTGCATAGGCCTTCGTGTTGCGACTGTGGTTGCACCTGTGTGATGAGTATGCCGTTGTTGGAGGCAATCAAAGCAGCCAATAGCTGAATACTCTTACCATTCTCGTAGGGCTTAGACTATTTATATGGCATATATCATGTCAAGTAGGCAGTAAATATGTACCCTTTGGCTTTGAACTGCAGATGTGGAATGTTATGATTCAACAGACTGTCCAATAATTCCAATAATGAATGCCCAAATTGGCTCATAATGGAATAGAGCACACTTATACTCCATTAAGAATGATTGTGATAAATAATGCTCTTCAAATGTTTTCTTTTATATTAATGCACATGCATGTGCCTGCCATTTTTTCTTAGGAAATATAATTTAACATTTATCAAAATATCAGTGAAATTCATAATTTTGGAATGTATCATATTGACAATTGAGGGAATACTGGAAACACAATGTGACACTGATCTCCACAACAATGATATATGGTCATATTCAATGTATTGAGCAGTTCAATCTCTACATGGGGAGGAAATATTGGAAAGTACAATGTATGTTTAAAATGTGTTCCTGGTACAGATATAGAACTACATGTGTGCATGACCCCAATTCACTGAATTTTATAATATTCCTGATAGACCTGTGTAGTCAGAGAACTGAAAATACCTGTACATGTGCTCATTGCACTCATATCAAATCCAGTTTTACAAAATGTACTATGTGATAATAGAGGATAGATTGATCCTGATTTGACACAAAAGTGGCAAACACTATTTCATGGCCAATCAAGTCTTCATATTCTGAAATGACATTGGGATTTCACCATATTTAATCAAGTTCAATCTGAATACGTGATCAACATGGCTGATTCACTGTATAAATTACCCAAATTAAATTTCTACAAATGTCATATATCCTGCCATCACAACACAAATAAACATTATCCATTCCAAAGATAGTACCCATGTGGTAAAGCCAATATCAACTTGAAAATGCCACAAGTATCCATACCAATCAGATGACTGTACCTAAATATTTAAGTATACTAAAATCACTTTTCTGGAATCAAAATTATTAATTATCACACCAAAGCTTGCTCTTAATTTCAAACAATAGTATCTCTAAAAACTAAAATTCATGTACCTATAAAGTGACTGATGCAGGGTGGAGCTTGGCCTTAAACTTTACAGGGAAGTGGCTTATGAAAGAGAGGGAACTTTTGTTGATCAAAAAAAAGTGGAATGAGAAATAATATTGTCAAGTAGTTATTGGTTCAAGATTGACTACATCAGTGGAACAATGTAAGATATTGTGGTATATCCAGCAGTGTTTTTGTTAAGGGCGGTACCTAGGTAAATGTTACCGGGGTTCCCCAGTCATTTTACCAGGGTTACCCTTGGTATATCAGTGCAGTTATACTAGCGGACAACAAAAATTTTACCAGGGTTCCCAATGTTCCCCAATAGCAAAAACACTGTCCAATACTACATGTACACTGGGCAGCCAGAGTGCAACGGGTTAGCTGAGGAACAAATAGATTGGATTTGCTATAAACTTAATGGCGATAAGAATAGCAACAAGAGAGACAATCCTGTTAAAGCGCAGTGGTCGTCGCGCTGCGCATCCTCCTGAGGGGGTCCCCCTCTGTTGTAAACAAATCCAAGAACGCCGCACATGTTACGGGTTGATTGTAATGTTTGCGATATTGCCGCTTGTTAAAATGGCGGCTGATCTGTCACAAGTATACCAACTAACCAAATGTAACACGCGATAAAAGGTCAATTAATCTAAGTTAAATATCTGCTGAATATTGAACAATAATTGCACGCTGGATTGAGATCACATTTGCTCATGATTTTCTTGAATCAGTTGAATGGGGCTCGGCTACTGTTATCGCTCGAGCCATAGAGCTAGACGTACGCATGTACGCATGTATACGCCAACAGACTATCAACGACCGGGCTCTAGTTTTCGACATCGCTAGCAAGGACGAGAGCTTTCATTTCAAGAGGCCCGACAGGAGTACAAAGACAACAACCCAAACTACAGAAATCTACAGCTCGCAGAGCAATGCCCGCTGCAGCAAGAAGCATCTCTGCATCTGTTCCGTTCCGTGGTCTGTATGAACGTCCGTGTCAAACCGGGTATATGGCACGCTACACTCGGCTGTGGAGAATCCAACTCAACTACAAAGTTTACCCCGTTTGGGGATGCAAACGAGAATTCCGAGTACAGGTATCAAGTCAAGCGAAGGACCTTTCATAGGTCTTCTTGTTATGTGGGGGTTATCTCACTTGAAAGAGGATTCAGACCTACCCGGCAATCAGCAGGTACAACAACGAAGTTTGCCCATCACCGGTAGGCCTACACCAGCTAGCGGTTGGATCACTGCCATGACCGTGCACAGGACCGGGGCACAGGATCTCTCGATACGTCTATGCACGGTGTAGCCGTGCAATTTCCTGCCAAATGCCGCGAAAACCCGCTCGTTTTGTCTATTGTTTCCTGTCATTTTACTATTTCTTACCACGTAGTACTAGGAGCAGTAAGACATGGTGATCAACAGATGGTTGTGGGCCAAGTCGTCGCCGGCCGGTATACGTTGTGGGACCGGATTCTCTATATCCGTGTACGTCAACGCGGAGACCGTCTCCCAACATCTCCCGTGTCCTGCTCTGGCTTGCCGATCATGGTCTTGAGTGTAATTTTTGTGTTAGGCATTGTGCTTGTTGCTGGTCTACATATATAGGCAATGTTGATCATTTTAGTTATGTATTTTCACTGTACTGTACATAGCATTGTGTACAACCAACGTGATCGCGCGCGATCAAACCTTTTTGTTCACTGTGTCTGCGTGCAGTAAACTCAGCGACATACTGTGCTGAGTGTAGTGTCCAATGCTCGTAGTTCTACACGAGTTTATAGATAGAAATACACCACTGAAGTTCGTTTCCGATCTTAATATTTTACTATTGCATGATGTTGAGTCTTACAAAGGCCTTAACAAAGTGGGAGACTGCTCCATCTCACTCCTATTGAAGTTGAGAAGACTTATGTTTACAAAAATTTATGTTTATCAACAAAAAAATCACGCACGCCGCAGCGCGACGACCACTGCGCTTTAAGATAATAGTGGGGAAGAGATGCACAGAGAGTTGGGAATGAGCACTTAATAGAAAGTAAGAGGCAGTGTGCGAGTGATGTCATGTGAGCATAATTGTCTATACAATCAATTTGCTTTCTACTTTTAGTACACCGACAACAAGCCCAAAAATTTGTGACCCTCCCCCTTAGAGGAGCTCAAAAAATGGTGACCCTCCCCCAAACAGAGGCTCAAAAATTTGTGACCCTCCCCCAAATCCCCCGGCCCTCCCCCCTGCTAATTTACGTCCAGTCCCTTATGAAACTATTTGAGAAATCCAGATAAGGGGACCCCTAAATGGGCCAGCTTATCAAAATATTTCATAGCGAGTTATGACAATAAACTTAATAGTGATTATCACTACCTCCATCTCAATTTCAAAGTCAACAACAAACGAACCCCAATGGTGTATGGGGATATGTTAAATACCTGGAAGTCACTTAGACTTACAAGAGTGAATCTGCCAACATAAAAACAGAATCTTCTTAGAGAAGTTCTGTGGTATAACGACAATATAAAAATGAAGGAAGTGTCCTCTTTTATGACAAATGGTCAAAGAGTGGAATTTTAAGGCTTAGGGACATCTGGAATGATGACAGAAATGACTGGCTTCAACAATGGGAAATAATTGCAAAAATTAGAGGAGGTACAAATAGACATGTGCAAGAGGAAATCAAAACAGAGTATGGAACACTCCTCAATGCTATTCAAGAGTCCTGGAAACAAATCATTTCTTCAAACATCCAAAATGAAGAAAACTATGATATCTTAGACTTAGAGAATTATGGTCTGCAAAAAGTGAGGTCAAAACCAAGTCACTTTATTGGAAATTAGTTGATAAGAAATGGCATGCAGTCAGAGGTCAGATTGGTTAAAAATGGGCTGAGAATCTAAGTCTCACTGACAGTTACAAAGCTACTTTATTCAGCCGTCTTAATTCAACAGAAATTGTCAGCAATTCAGTAAATGATTTAAATTGGAAGATTTTCCATCGAGGCCTAGTCACAGGAAGCTTGGCCAAAACTTTCAATTTAAGTGATGGAAATGCCATATTTGTGGCCAAGAAGAAACACTGGAACACATCTTATTTGAGTGTAAATATGTTAAAGAAATCTGGCAGAAATGTATTATAAATATGTTAAAGAAATCTGGCAGAAATCTATTTCTTTCTTTGTCAGAAACCACAACTTTGATAATAATATCAATATCAAAAGATTAGCAATTGCAGGAATCGAAAATGATAATAATGCAACATCTGACATATTTACTGTATTACTTCCTTTGTAAAATATACAGTTTGGAATATTCGAAATTCGGTTACTCTTGATGGGATTAAAGTTTCCCTTCAATCCTATGTCATGCAATTGAAATGTCATCTCTCCTCATGGATGAATACATTGTATTTCATTTATAAGATGATGAACAAAACTGAGGATTTTATCACAAAGTTTCAAGCCTTGTAAGACTGGAAGGAGAAGAATGCATCCTGAATGCATTCATATGATGATCTTTGTAATCAAACAGCTAATTATTTGTTTTTTTCACACAAGACGCATTGTAATTTTAACGCATTCACAGTTATGTAGATTTGTTTTGTTTGTGACTATGTTGAAATAAATTTATCTTTTTCAAAAAAAAAAAAAAAGTCCTGTGTGCAAAAAAAACCAAAAAACACACTGGGGCAACATACTCTCAAAGTTAGGGAGGTCTGCAGTTTGGTAACTTTGAAGTTGCTAAAATATTCTCAGCATACCTTGAACTATGTTGTCCTCTTATGATCAGAGTGAGTCTTGTTAAACTCAAGTCTCTGCCTAAGTAAACTCAGGTGATGTGTGTAGTCGTTTGATCCTGCAGGGATAAAGGCTCCACGGGCCTACCATGTAACCAAGTAGAAAATTTTGATCTTGTACACAGGAATGCTTGTCTGGACTAACAATCAGTTGTCAACAATAATAGATATTATAGCCCGAACATGGGACTATGTGCCCAAGGGTAGGTGACCATTTGCCAGACATGAGGGCAAATGGTCTCCTGCCCCGAGGGTATATAGTCCCTTGTTTAGGCTATACTGTTTTTATGCAGTATTCACCCAAAATATTTAGGTTTGTCAAAATGGAATGATTTTCATCATCGAATGGCGCATTGATATATTCAAACTACTGTTGTGCAGTTTATCAATTTTTTATTAATGCAAAATTTTCCCAAAACCGGATTTCCTAGGCAAAACATGTAATTTCAACATTTTTACATCCAAAAGTTGGCAAGTTGAAAATAGTTCCGGTTCACTTTCAGTCAAGTGATGACTATGCCGCCCATGACGTCATCGACGAGTTACCATTGAATCCTATAGAGCATGCGACATTTGATATACAAGGCATGTAATAACATTTGATAATACGCACAGGCAGGCTGACGGGTTGGACACTGACTGTAGCAGTAGAACAAGAAAAAACTTTTTACACACACAACAAAAGTGATGGAAAATTGAACGTTAAAAAGCTGAAGGAGCTTTGAGAATACGAAGAAATGACCAATCTGTGTGTGCAGACTATTACATTTGGGAAAGCAATTTATTCATCTGCTTTCAATGGCTCCATTACATATAAATTATGGTTGCAAAAATCATACATATGTCAGTTCAATAAAAGCAGGACTAATGAAATATATCTGGAACCACTCTATTGATGAAAACAATATGGGGAAAAATAAAATTATTAGCAATTCTGACAAATTCAATGTTATTAGTCATTGTCACAACAGTATATCTATCGTCAAACATTCCTTCCTTGACACCAGAATCTCTCCTAACTCTGTATCCATCCATCCATCTCCCGACAGGATTTCTGTCAGTTGGCAAGCAGGAAATACAGCCATCATGTGTCTCAGGCCTCAAATTTCATCTTAATTTATGATTTGCGACTTTTGTTGAAATGAAAAAAAATTAAATTTTTCCAGCAGAATCATCAGGGGACACATTTCAAAATATAGGGTTTCTGAAACAAAATATCTTTCAAGAATTCGCATGATATCATTACATTATGTTTTAGCATGAATATCTGTAAAACATTTTGGCATTTACAAGCCATTGTGAATCATATTTTCTGATACATATTACTTGCACTGCAAGCCATCAAATGTCTTAATAACATAATTTTGTATATTTGAAAGACTATAATTAAAGCAACTAGTGCAAGTTTTTATGAACTTTGACCTTAGCAGGACATAATTAAATTTTTCCCTCAGCTGCCATGAATTGTCTTTTTAAGCACTATAAGCTGTGTCATTGATGATATGACAACTACTGACCCCTTCAGGCCCGACTTTCTGGTAACATACCAGAGCTACACATAGTGGTTCAGGCCTAAAAGGGTTAATGATCCATACATAACATTATGCAAAATTGGAAATCTTACGGTATGCTATTTTGAACAGCGCCCTCACCACTGCTCAAAAGATGTAGAAGGCTGTTTTTCGCAAAATGAAGTTCAAATAAGCATGAACTTTGGTGCAGCAGTGAATGAATGCAGAAGGACCAGTGTTGTCGTTTCACCCTGTTCACCCTAGTCCTTGCCGACAGGTCCAAAAATGACCACTGATAACAATGGCTTTGGGCCAAACCAAGGTGGTGAAAGGGTGGATTTTGTGTAATTTCACAGGACATGAATGTGATGTCTGAATATTTGCATGAAACTTCACACTAGCAGCCATATTTTAGGGTAAGCCTCTAGATATCAGTTCCACAATCAAATTTATTCAAACATTTTTTTTTACAAGGGGAGTAATATGAAGATTCTTATCTGTTAGTGGGTACAACAGCATCATATAAATTAAGTTTGAAACCTTGAAACCAAAATAATGAAAATAATATAAACAGCTGCAGCCACGGAAGTTTTAACATAAGTTAGAGATAGGATGTTCACATGCTGGGTGGTATGAAAATCAAAAGTCAAGGACACTGTAAATTCATCTTCACGTTCAAAGTTTTCAGTATCAAAGGCTAGCAAATCAGAGTAAATTTGTGTAATTGGGTTGAATCAGTAAATATGAAATGAGGCACATTATCTACTTTCCCTTGACCCAGGCATTGCCAGTTGTTGGAGTTGGCGTTGCCATTTTCATGCTGACGGAGAGAGCTGGGAAATCCATATCAAGTTCATGACTGGCAATGTGTTTGTTATAATCTTTTGTGAGAACCACCTGGCGGCAATTCGGGCACGTCAAACACTGACTGCTTTCCACGTTCCACGGGTTTCCGCTGTTCGGTTTGCTTTTCTTACTTCCGTTGCTGATCTTCAGTACATCCGGATACTTCTGCGTGTGTTTCTCTTCCTTCTCCTTGACTTTGAAATCGTTGTGGATGCGAAGTAACTCTTGTTGTCGCTCTCTGTCCGGTAACAGGGCAACGAGTTCTGAGAAAATTTTACTAAAATTGTTTTGTCCTAGAAGTTCTTTGCACTGGGTGTAATATTCATGTCCTTGTAGCTTACCACGGCGATAGTTACCGGAAAGCGTTTTGAATTCTTCAAATTTTTCATAGCTGTTGTCTAGAAGTTTTTGAATTGAAACAATGAGATCTTGATTACGTTGCTGGAAGTTATCAGGAGGTAAATAAGTTTCGGACTTTGGTGCAGACGCCTTGACAGTAGGCTTTGTGACCTCAGTAGCGGCAGACGGCGTCAAAGTTGGTGCTGACAAGCTCGTACTGGCAATGTCGCTCAGTGTCAAAGGTGCTGCTGAAGTAACAACAGGTGTTGTCGTTCCAAAACCTGGGGGCGCTCTGCTCTTCGGCTTCTGTTTTTCAACTCTAGGTGGCTTCTTAACGTCGGGCTGAAATCCCGGCGGAGCTTTACTAGCAGCTATTGCGAAGCCTGGTGGCACACTCGGCTTTTTGACAGTCCCGCTAGTAAGGCTCGACGCGATTGAACTTAGACTTGGGAAATCTTCAGCAGATGACGTATCTGGAAGTGCTGTCGTCATAGAGACTGCCACTTCTGATGGCTCACTCTGAGTTGTTTTGCTACCCTGCCCTGATGTCATTACAGGCACAATTCTCGTGTAATCAATCACCGGTTCCTCGGAATTCCCAGATGTATTTGACATCACCTGACTGCCACTAGAGGGAGCTGTCTTGCTCTCCCCTGCCTTCTTCTTCCCCTTCTTTTTACTACTTTTCGTTGTGGTTGGCGTTGGGGCTGCAGACGCTGCACTAATGGGAGGGAAATCATCTTCCAGATTCCTTGGCTTTCCCCAGGATGAGTTTGCAGGTGGTTTGGCCTTGACCGCATTGCCGAGAGCTGGGAAATCGGCCTGACCCAGGGATCCATTTTGTACAGACATGCTGTTCGCAGCAGCTACTTTCTTAGCAAGACTCGGTGAAACAGACTCCTTGGCCTTTTCTTTGGTCGCACCTAACATTGCATTGCTTTCTTTAGGTTTTGCACTCTCAGCTTGTGTTATATGATCATTACTTGCATTAGTGCTGGAATTCTTAGATGATCCCTTATCCCCTTTGGTTTGTGCATCCGCCACTGATTCCTTTTCCTTGTCCCTGTTCTTCTTGGTATCTTTCTCCGTTTTACTCCTTCCCAATTTTTCCTTGGGATTTTCATTGGCATTAGCAGCATCTGCCGAGGCATTGTTCCTTCTGGTATCTTTCTCCGTTTTATTCCTTCCTGATTTTTCCCTGGGACTTTCGCTGGCATTAGCAGCATCTGCCGGGGCATTGTTCCTTCTGGTATCTTTCTCCGTTCTATTCCTTCCTGATTTTTCCTTGGGATTTTCACCGGCGTTGGTGGCATCTGCCGAAGAGTGGCTTTCAAGAGATGCCCGTATTGCCATACTAGTCTCAATTTCCTCCCTATGCAAGCAGAATAGTACAAACAAGGTGTAAGACATACGGGGACAGACAGACACGAAATCTAATGTAATCTGAAACACAAAAATATCTATGTAATGTCACAAGCGTGACGTGTCGACTGTACACGAAAGGTCTTACAATAATTACCTTCTCCTTCCTCTGCCTCGCGACTTTGTTCTTGAATGGAGTTGCCTGTTTGGATCTGAAGAGTATCTACTCACTTCTTGGAAGTCTTCGCCTGACACTACACCGGCTGAGTTCAAAAAAATGTGTAGAAATAGAAAACATGATCAAAACAGGGATAACCACAAACATTCTATCTCGCAACATCAGAGGAAACCTCTATGTATTGTTCACATCCTTAGACGTGTAAACTGGACACTACATATCATGAATATTTTAACAAGACATACTGATATCACAGAGTATATGGGCTTTCATCAATGAAACTTATTTCAACTTACAAGTTTTGAGATATGGTTTGTGGGCTAGAGGCACAAGTGAATGTCAGTTTGTGTCGTAATACAATCTAATTTGGCCGACAAGCAGCCATTTTGTCATGTTCATTACACTTCCAGAGCCAGAGCACGCGCACATGGCAATATTCTGCTAATCACAAGAGATGATTTCGTTTGATTTCTCTAGCGTTCCGACAAAGAGACACTATGGAATTTAGGAAAGAATAAGTATGTATATGCGTCTTTTGGCAATTCATGGGGCATGGGAATTTTCAGCATCTGATAAGATGGATGTTTGACTTACCACCTCGACTGTAACTTTGAGAACGTGGTGTGTAGTTGAATCCCAAGTCCAACTGCCTGGTTTGCTTCACTTCGGACTTGGACATCTTCTTGGCATGTCTGACGGCCCTGTGCGCTTTCAGATCTATTTCAGAGTTGAAGGCCGACGTGAACTGTTCGTCCTTACAGGGGCCTTCCTCACACAGGAAGTGTTGATCTCTGAAGTGATCCCTAAGCACTGGATAGTCACTGCAATCAAAGTCAAGAAGAGCAATTTGACTTTAGATGATGGCAAATGAAACTGCACAAATACCCTTGTCAAGAATTAACACACATCTTCGTCAAAGAACCAATCAGTCTTTACATTTTTGTTAGTCATACCATGGTGGAGGTAGTTTGATGATACCAAAACATTAACGGAAAACTGTTACCGGTAATAATAAATTCTCATCCATAGTGTTATACAGTAGCAATGGTTCTACTCCGAAATATACAAGGGATGCGATGTGTTTTAAAGACTCAGTATGAGAGATAACATGATGACAGTACAAACAAATCCATGTGTACGAGTGCGTATAGTAATACATGTTTTTCTGTGCACTTTTGTGCGTATGGTTTTGTTTGTACCGTAATCCGGGTTTAACCTATGAGTTTCCAATTATAGAGTTCATCCTTGAATACACTTCAATTTCCCATTCATTATTATGATACTCAACGACTTTCAAAGACTTTCACTCACTCAATGCTGTAGCTTTTTTTAAGCTCACTTTCTGACAAAATACACTACATTTACATACATTATTTCACTTTATTTACTCTATATTTGACTGTAGGATATGAGATAGACTAAAGTTGCAGTTTTCAATATCGGTACATTAGTTTTGTAACAGAAAAATAAAACATAGGGCCAAAGTCCCTGAAGCTACTATAGACATGGATACAAAATTAAGTATTTCCTGACTGTATGAAATTATCTCACTAAGGTCATCCTAGGGACATGTAAACCAAGTAATAAAGCTGTCTGACCAGCGGTTTTGAAAAAACAAGCGACTCAACAGTTGACAGAGCTCTGCTGTATTATGTAGAGAATAACCTTTTGTGACACATGTATTGGTGAAGAGGGTGGATATCTGTGATAGCTCATTTCAGGATGGCCTGACCAAAAATGGAAAAAAATTCTGTAAAAATACAGATTTGCATATTTCATCAGACTATATTAGTCTATAATAGCAAATAAACGAGAGTTAATTACATTCTAATTAAAGTAAACAAGACTTGCTTCAATCAAGATTTACGTCATAAAAAAACAGCATATCTGTCAGGTTATAAAGAATCTTGAGCTGATTACCTTTTAATATCAGTATTTTCATCCTATTAACCAAGCACATAAGTTCTGTTGAATAAGTTGAGACTGTACGTACTCAGAGAAAGCACACTGAAGAGACAAATGTTTGAAACTTAAGAAGTCCAAGGTCATCAAAAGCATTATAAGGAATCATGTTACACTTTCATGCACTGTTACACAGATTGCATAATTGCTATAAATAGCACATGAGGAATCTTACAGCCCAGCTTTACCATAAAACCCTATCACTTTGACCACTCTTTTAATTGACCACTCTATATTTTTCCTCAAAAGTAATCTTATTTTATCCTTACCAAGTCAACCATAAATGGAATTAGAACTTTCTCTATCTCTATTTATTTGACCACCCTTATCATGACACCTATCATGACAAACTATTATGAGCAATTTCTTTAGATAACATAAATGGTGGTTCAAATATATCAAAGTTGGGATTCAGGAAAGTTGCCTTTACATGTTTTAATCCTCAATTCACTATGAACTGTCAAAAAAAGTTGTACTTTCTGATAATTCCACACTAAAATTATTTTGGCTTTGATGATTTCCTAATTAATTCAATTATTTAAAATCATATTAATTATTTTTTTCTGGGTGAATTGATAGGGTTTATACAGTACAGAATTACATACAATGTAAGTCAAACTTTGACCAAATGACAAAAAAATTCCTTAAAAATACACATTTGCATATTTCATCACAATTTGAACAAATCTAAGTTGGGTTATCCCTAGGGACCTGTATACCAAATAACAAAGCTGTCTGACCAGCAGTTATGAAGAAGAAGATTTTTTACCAAAAACACCTTTTTTGGCATTAATTTGCCTATTTTCAACAATATCAAAAAATTAAAAAAATAGTTTCTCAAAATCATATTTTTCATCTACACAACAAATATCAAATCAGTAAGTACTGCGGTTCTCAAGATATTTGAGTGGACGGACGCCTCACAAACGACATACATACATACATACATACATACATACATACATACATACATACATACAGACTGACGCCGGACGGATACCCATCCCAATAGCTTCTATAGACTATAGTCTATAGTAGCTAAAAGCTTCACTATTTAAGTCTGACAGACATTATCTGTATTGTACGTACCTATGTCATGAATCTGACTTCCTTTACAGACACATGACTTTGTCCAGCAGCAAAGGTCACATCATGTCAAAGGTCACTCACCTGTAATATTGCTGGGATCCCTGAGTGTCGCAGAAGTGACAGAAGTAATGCTCCCGTCTGAGATGCTTGAAGAGTTCATCATTATCTAGGTACCTGACGTCACAAAACTCGCACAGGGGATGTCCCTTGTGGGACTTGTCATCCGGATCTCCTTGACGACGGTGACGTGCCAAATCAGACCGCGTATACACTTTCCGCTCTTCGGTAAATATCTGCGACAGGCAAATGATAAAAGGATTCACCAGACATTAATTTCAAAATGATGAAATACTTTGTACAAAACGAGTCATCATCAAACATGGACAGTGTTTGCTACACATTCAGTTACAGCTGAACTGTTCCAAGAATGCGAAACCTTTCACCTGCATTCATGGTTGGTGGCACTTCAAAGGTGGCCAACAACCAAGTTTCCAACTGCAGATACAACAGACCTCACCCGAAACGGCAATACTGATTCAACAAGCAACCCTTCTTCGATAGTACGAGCAAGCAAACACAGAAAGCAAACACTAAGTTGCAACATTTTTTTACTGGCCCTTTCCCCATTGGGATTACAGTGGCTTTTCATTGCACAGTCTTCTTCAACTTTCTCCTTCCTCAACAACTTTTGAAGAACAGCAATCAGATGACTCTTACCTACACTTCACTGCCCCCCTTGCCCCTTGTGATTAACAATTCTTGAAGTCAACGGAACATCTACACTCTCATACTTTCATTTTTCCTGATTTATATCTTCCACTTAAAACATCTTGATTAAAAAAAAATTCTTGAGTTTGAGCATTCTAAAGAGAGCATAGCTGCAACTTTTGATGACACTTTCATTTTGATCCACAAAAGAAATATCTTTTCTCATTCTTCTCCCTAAGTATGTTGAAAGAAACAACTTCTAGCCCTGCTGAACCAATGGATTTGTGCATAACACAATGTAAAAATACCGCAATTATACGGTGTCGCTCAAATTTGATCAGAATTTGTATATACCAGTATGGGTACCAAAGATCAACAATAAATGTTATTTCTATCTGTTCAGTGCAGGAAAATTCTACGTTGATGTTATGACAATGATTTCTGCACAGTACAACCAGAAAAACAACAAGAAATATTTAAACCAGAAAAACAAGAATGACAAAAGTAAAACTGGTCTGAAACTTTAGGTACTGGAGGTCAACTTTAGCAACATGCATAGCAGAAAGGCAGCCAGCCCCTCTTACTTTGACCATAGACGGTCTTCCTCCCCTCTACTGTCTATGGTTTCAGAAGGTCTATTAATATGTAACAGTTCATAAACAATGACAGGAAATGACTGTAGTCAGTGGAGTTAGCCTGTTTCAAGTCACTGGCATGCCACCACTCCTGCACATTTGCAGGATTTCCCTGTTTCTTACTTCATTTGCACATTTTTGACACTGACGTGTTCATTTGAACAAATTCACATCCTAAACCCATGCATCTACCTGTACACCAAATACTGAGATGGTAGCTTTGGCGGTATGGGAGCCTTTGCGTGTGACGGACATACATCCACACATACATACCCACAACTATACAGACATACAGACGCCACCGACTCATCATATAAGCTCTTTTTGGTATTTATATTCATACCAAATATGAGCTAAAAATGTTCTTGTTGAAAATTGAATGAAGAGTAAAAGACTATATTCCAAGCAGCATAAAAATACTGAAAAAAAAGCATCAAAAGTTACAGCAGATGGAACTTTAACACAATCACTTGAACTATGAAATTACTCTACCCTTTTCCAACCATGGTTTGGCCTAAATCTGCTGACATTATCAAAGTGGACATGTCTACTGGGAATTGGGGTGGACAAGTTTAAATTATCTAATTGTCCATAAACATGAACACACACATTTAACAAATACTGTTTTTGTACACTACTTCCTCAAGTAACTGAGTAAAGAAAAATTTGTTTTACCTGGATGTGTTCCACACACAGATCGCAATAGAAGAGTTCGTGTTCTTTGCGCATATGATCCCTCAACTTGTTAAACGTTCCAAACGTGCAATCGAGCGTAGTCTTGGCACAAATCTTGCACACATGCTGCAGGAGCTTGTTGAACTCAAGTTTCAGTCTTGAATTTTTGAAGTAAATCTGATGTTTCCTATCACATGGGAACTTGTGATACATCTCGCTTGCAAACTTATGCAATTTCTCCACGAAGATGATCTATTAGTAGAAAAAAGAAATGAAATTTTAGGTTTTTCTACTGACGGAACTGTCAGCCACAGACTGACTGACAAGCAAAGATTGAGAACAAATTCTTAAACGATTAAGTGCATAACCTAATGTACATACTGAACAGCAGTCATATAATACTTTTGTTTTGTAAAATTCAATTTTATGTCCAAATATATTGTACCATTCAGTATCATACAAGATACATGGCGTTGCAGACAATTGCGGACTGATGCAGTATGATATACTCCAATGAAATCCCGATCTGTTGTGAATAACCTTATTCTATTGAATAAGATCATCCAGACTGACTATAGTAGTGAGGTGGCGGTACCAGGATGCCGGAATGGGTTAGCCTACCCTGCTACCATAACACATTCTCCTGGATTTCTCAAAAATTATACTGTTTGTGAGTGATGCAGTACATGTAGCTAATGAACCACTCTATCAAAGTTAAGTATGCTGGCACTCAAAAAACGGGTGACAGCATAATCCCAACATACTATTTTGACTAATAAGAAAGTGGAGATGTACAGTCACCAGTGTTTTTTGTAAAGGAGAGAAGGCAGGTAAATTTTATGGCATAGACTTAAGTTTCGATGCTATCTCACTGTGAAACAACAGAAACATTACCGCAATTGCAGTACCTTTTACTGAATCAGAGAGAAATTCTAGTGGACTTCTTATGCACTATAGTTGCAGTCTACTAATTTGAGTCAGTTCACATAACACTATTTGAAACTTCTGATTCCTCCCCAAAGTTACAAGAAGAGACTACATGTATTTTGTAAAAATACCTAGTCATTGCCAGGAATGGTGTTGGAATAAGATAGTTTAGTTTGAACTTTCATTTGGCGCTTTAGCAACAATTTGTGAACTTCATGTAATTTACCCAAGATGAAAAAAAATCATGAAAGTGTATTTGTGTGGATCATGTATTGATCATGTATTTACCAGTATACAGTGCAAACGGCACATCTCCAACATACTGGGTCTTTATATGGTCTTTATATACAAAGAGATGACTATGGGGAAAACCCAGATAAGGTCCACACTTACTTTGAAGGGTCTACACATATGTTTCAACTTACTTCACATATCAGTCACACAAAAGTGGACTTTTTGATATGCTACGTATTTTAGGGATAAGTAATTATTTTGTGTGCAGTCAGATCATGGATGTAAAAAATATTTTTTACATCACCGTCCCTCCACCCGTGGGTGGAGGGACGGTGTTTACATCCATGGTCAGATATAGTCTGTGTCACCTGATCAGATCATGAAGCTACTTTGGTAGCTCCATGATCAGACTCTATATATTCTAGTGAGGTGATACATGCGTGCATGGACGTTATCGTCTCCCTGTTGTGTCATTGGTGAGTGTCAAAATACCGGCTCTGTGATGATAGCCTGACAAAGTAATACAAAGGGTGCGCTTAGAAGGGCGTAGGGCAACCAAGTTGATCGGGTAGTTCAAAAATAAAAGAATAGACGGATAATTCACCGATCAAAACAAACTGAAAACCTCACATCTTTTAAAAACCATTTTACATCAATTACATGGTGAGTTTTGATGAGCAGACTCGATGAAGATCGTCGTACCTGTGATAGAAGGCTGAGGATTGGCCATCGACCGTTGACTCGCAACCGGAAAGTTTCATAACAGACATATTTTGAAGTGCGGCCGATTGTACGCCCGCAAGAGAAGTACACGAAAAGGCCACAACGAAAGGGCTGATAGTGACATTATCGGAACATCTTGATTTTACATACATTACACTCCTCAAATAGCGCCATAAATACGTAAGTTTCGGTGTAGTATTGAACTCTAACGTTACCTTGTCAAGGTCAGTTCGGCAGACGGCACAGTACTTCTGGTTACTTAGAACTCTCATTCTCGTTGAACATCTGTAACAGACTGGGTGATCACAGTGTCCCGTGGCATAGATCTTAATATCTTGACAGCAAACGACGCAAGTGGATTGGATATTATCCGTAGTTTTCGACATTTTTGAATTTCCTGCTGGTGTTCTGTGGCTTGCTTCTCTTCCGCGAGACCGGGTTTGTCGCAACGTGGATCGAATGACACTCAGTCGCAAGATGGCGGCATATAACCAGTACTGTGAAGTACCCGGATGAGAAAACTTCATGCTGTTGCGCAATATGTTTTATTTTTAGACGTGGGTCTAATTCGTGGGGCCAAACTTTGAAATCATTCTCTTTCAAAATTAATGACAAAAATTATAGGTCGCCATGGGTCTGATATTTGAGAAACATGCAAAGTACCAAAACAAATTACCTTTGCAAATTGTCGCCACATCAGCAGTAACTCATTGGGAAAAATAAATTAACTATTTTCACAAAAATTAGAAGGTGAAAACTTTAATAACTTCAATACGCTTGAAAAGAACGGTAAAATTTGAGAATCTGAATATCGGTCCCGAAGCGCAGACACAAGGAACCTGCTTAATACATCAATATGTTTACCCATTTCAAGCTAACTGTCCATTGTATTGGTGCATGCAAGCTCTTGAGTATTAAATTTCGAATTCCCGTTGTCGGTTAATAAAACAAACCTTGACCAACCGTAAAACTTATGAATATCATTCGTTTCACATACTGTCAATTTCCGAGATGGGGTAAAAAATTGAACAGTTAGATGTAATCTCACGATGTACATCAAAAACTTCAATGGAAGGTCGGCGGACGAACGCTATGTGCATGCAACATGCTATGTTTAAAGCTCATTTCTCGCTGAAATTACGGAGCCCCCGATCTCTCCATCGAGCATAAATGTGATTGGCCTAGCTGTAAAAGTCAACGTAATACTTAGGTTGGTAATTAACACATATGTACGAAACGATTATTTTCCATGATTAGGATCCTTAGCTTTGCTAAATAAACCAGGTAATCATGATTACCTGGTTTATTTAGCAAAGCTAAGGATCCTATTGTAATGATGGTGCATGCTTGTTGGTCTCGATTAACACATTTCTAAAACAATAAACTGACGAGCTTCGAACTTGGAGACACCATACTATTGAAAACACCTACTCATTAGATCAAGTGATAATATTATCATAGTTCTGTGCGTCGAAGCATCCACAGTAAACTTTGGCGTGTGTGTATTTGTTTGCCGATGATGACATTGGATCATCAAAGGGGCTGTGAAACGGGGGGATTCTTCTTTCACGAAACAACAGGGAGTTGGCTATAGTGTAGCGATTAAAGAAAATTCCCAGTTTCAATTCAACTTGCACCTGTGACGATTCATCTTGACGGGTCGATGAACTTTTGCCGTCAGATGACCAACTGACCTGAAGATGCATCTGGCAAAGTAGCCCTACGTACGACGCTGTGTGTTCCGCTACAGCTAATAGCACCATATGTGGTGAGCGGAATTTGATTGAGTGTCCGGTTTGCCTTGCAGAGCTCGACGAGTCTACATGTTGCTTATCATTAGAAAAGTAAACATTTGCAACAAATTGAGTCTTCGTCTTTGGTTGGTGTTAGATTACAGCGCACGGCAAACGTTTCCCATACACTGTCTCGTCACGATCACTGCAGTCGTTTCAGCATGTCACTGACAACAAGCATAACACTGCACTACATGCACATCATCAGTTTTCTTTTAGGTGTTTACTTTAAATTGGGAACTTTATGAAGAAACAAGTAAATTCTTTAAAAAAAAACTTTCTTCTCCTCTCGATGTCAGCAATCACGACAACAGCTCCTTCAGCATGCAGTCTGTAGCATTGCGAGTGCAGTCTACTCTATCAACAAGTTTGACACGATACAACACTGAATATTGTCAACCAGAAAATGCTAAACACTCCTACATGAAACTTTAATCCCGCTTTCTCTTTTGTCTCAGCTAAATGAAACTTTCTCAATTGACACTTCTCTGAGCTACAAAATAGACTTGAAGAAAAGTGTTGATTTTGCACAGGCAAGTGCAATTCAATCAACACGGTACATTTTGTGCCATTGAATAACACACCAAGTGTTTCTGAAATAATTCACCGTATTTTGGCACTTAATTCCCGGACGGCATCATACACGCAACGGGTTAGCATGGAGGGGACGATGATATCTCTCTGCCTTCAAAATATTCTTTACCTTGCTGAAAAAATACAATGTTTCACTGTAATAAAACGCCGAGAGTCAGTCCGGTTGATGTTGAGGACTTTCCTCGAGATATAGATCCCACACTCGAAAAATATGCCAGTGAGTTTGTCTGAGTTATATTCCCAAATCAAAGTACACAAAGCTGTAGCTGAAAGAAAACTTTGATGATGTGCTATAGCTATAGTGCGGTGTCAAGCTTGTTGTGCATGAGTGGCATGCTGAAACGACTGTCATTATTGTAGACGAGACAGTGTCTGGGAAACGTTCGCCGCGTGCGCTGTAATCTAACAACAAATACTCAATTTGTTGCAAATGTTTACTTTTCTAATGATAAGCAACATGTAGACTTGTCGAGCTCTGCAAGGCAAAACGGACACTCGATCAAATTCCACTGTAGCTGTAGCGGAACACACAGCATCGTACGCAGGGCTACTGGCAAAGGACCTTGTGTGAAATATTGTTACTAGCACTCGACGGTTACACGAGTCCATAGTTGTCTAGATTTTTATACATTCTGCAATACCGTTACTATATACATGGACGGCTGGTAACCTTTACAAACGTACTAGTTTAATTCTCTAGGAATAGTATGCCTAAATTCAAGTTCGGATCTGTGAATAACGTTACAGTAGAGATGTATCCCCCGTTCTGAACACTCCCTGAACACTCCATGCATCCATAGGGATGTTTTTCGAACTATCATGTCACGGCGGTGTCTTCGAATAACTCGCCAAACGCTCGATGCGAAAGGCGTCCGGGATGTTTCTCAACCCAGCTGTCAATAACTTACGGTCAGAATTTAAAATTTCGACTAAACATAAAGCGATATTCCGATCTTACCGTCGAATCTTCCACGAGGGCAATGCCTGCCGAGAGGTAGTTCTACAAGTTTAGCTCTTTTCTTGTGCGATCTGAATTATACAATTACATTTAATAACTGGCAAAGCAAAAGCGTCGTTTTTACAAGAGTCAACTACATAAGACTAGAGACAGAAGATAGAAACTGCTTTACATGCATGTTAAAGTGGGAGTGCCACTTTAATGAAACGGTGAACCACAAACCCATCGGTCCGTACACTTGTTCCTTGTATCTGAAGACTAATTTATTTTATGGCTTAGGAGTTTTCGCTAAGGCTACGGAGACTACACTAAATGGTACAGAAAAACATAATAGTGCGAGCTCCTAATAATGTAGGTCAACGGTATTAAAGCAATCAATCTTTTTGAGCAAGGTCAGTATCCACTTGGCTAAAGCAAAGATATACGTCGAGCTACACTGTCAAATATTGGGTGGTCATTTTTCAGCTTTTACCGTTTTCGAGACTTTAATACAATAATGATAATGCCCTTTCTTGGGTAACCGCCCCTCTGTATTTTTAAGGGAAAACGCTATGACTTACTCCTTGACCACAATACACTTTTTCAAATCAAGCTGACAAGGTGAAAAGTGTAATAATTAAAACAAACATGATAGATGTGAAAATGGTGAAAAAGTCTCCGGACCAAAAATGTAAGTTTAACCTTATAATTTTGCACAAATAAATGCATTTTCAGCTATTACGAATCAAACTTTACAAACTAGGCGGAAAAAGGAAAGTCTTGTAAAGGTAAAACACAACCTTGCCGCTGAAACCTGTTGTAGGCACACTGCCCAAAAGATCATTATTTCCTAATGGAAATGCAGGTATCGCTGTTCTCTGAGTACTTGCGAAATTCACAATCTACCCTTGGTAGATAATGATGATAGCGTGATGATAATGACATGATATGGCGATGATGATGATGATGATCAACATCATCATCATCATCATCATCATCATCATCATCATCGGGCAAGCTGTCGTATTTACGCTTTCGTTCTGCTCACTGTTACTCAAACACCGGCAAAACTCCAATCCACGTCGGAGATTCCGTGGTGTGTGAGTATTGAAATGTGAGTATTAAAAACATAGAAATCAAGTAGCTGCCACGCTTTTCACTTACAATTTTCCTTTTCAAAAAAGTTGTTTCATGGATTATTGGCCTATTACATGCATCATCGATTTTTAATATTTCTTCGTTAAATTATTTCGCCATGACGTAGGCAACTTCACGCTGTACGCGACTCATGTCAAGAGTATTTTATCAACGGTAGGATAAAGTCATGACGAAAAGCATCGATGACCCCTTTATGAAGCGTAAATAAGGCACAGGTCTAGGTCTAAGTAATACATTTTCGGTCTCCAATGACGTCAATTGCAGCCTTGTTTCCAATACAAACAGCCATCAGTATGATACCTACAACATCCCTATCCCTTTTATGTAAAGTAAAACCAAAAATGTCTTAGCTGAACTTTACAATGTAAATGTTTTTTTGTTTCATTTTATGCAAGCCTAAACAAGTAACGTAATCTTCGAGGACCCCCGACCTTCGCCCCATCCAATACATATAAAGTGTCATTCTAAAGTGTCATAAGCCCAACAGTAAGGGTCTGCCAACATGTTGGCCTACACAATGTCACATGTAAGGCTTAGGCTACATGTAAATTTGTATTGTAGAACATCTGGAACATGATGCACATTGCCGCGTTCTGTAATTTGTGTAACTATTATTGATGATGATAACTGAATAAATCTCTAATTTAAATGATATTTCATATCATTTTTATAACGCAGCTTCCGTTATTAGTCAGTTGACGATGATGTCATGATTAATCTATCAGTATCACATGATGATTGTCAATATTACCCACAATCCTCAGCAAATCCAAAATGGACGGCGGCGGTGCGTACGGTGCTGGCAAGGCAGGCGCTCCATTCGACCCAGTTGCTTTCATTAAAAAACCTGCCGTTATCCTCAGGATAGTGAGCTGGGTAAGTATTGTTTCTTTGGTAATATTGCGGGGAGACTCAATTTTCAACAGCTGTAAGCGTAAACGAAAGGCTGTTCACCCAAAACATACATCGAGCGACTGCAGCGAGACGTGCTCACCGAGGTGAAGCGACACTCCCGCTCTACGGTTGAGTATATAATTGATAAATAATAATTTTGCAATCGTCAAATATTGTCTAAAGAATCGAAAACAAATCGTTGATATTTTAAATAGTCGTAATTACTATACTCTTTAGAGTCTATGCCAATTTATTGTAGTTTGTCTGTCTGTGTTGTCCGTGGTCACCCCAGACTTCAGATCAGTCACGTAGTCTACCGTCGCGATTTCATTTGATCGAACGACACGAGGAACTAGTGTTGTGAACTAGTGTTAATAGTCACTAAATATAACTGCCACCGCCTTTTCATTAAGAAACGTTAAATTTTCGTTTGGCGAACGTTTGCTACCTGATGTCGCCGACAGTGCCATCTTTACACCCGTGCTCAAATTTTCATCTGTGAAATAGTCCACAATGGAACGATTGTAGTCGCATGCCCGTCCCTTCCGAAGTATGTGTGGATTAATAGTCCATTGTAGTTTTTACAACCAGCGAAAGTGCAAACAGTCAGCCCACAGACATGCACTATTTGCGATAGATGTCACAAGTTCACCAGTGTAGTGCTTGAAGTTACCGGAGTGGTGTCCATCAGGATTATCATGTAAATTCAATAATTTGAGTGAATAAATTAATTTGCGTGGCACATCATCAGTGACATCATGTGTCCACTACACAGTAGATCAATCTATGTAACGAATGAGTGCAAAATTTCCGTGCGTAATATATTGATTTTACCGTAATTGGACTCAAGATGCAGTAATGAATGTGTAGATTAGAAAAACAGGAAAGATTGAAATACTAGTATTGCAGCAGGGTCCTGGGAACTTATGCAAAACCCCACTGCTAGTGTTGATATAAAATGAGGCATTTTCTTTCATGTAAGCAGTTATATGGTACTCTCTATCTGAGAGATTATTTCCATGTTGAGTCATTGTTTCAGGTTCCAGACTAATATTTTTATTTTGTCAGAAATTATGGCAAAATGTGCCGGGTTAATCAAGTTAATATTAGTGCGTAAGCTCCAAAAATGATAGTAAATTTGTCACAGGGGAAAAAATATGTAATAGGTGTAGGCGGCAGCTGTGATTTTGTGTGTGCAACATATTGATGGTTAACCTTCTGTTTGAAGAATATATATGCATATGCTTACATTCATGTTTATATTCTTTCCTGCTTGTTTCCTGTTCATACAGATGTTTATTTATTCAAATTAACAAATGCCAAGCTTTTTTTTTTTTGAGGGGGAGGTGAGAGCCATCAATATCTTTTCCACAGGTGCATCCTTAATCTTGATAAATGGAAAATGAAATTACATTCACACTACACTTCTACCTGTAGTTTGGACTCAGAAATACCTAACATGATTGTTTGGTTAATATTTTAATGTTTTGGTTCGACATGATTTTGGTAGGAATGAAGTCATGTACCGTTTATCACATGATTAGTCACGACCCTTTCACCCCCATTACCTTATGTAGAAGTCCAGTTTTGCTGTAGGAAACAATAGGACTGTACCACAATGTGGTTTTGAGAGAGGGAACTGATCTGTGTGTAGGTAGTGTTCAAATTAACACCATCTTGATATTTTTGCAAAGGCCTAGCTTATAGAAAATATGTATATCAAGCTGCGATGTCCTGTCTTTGACCTCAAAAGTCCTCTTTCATTTCCTTTTTTTGACAAAGATACAAGGTAGAAATTTTGAGTGAATGTTTGTCGACCACCAGGAACCACACTGTGCAGGCACACTTTCAGTCCGCACTGACTAAACAATTTGTGGAGTGAGACACTTTGTCCCTAAACTGTTTCTTTTTGTTGAAAATTGAGCAATGAGAAGGGGGACCTATAAAATTGGGTAATCTGTAGTAAATATTGGTGTTTCACACACATGTTTTTCTTTCTGGTACAAAAATATTCTGCCTTGTCATGGTTGTCAAATCCAAATAGACCTCATCAGGTATGTGTTATTCCTCGTCACAAGCTGTGTCTTATGGATATACATGTACTGGCACATTATCTTTCAGGTATTTGCAATCATAGTGTTTGGTTGTATATCTGCCGAGGGTCAGTATAAAGGACAGTGTGCGTATAATGGAGATCAAAACGCTTGCAACTTCGGTATAGCAGTCGGTGTGATAGCATTCCTAGCCTGCATGGTGTTCCTGGTCACGGACGCAATGATGGACCAAATAAGCAGTGTTGAATACAGAAAATATATAGTCTTGGCAGACGTTGGATTCTCAGGTAGGTCATGTAACTGCACTCTGCTTTGTACTTGTACAGAACTTCCAGTCCAAGTAGATGTAAGCATGCATAAACTGAGAAAGTTGAGAACACTACTGACTACACCGTATTTGAAAATCTGAATGAAGTGAGGTGAATTTACTTTTATCACAGAATTAAAGATGTCAATTTTGTGAGATTTTAGATCTTTTTGCCGGAAAACCAGAAACTTTGCAATCCTACCCACCCAGCCAATGTAATTATACCACAGTGATATTCATCTCCATCAGGTGTATTTCATTCTCTGACAGCTTTGTTCATGTAGTATTAGAGCTCTGAAAATATCAAATGGCTTAACATCTGATGATTCACATTGTCTGTAAATTTGCTTCTGGCATTTGCAACGATGGATTTGTTTTGCTATGATTTTTGTCTTCAGCAGTGAAAGTTGAGCGATGTGTTTTGACATAAGTATAGATCGCCTCATGCTTCAGGATCTATTGTAGATATATCGGTGCAACATCTTCAACATCTTCAGCTACTCGCCCTCTTCATGTGTGAACCTCTGCATGGTAGCCTTGTCTTGAAAACGCTTTGTCCCAGTCTTTGTTCAGTCATGTAGTTTGCATTTTTCTGCATATGCTCATAAATGGATATGGGAATGTGGGTGTGTAACAGCTTCTGTAGGTGACAACACCAACAAGAGGTTAAGAATAATTCTCATAACAAGTCATCGTTGATGACACAGTCCCCACTTGTTAATGGGTATTTTGATTACAGGTCCTCAGAGAGGATAGAGTCCCCTTCATTAGTCTGTGATAAAAATACTTTTGAATGAATTCGCTTGATACATGTCTGAGTTATGGTTCAGGACATGAAAAAATCGTAACAAAATGGTTGCGCAGTGGCCATATTGGATCGCATCACAAAACAAATTGATGTGCATAGCTATGACATTGGTCGATGTCCTTGTACCAACTTTGAATAAAATCGGTTGAAACATGCGGATATGCCTGAGAAATGGCTCTGTACATGAAAAAATCGTAATAAAATGGCCGCCTGGCTGTCATATTGGATCGTATCACAAAACAGATTGACGTGCATATGTATGACATAGGTCAATGTCCTTGTACCAACTTTGAAATAAATCGTTTGAGATATGCCTGAGTTATGGCTCTGTACATGAAAAAATCGTAATAAAATGGCCACCTGGCGGCCATATTGGATCGTATCACAAAACAGATTGACGTGCATATGTATGACATAGGTCAATGTCCTTGTACCAACTTTGAATAAAATCGGTTGAGATATGCCTGAGTTATGGCTCTGTACATGAAAAAATCGTAATAAAATGGCCGCACAGCGGCCATTTTGGATCGTATCACAAAACAAATTGACATGCATATCTATGACATTTGTCAATAACCTTGTACTAACTTTGAATAAAATCGGTTGAAACGTGCCTGAGTAATGGCTCTGTACATGAAAAAATCGTTATAAAATGGCCGCCTGGCGGCCATATTGGATCGTATCACAAAACAAATTGACGTGCATATGTATGACATTGGTCAATGTCCTTGTACCAACTTTGAATAAAATCGGTTGGAACATGCCTGAGTAATGGCTCTGTACATGAAAAAATTGTAATAAAATGGCCGCCTGGCGGCCATATTGGATCGTATCACAAAACAAATTGACATGCATATCTATGACATTGGTCAATGTCCTTGTACCAATTTTGAATAAATCGGTTGAAACATGCCTGAGTAATGGCTCTGTACATGAAAAAATCGTAATAAAATGGCCGCCTGGCGGCCATATTGGATCGTATCACAAAACAAATTGACGTGCATCTGTATGACATATGAAGTAATCCTTGTACCAAGTTTGAATGAAATCGCTCAAGGCATCTCTGAGATATCTGCGTGAACGGACGGACGCACGGACGGACGCACACACGCACGCACGGACATGACCAAACCTATAAGTCCCCCCGGACGGTGTCCGTGGGGACAATTCTGATAAAAAAGACACATAATCATAGATGATACCCTGCCTAGTATTTCATCAGAGAAATTGAAAATAAGACTGCTCAACAAAAAAGCATGTCGAACTTGTGTTTCTTCCAGATGTCAAATTTTGGTATTGTAACAGAAGTCTTCACAACACAAAATTAAAAGAATGTAATGTGTAGCCAATGTGAAAGAGGTGGTAGTTTTACCGGTTAACGTAAAGCAAAAGTGTATGAGACATGCTGTGATTCTTACAAGTAATAGTATTAACCCTTCGAGTGATGTATTTTTTCCCACCAAAATTTTAGTGCAACATTTTACCAATTTTTATGAACTTTTCTGTAATTTTTTAGATAATTTTGGACCAAAAGAACACATTTCATTGGCCACAGTTTTTATCAAAATTTTGGCAAAATATCTAACAAAAATTAAATGAGATATATTTTATAAGGGCAACAAAAATTGACTTTGGCACTCAAAGGGTTAACATCATACCAACAGAGTTATCATAGAGCGATCTATACAATTGTATTTTTTTGTTTTTTTCGCAGTCTGAAACATCATTATTCCTATTTAGATTGAATCCCAGAAACCAAATTTATTACACTAAGCAACTGGATGTTTTCAAGCTGATCAGTTCACAAACTGCGTATACATGCATAGCAAAAGAAGCGCTTACTCATAAATAAATACCAGTGTTTTGTTTCGTGTGTCATGATCAACCGTAGGAACCATGAACATGACGTCATTTTCTTCTCTCCTAGCATTCTGGACATTCATGTGGTTCGTCTGCTTCTGTTATTTGACGGACGCTTGGCGAAAGACGAATCCAAAACATTACGGGGCTGATGAAGTACAGGCAGCCATAGCATTCAGCTTCTTCTCAATCATTTCATGGGTAAATATCAGCCACGCTCACATCATACATGCGCTTTCTAAACTAGAACTGGCATATCAGAGTCATGGTTTGTGCTTGCCACTCATGTCACTGTTTTTGTAATGTCAAGCTAATCTGCCACACCATAAACTCTCCAGTGCCCTGCTATGCCACAAAATCCATTCTGCTTACTAAACAGTCACACTCACAACACACCATCAGCAAAATGTATGCATGCACATGCGGCACTGGAGTGGAATGGTTAGGGCGCCCTCAAAAGGGGAAAAGGGGGAAATTCATTACTAATCAGTGTTTTCGTTGAGGGGTAAACTGGCAAATATTCGTGGCTTCCCTGATCGTTTCGTTCAGCCTTCCTCAGTCTCTTGAAGTAAGCATGGTTAAGATTCCACAAAAATACCACAACCATTCTGTACCCGTAACAATTTACCTGTGTTTTCAAACCTTGGCAAAAACGCTGATATTGATTGATTGCACAAACCATTTCTTGTATAATGCTGGTGCTAGTTGTCTTTTTTTCTTTTAAAAGGTATTACAATATTCTAATTCCTCCTGTAGGATTGTGGACCTTCATGTGGTTTGTGTGCTTCTGCTACTTAACAAATAGATGGACCAATACTCCAAACAAAGACATATCGGGTCGGAGTGATATTGAGGCAGCCATAGCCTTTTCATTTTTTTCCATTCTGACTTGGGTAAAGCGTTATCATATTTTTCGTTTTCAAGTTACATGCAATAGATCAAAGGTTATCCTGCCAATGATTTGTCAGGAATGTTGTTGCAAGCAAACTCCTGACATTCTCTAAAGAGAATTCTTTAGCCAAATTCCTAGCCAAAAGCTACAATAATATTGTATTGTCAGTTCACAATGACAAATGCAAATTTAATAAATTTATAATTTCTATGTAAAGAAAACGGTGTGTTAAAGTAGAATAGACCTCTGGGACACATTCTGACTCTCAAATATTTACGATACTTTTCTGGTCTACCGCTGGTGGGGGCTCATTTTGAAGTGCTTAGAATAAGTAAACTTTAAACCATCTGTTTTTTTGAAAATGAAAAAAAAAAATTCCCCATAGAGTTAACACAGAAATGGCGGCCATATTTAATAACAAACGTCAAATGTGTGGTAATTTTTTGCACGGTACCAAAATTTGTGTGGTAATCCCTGATTTTTATTCTTGATTTGAAAAGTAAACTCCTGAAATCTCCATTGTAAATCTTGTATCAAGGCTTTGATTCATTATCTGATAGTTTCCTTTGTGTTCTCTATGATCCCTACGTGAAGATCAAGGTGCAATCATCTAAACGTCCAAAGTAGCGATATCCTATATTTCCAGAATGCATTTTCTTCATACTTTGTACACGGACAATGCATTATGACAGATATTCACAGGCTGATTTATTTTTCAAGTTTAAAAATATTATACACCGACAGTTTGCTGTGTTCTATAACCTATTAGCTATTGCATCATCGGTTGAAGGCAAATGGTGACACGGTTATTCCTCGACTGCTGAGGGATGTGGGGAAGGGCCTAGGTGCAACAAATGAATGATGGGCTGTGTACATGTGTCATAATGCAATGATTGTGTACAGCTCCCATATTCTGTTATGTTCTGTTTATGATTTGCCTTGACTGATTTTGTATTCAAAATGATTCACTGTTTTTCAAATTCAAGTTCGTGATTATCATTGAGTGTGCCTCTGAATTACTTGTTAGCTGAGAATTTCTTCCTAGAGTCAGCCATATGCAAATAAATATACTATGTCTAAAATTTCGCCAAGTCAAAGACCTTAGTCAGTTTCATATCAAGTTGGCTCAGATCGGCACAATGTGTCTACTATGTAAATTAATTAATTATCATATTTATTTTGTGACACAACAGGCAGCACTGACAGCGTTGGCTGTGATGCGCTACAGGCAAGGCGCATCCCAAGCGTTCACCCGAGATTACGAACCAGAGGCCGGAGCCAACCAAAGCAGTCCGTACACGTCCTACCCATCTGATCCTTCCCAAGAGTCTTATCAAGAACCACCGTTCGTCGGAGCACCGGAAGCTGCAGAGGGAGAATATAAGCCACCTTCATATTAAAACGACGCTGTATCCCTCACAATGGAGGAACTAGCTGTCATGTTACTATGGTTGTATGTTTTCAAGAGTCTTACCCGAATCAGGAATGCGTTCGATCAAACACTTTTGCATCAATGACAAAACAAAAATTTCACATCTTTTACCCACAGCGTCGCAACTCTGACAAAAAAGCGCCTGAATTTTGCATCGAAAGGAACAGATATCACGACTGCTGTGGGAACTCGATGTAGATTCTTGATTTGTCCCCAAGATGGATTTGTAGAGATGTATTTGAAACTGATGCCAATGCAATGGCCGACTTGTAAGTTTTTTTAGGCCAGAATTGTCAAAGAAAATGCTAATTATCAGTACCGACCACAATTTCGTGAATATTTTACAGGAGCGATCATTGTGCAGCTACATCATCAGTGGCACTGTACTTGTTGATCTTTGAGCCAGAAATATACACCAACATACTTTTGAAAATGTTTACTTGGGTTTATTCACATCTCAAAATGGAAAAGAAATAATTAAATAATCAATTAATTTGATGAGGCATTGAAGTGTGCAAGTTTCTTCGAATGCTTAGTTTGAAAATTGTTTCCAAGCAGGGTTGTTATATGATATTTTGACGTTTGCTAATAGTACAAGCATCAAAATCCTTTTGCATTTTTTCACATTTTAAGTCCTGATTTTCAGAAATTTTCTCTTTTGGCATATCCAGTGCCATGGTAAATTATGCAGTTGTTTTGAAAGCACATCATTTTTGCTTACTTCGCTAATAGTTGTTTCATTTAATCAAATCAGTACAACGACTTTGAAAATTTAGAACAAGAGTCTACCACAAAAAGTATCATCACCATACCCCATAATTTCCTGTAGATTAGTACACAGACAGTTCCGGTCCATGATAAGGGTCAAGGTCAAAATCATTCGTAACCTCTGCGAACAGTTGTGAAAAAATCACCCCATGAAATCCTTACTGAAATCAGACATGCTCTGTGACAACCATGAGCCGAGATCGCAAACAACAGCGCTCCTGAAGCACACTGTGCTGAATGAAAACAATTTCAGTTTACTTGGGGACCCTTCTATCATTAATAAAAATGGGACCCTCTAGCTTTATACTGATTTGCAAAATGGTTCACTGAGGGCCCAGTATACTTCAGGCTTACAAAGTCTCTTAGATAAGAGGTTTTATGAGGATCGGGTTGATGACTTTGGGGTGAAATTTAGTAAACTACTAATTTGAACTGTATATTACATAAAATAAATTATACTGAAACTTTTCAAAGTTAGTAAGATTATTGGACATTCTTGAAAATGTCAGGTGATAAAAGTGTTATGAGATGTTAATGCTACATGTATATGTTGGTAACTAAAATTATTTCTTTAATGATGGCAATAATTAGCCCTTTTCAGATTGTCTTTCTTTGGGAGTGCCCAGTGTAGTTACCTGTAGCCCAGTCCAGTGTCGACCTTGTCTTCCAGTAATAAAGCTATTTTTAGTTTCATATTGCTGCTCTGAGTTTGAATTCAATCATCCTGGTTCAGTATTGTTTTGAATCCCTTACAGCATTGATGCACAAAGCGTTTTCAGTCAATTACAGAAAATTTTTCAATTTATTTCCTGTGTGTCTGACAGTGGCATTGCCTTTTTGTAACTTTCGCGAACAGCTCATTTTTGGTGCCAACAGTCGGTGTTTGACGTTGCTATTGCGTTCAGGAAGGACAAAATACAATAAAATACAATAAAATGACACAAAAGCTGACTGTGTCTGATTTCCGGGGCACAAACTTCAGATCCTGACTTCTGTGACAATTGCTGATACTGAGGCAGTACATGCTAGAGGTTCGCCACTGTGTCCTATCATGATGACACTATTTGAGAGAGCCCACAGGCAAGGTGCATGGCACATGGCCCATGGCACTCACATAGATCTTCAAGCAAACTTGTACTCAAACAAACTTGTACTCTGTGGCTCATAATTCAGGAGTGCCGGCCTGCAATCTCCGCTGCCCTTTTATAATATCCAGGTCAAACATCAACTGTTGGTTTTATTACCCTCTCACCCCCCAATTCCTTGTATATGGATCCATCCATCCTATTGAAAACCATGTGATTGTACCATTCTTACAGCTGTGAGAGGGTGAAAATAGCATGTTTTAAAAAGATGTTACACAAGAGTAATGTAACTTCAATTCAGATATACCGTAAATCACTTTTTGAAGCATGTATGTATATTTATTCACAGATCTCTGCTATCATAGATTAAAGCATCAGTCTTGAATTTTCTTCACATTTTTTGAATTGGTATCAGAATGGTATTATAGCAAGCGTTCCTCAAGTGTGATCCACTTTTTAAACATTTCTTTTCTATTCGCTTCCAACTAGTGAAAGTTTCTTTACAACACAAGTAGATAAGTATGTACATAACATCCCAAGTGATCTAGAAGTAGTATCTTTTTGGGCACTGTGTGATCAGATGTGAATGAATATTGGAGTTGACTAAAATTAGTACTATACAAAGTATTTTTGTAGCCAGAGAAAATGGTAGCTGTTACTGTGGGATCAAATGTCAGAGATAATTTATCCAACAATAGATAGGAAGATAGCTAGGGAGAGATATAAACAACATAGCCTCAGTACATATGAGAAGTTTGAAATTGATGAGAACTGTTACTTGTGTTTAAAGGGACAGTAGCTGTAACTTTTGATGAATTTTTCATTATTTTTGTTGTTTGTATAAACAAGTTCATTTCCTACGCTGCTTCCGAAAGTGTTGTGAATCACAAAAGCATGAGCCTTGTTTGGGTTACTTATTGTGTACAATGTACAAATGTTATCATCGACAAATGAACTCTGGTGCCGACTGAAATTCAGTCTTCAACAAGAATATGAGACATCACACATATGCAGGCAGTGTGGTGTTTAAGTGAACACCATGGGTTTCAACATGATTTGGGAGTAGAACAAAAAATTGTATTTTGTAAATGTGACAAAATACTGTAAAATACATCGAAAGCTATAGCTAATGGATCATAGACATAGCCATCGTCAGAAGTGGCAGCTCGATGTTCCAAACTTACTTTACCAAGACTGTCAACCCCTTTCTGCGGTTTTCATCTTGTCAGTGTTTTGGTTTGTAAATTCCTTGTCACAAGAATTACCCACATTGTTGTCCGTGGGTGGCAGATTTCTCAATGTAATGTTTTTATCAATATCACCGTAGCTACTGCAGTTTTGAAACCTCACTCTGACTTCATCACCGTCATGCATGAAGGTCAAGGTCATACTCCCGTTGCTATGGTTTTGTGAAAACTGTGATGGTTGTCATAGCAATGCCCTGGTAACAAAAATGTGCATCTTACAAAGGCACTCTCTGCTTCCAATGGTCATATTCTTGCTAAGCAGATAAAAAGTTCACCCGTTTGAAACTTCTTCTGTTTGTATAGATACCAAATTACTGTTTCTAGATATTTGTTATGTACACTGTCTGTGTTAAAGTGATTTTAGGACAGATGTGGTTTGTGAAGTTATCACAAAACTCTGAAATGCATCAAATATTTGCAGCAGTCTTACAAGAATCCATGAAACTTTATACTATAATACCTCTATCCTTGGTCAGATGAAACGCGTTTCACAGTATCATACTGAACTGGATCTGACCTCTATACATGTTGTACAGTACATAAATGGCTATTCATTATCATATCCCGTGTAACTGTTGCTTTTTCAAAGTCACTAATCAGAATTATCTTGGAACATCAACCAATGACATTCACTTCCCGTGTTATGTACTAGGGTTACAACTTACATATATACATAGTATTTGAAGGGTTGTTTGTGAAGTGCAACTTTGTATTTTCCGAGGAAAAAAAAGTGAATTTTTGTTTTTACAGAAAAGTTAAAAATGGGTAATTTATTGAGAATTTTCATTAGTGTCATCATCTTTTAAAGAAGGAATTAGTTCTGTAGTACCGTTTGCATGAGATTGCAAAACCTGAAATCTGGAAGGGTGCAGCTTGCAGGATATCATATCAAACTAAAATGTTGAAAACTCTCTCAAAGCATTGTTTCTGGGCTTTTCGTCAAATATTGGAGTTCTTTCCTTTAGTCTGTTGATGACATTCAACGGAAAATACAGGAATGAAGAGTATGTTGCAGTGAGATCTGCATTGTTTGGTTGTAATACCGAAAGCATTTTGGAATTTTTTTTCCATATATCACCATCAGCTGCATCTCTGCCATATATCCACTTTTGGTATTTCCAGTGCTTTGGTTCATGTGTCAAGTTTCAATCAATAAAAATTTAGCCATACACGGTTGTATCCAACCCATTCTTGTGTATGTGTCATGCTTTTTCTTAATACCGCAGATGTAACCTTCAGACAACACTCCGTTACAATAATTGTGGGCAATGCAGAAGATTGGTGGACACGTCAGTGTTTTCTGCACTGATAAACTAGGAACCTAGGGAGTCACTTTGGTTAGGGATACCCTAGTATATACAGTACACAGCTGGAGGACCCTCCAGGAAAACCTTTTTGTTCATATCCAAAACTTCGTATCTACCAAGCCTGATTTAAAGGGCACAGATGGCATTCTGCATTAATAAACAGCAACAACCTAGTGAGTCATTTTGGTCAGGGAAAGATTTCACAGCGAGAGAACCGCTGGAAAATCCTTTGGTTCACATCCAAAGCTTTGTCTCCACCAATCTTCACTCATGCCCTTATGTGTAATGCATGATGAAAAATAGCCAAACTAAGAATCGTACATGAGGAGCAATTTTGGACAGAATATAGTCACACCCAATAACGTGTACAATTTGATTTGAACTTTGATCGATACAGATTGTAGGAACAATGCAGCCATACTTGTCAAGTTATGTGACATTCTAACATGATAAATAATAAGAGTTGACGTGTGGGTACAATTTACAATGCAAAGTCCATGATAACCCAACAAATTTGACTTGCCAAGGGGCTGTACCACATCAAGGGCAGACATCCAAACCACAGCCAACTTGCAATGTGTCAGTGTTTTTAGCAAAGTTTTGGTAATTCTTGATGTAATGGATAGGGCTATTTTGTTGCAATGCTTAGGCTGTTCCTTCACAACATGGCTGTGGTAAAGCAATGGGAACTCTGGTGACAATCTGCAGCTCTGTAAAACAAAATGGATTTTTGTGGCAATCTGATTTCCGTATATGTTCCATTGCCACCCCCATGTGATTGAAACCGACAGCTGTTGGTACATGTTGCACAAGCTGTTCACCTGGTTACTCATCAATTGCAGTTTAATTTACAAAGCCTGAGTAGATTTGAACTTTGACCTGATCTGACTCTACCTTGCAATTCAAGGCAGAGTGCAGCACAAAGTGACCTTTGAACCTAACCAAGTGCATTGAACCAGTACACCTCACAGAATCAAGATTTGGCCATCAGGGACCAATCGGTCCAAGATTTGAATTAATCATTTAAATGCATTGACCACTGCAATGTAACGTAATGACACAGTTCATTGAATTACTTCAGTGCCGTCTAATGATTTCATTAAACTACTTGTGCTTTTGTTCACTATTAACCAAGTTTATTGAACTAATCACTGCTGAAGTCTCACGAAATAACTCATTTTATTGAATTTACATCTATAATTACACGGAATAATTCCTGGCCTTTTTTAAACCCTTGCATGGTAAAGATTTTGACAGGGTCAATTAAAACATGATCAAATCACTTGATCTCACTGATCAAAATGTCAATCCTCTCAAGTTTAATTTGACATATGACATATCAATCTCCCCCAGTCAAATTGTCACCTGAAAACATTTTACCTTTTTATAGAATAATTTCCTTGTTGAGAGACAGGTCTGAAAATTTCAAGAGCTGACATAGAATCATGTGACTTTACAGCACATGAGTAATTGGCCTGTAAAATAAATTTTGAAAATTTTTTGGATAGTGTTCATGTTGTCCTGTAGAACATTGGAATCCAAACAATGGTGCTATGTCAATCTGTGTAGTATCTGGCATATCAATAATTGCAGGTTCCATGCATTAACCCTTTGAGTGCAAGAAGTCAATTTTTGTCGCCTTTAAAAATATGCCCTGGTCAATTTTTTTCAGATTTTTTGCCAAAATTTTGATAAAAAACTGTAGCCCATGAAATGCGAGGTCTGTTTGGTTCACAATTACCAAAAAAAATTCAGAAAAATTGGTAAAATGTTGTGCTAAAATAGGAAAAATTACTGCACTCAAAGGGTTAAAGATGTTTTTTACAACCATCTGATACAATAAAGAATTCTGACATCATATCATCTTTAAAGTCTTTAATCAAAAAAAGTCAACACTGTCGATAAAAAAAACTCACAAAAAAATTCAAAATTTACAAGTCATAGACTTTTCTGTACATTTTACAAATCACACCAAGCAATTATTACAAATAGCAAAAAATCTATGCACAGTGCATACAGCTTTGTACAAAAGACAAACCCCAAAAAATCCAAGTAGAATCGTTACATCTATAGCACTCCATGAAGGAAAAGTTCATAAAACATATTACTTTCCTTATTTTGTCTCTTGTGTTCATAAAGAAACGGTACAGCTTTCAACATCTATCATTGTTCACAGAAAATTTTTTTTTATTCATAGTATTTTCAGTTTTTCCCCCATGATGGTACATCATCACCATTTCACTCCCTGAGAACCAAGCATCTTGTTTTCTTGTGCAAATATGCAAAAGATCCACAACTTTATTCTTGTATACCGATACAAATCCTTTACGTAAACATCTACATATTCCCATACTACACTAACTATACATACCACAGAACACCATCTGTTGTGAAGTCTTGATTGCAGAAAAGGAGAAAAAGGGAAAAATATTTTTTTTCCTGTGACCTTGATAATGACTTCATTGATATTGCTGATTGCCAACCTGAATCCACTGCTGTGAACTTGATTTTTGTTTTTCATTATTTTAAAAAAATTTGAGCTCAGAAAATTTTGTCTTAAAATTTCACTACACAGAAAAAAGGTAGGCAATATCAGAGATTCAAAAGTATACTCAATATATACATGATCCTGGTTTTAATTTACTATGTGACATTGAATGTAAAAACTGATAGTATTCTGAAATTGATAGAAGTGTAGAAACACTATTCAAATGTTTATGTTTTTAAATTGTTTAATAGCCACCCAACACTGCACAGAGACAGGCACTTAAGGAAAATCAAAGACAGTTAAACTTTCACAATAAATTACATTCTGACAAATTCAATGAAAGAACAGTAAATTTTTTGTGCTCTAGCCTTCTCGTTAACCAAATTATTGTTACAGTACAAACACTGAAGAAACTGACTTAGAAAACTGTTGATTGAGCATATAAAGATGGCTCTTTGCAAAAACAAATGCTTATGTCTGCATTGTACAATAAATGACCGTAAGAAATTATAATGACACCTATTACCCAAAAACTATCGGGAAGTCAGCAATGCCAGCATGCACAAATAAGTGTTGTGACATATTTGCCTGATTGTAAAATACTGGTCCCACACAGAATACCCCAAAAGTTATATCAAGATTCAGGAACAAGGAGTAAAATACAATCACTCAGGCCTCTACTATTTGCCCTTGTCTTCAGCCTTTGGCGAATGTCAGTGAACACTTCATTGTTCACCCTCTTTTGGGAGTGGCTGCCCCTATGCAAAAATGGTAGGTACATTCAAATACTGTCCAGAGTGATATTTACTCATACAACACCTGATCATGATTCAAAATTTTCTTGCAGGTATGTTACTATGTATTTACAGGAAAGGCATTTCAATATGACAAGCAGATTCCTTTGATAATTCACCTTTTCACCCCTATTTTCCCAGTATGGTTCAACCCAAATCCCTACTGTAAGCAATGGAGATTTACCACATTTATGTGGTGAAAAGGTGAAAGGATGATTGGACCCACTATGATACACCTGACAACTGAATCTATCAGACATCAAATACTTGTTGTTTGTTCACAACTTCTGTGTGCTGTTTTTATGTGCATATGGTGATGAAATTACAACAATATTTCACTGTGCATTGCATCGGCAAAACTCTCAACTTACAATATCTGACAGCAGTACTGAAATATCAGACCCTTGTCGAATAGTTTTGGAGTGTGTATGCATGTGAGAGTGATCAAATTCTTCAAACAACTTGAACTTTACATTTAAAAATAGGAATTTCTTTCAGACAAGGTTTCAGAGATTGTTAAGATTAAGTAATTTGATATCCATGGTCATCTATATTCAGTAAGTACTGCACATATTGCTGTAGCCTAGAATCCTATTCGTCCGCTTGCCTCCGTACCTCCGACCCACTCGGAGGTACGGAGGCAAGCGGACGAATAGGATTCTAGGCTAATATTGCTGTACACTGTGCATTCATTGGCGCCTGGCAGAAAAAATTCTGAATGAGATTGCTGGCTGTTCTCCGTGTAATTATTGATTTGAATCAAATAATAGTAATACTGTATTTCTTAGTGATTGTTGAGCATTCAATGGATCTCTGATCATTGATTTGATTTCAATTCATCGTCTCTCTCTGATTTGTCTCTTGTCTTGTACACTTCTGCAAAAGTATTGTCATCTTGTGACTTCAAATATTCAGAGAGCATTTGCCAACAAGTATGCTTTTATAAATTACAAGCTTTTAACTTGTTTCAGTCGAACATCCTCTCTGAAGCATATTTTAGCGATGGTAATGCATAATGTTTCCAAACTATATATGGCTTTATCATTGAAAAAATATTCACAAAAGTATTTACAAGTTAAATTTTCCTTGATCTTGATCTGAGCTCCTTTTATACAAAGAGATTGCAGACAGCGCCCTCTTGAGGGCTAGTTTGGCACAGTATGAAACAGATCCAGTCTTACAGAAAGTGTACTGAAATTGGAATGTTTAAGACATGTACAATTAAAAATGTATATAAACTTGAATAGTCAATCAAAACTTACTTTACTGTACAGCTGAAGCCATATATATGACACAGGATTTGTTTGTTTAGCCCTAGCTTTAAACAGATTCACACGGGGCAAGTCACCTGCAACAGCCCAGAGGGACTTTGGGATGGAATAATACTTGATTATTCCTATACCCCTATGATAAACATACATCTAAAATCATTTCACAATATCAACCTTATAAATCTTATGTTACATTACATAAATTAACATGTGCACTGATCTCCTACTGACCGATACCAATATCTCTTACAAATCCCGCTTTGAGAAAACACCTCCTGCATGCGGGTACTCTGCTCAGACGATGGCATGATCTCACATGTATTTACAGACAATCGATGAGTAGAGAAACAGGGAGAAGGTGTTGCGGTTATCACACGGAAAAAAAACCTGTCTGATTAATTTAAAGATGGCAAACAGAAGAAACATTCAAGTGCTAAACATAAACCTGTTCACCCCAATTCCCTATTAACTGGTCCAACCTCACCATTGATAACCATGGGTTTGGGCCAAACCATGGTGGTGACAGGGTATTAAGTCACCTGTACGTCAAAAGGAAAATCACTGACTTTCAATTGGGGTCCATGCATTTGATGGTGCTTCACCAAACTGGCGAACAATGTGTAGTGTGCTACCGATGTTTCATCAGTAAACATGGCTGAAACATCTCATTTACCATATATGGATATATGCAAATTTGCTGCGACAAGTATGTTGAATCTCCATGGCAAAAGGAAGGATTTCATTGCATGTGTTTTCAGCCAGTCTAGCTCATAATATGCTAGAACAGGTATAGAAATACAGGCAGTGTTTAGCTTTAGCTTATAGTACCGTTACCAGGATAATTTACTATTGAATGGCAAATACCCTTAACTTTTGGCAATTTTTCATCAACTTTTGTCTTGCACATTAACTGCTTTCTTGGTGTTCTCAACCCATGCACGAATGACAAAATACCAAGTATTTCGCTTGTCAACATATACTATGGATGCACCGCCACAACTTGTACTGATGATAACATTTGAATCTCCATATAGTAATCAAATTATCAATGAACTCACACACTATGCTGATGAATCTAAGGGCCAGCATGCCTTCGGAGGAAAAAGACTACTTTATGTCTGGAATGCTAGCATTGAAAAAATTGCCAAAAATTACGGTTTATTTGCCCTTCAATATGACAAAACTAAGAGAGGCAGTGCTTGTGTATGAATTGTACTACATTACTGATTTGGATGACTGTTTGGAGTTACTTGCAACGTCAAATTATCGCTTATCAAAGACTGATTAGTATACCACGAACTGATCAAACATGATGCTAGTCTCTCCCATGATATTGACAGCAACAACAATCTATCATTTCTACAACCAACCCCAAAAAGTCTCAAAATGACTTTACAATTTAATTTCACCACGCCCTTCCTAATTCTATACTGCAAATATATTAAATTTGGCTTCAACCATCAAAATTTGCATAAACAGGAATCTTTCATTTCTTTTCATTTTCTCAGAAATCTTGTCGGTAGAAAAGTCCCATGTGACAGTAGTAGCAGCGGGGCAGTGTCCAGTTCTACATTTCATTTTATAAAAAATTTCATCAAAAATCAAAATTCAAATTTCATCAATAAATATTAAATAAAAGATCTGCAGCACATATAAGTTTTGAATGTACAATAGAAGCTAAGTAGAAAGGATTCAGCCACGTTGCTTTCCACAAATGCAAATTTTTGTCAGGTTGATAAGAGACACCACAATTTTAAAAGGGCAAGACTGCATTGGGAAACCAACTAAAAATATTACATTTGTAATTTGACATCAAAACACCTGGGTGAATACGTGATTAGCTTGTATTCTCACCAGAAGTCAAGTTGAAGTCAATAACACATCGATGTATTACAATCATTGTCGTAGAAATCTTCCAGTATTGATATGCTTGATATGATGAGAAGTGGTACAAAGAAGTACTTTCATTTCCAGAATCTATAGTAGGTATCAAGAATACCAGTGATAACCTGAACAAAGTGTAGTATTACACCAGAATGCAGGTAATATTGGATTCAGTACCATAGATAGCACAAAATTTGATATTTAGAGTACTTGGTGTGCTACTTAGAGCACTGTTGGCCATTTCAATCACTTAGCTGGCTATTTAGAGTACCCTGTTGCTCAGTTGTAGCTCAGAGCAACTAGTTTGCTACTTTGAGTACCATTTGAGTGATCACTTGGCTACTTAGAGAACCAGGTTTGCAATTTAGAGTACAAAAATTGCGACTTTGAGTTCTTTTTCTCCCATTCAGAGTAATAACAGTTATGCCATCCCTGGAGTAACCATGGAGTAATGAACTTGGAACCAAGCATTATCCTCAGTTATACTCAGTTGCTACCTACAGAACCCTGTTGGCTATTTGTCTACCCTGTTGCAATTTGCAGTACCCTTTTGAACCACTGAGGGTACCCAGTTGGCTACTTATAGTCCTCACTTTGCCAATTGAAGTACCATGTTTGCAATGTAGAAAACCAAGGTACAATTTCTCTGTCCCAAACCTTCAAACTTTGCTGTTTCCCGGATGCGTTACTAAAGTAACGATGCAGCTTGTAAGTTTTCCCGGATTATAGTGTCCATGACCACTTGAAAGACAACCTGGACATTGGTGGTGTCCGTGGCCGTCGTGAAATGCGGGTAAATGACCTTGGATGGATTCCGACACTGCGTCATGAACTGGTATTGGATAAATCTGGCGGCAGCATCTACGTCACAGTCAGGACCTGACGGAGAGAAACGCACCGACAAAAATCAACCTTTGTCAGATGAAAATTGATGCCTCTGTGTTGGAAAAATGAATGAAAATGAATCATGTAAAGTACGGGAGCTGGTTGTTTGGTTGATTTTGATTTGCACAATCAATTTCCACAACTGTGATTCACATGGCATCATTGTTGGTATTCCAGCTGTCAAAAACAATGTCAAACACAATTCATTTAATGTGAGATCCTGACACACAGTGAACTATTTTTTCATGAGAGCATGTACATGACGCACATGCATCCAAACACTGTATATGTTGTAAATACTAAGCAACATCAATTTTTGTCAAAATTCAGCAAATCTTTGCAATTCGAACAAAGATACGATTAACCCTTTGAGTGCTGTAATTTTTTCCCACCAAAATTTCAGTATATTTTACCAATTTTTATGAATTTTTTTCTGTGATTTTTCTGATAATTTTGGACCAAAAGAACATTACATTTCCTTTGCTAGAGCTTTTTATCAAAATTTTGGCAAAAATCTGAAAAAATTTACTGAGGTATATTTGATATATAGGTGACAGAAATTGATTGGCGCTCAAAGGGTTAAAATACCATACAGTCTGAGTATATACAGTTGATTTGACATGAAAAAATTCCCTCTCAAAATAATATTTTTCAAAACTCTCGGTAAAAAAGCTCTGAACATTACTGACATACTACAGCTACAAGTTGAAATGTGGGTTTGTTGCAGAGCTTGATGAATTAAGTATCTATTCTCCTCTGAATATTTTGCTGCTGTAATTTAGCAACTGAAGCTGTCCTAGCGAGCTAGTGTAGAAGTGCCCTCTCCCTGAAAATTAATCTGCAGATTTTGAAAAATGGGGGAAAAAAAATTACCTTGATACTCAGGGAAGTAGTACCTCAGATGCCTGCCTGACGTCTTTATTTTGTCTTGAAACAAATCAACTTTGTTCAAAAATAGTATCATACACGTATGTGAGAAAAATCTGTTATTTACAATAGAATTAAATAATTTCAGACTCTCATGCAGACGATTCTGAAAGAGTAAAAAAGAAGAAATGATGACAGACACATTAAAAACCAAAGCAAGTGAAATGAGCTCTGAATCTCCACCGTCATTATTCAAATTTTTTTTGACAATTTACTGCTGCTGTTTGGCAGACTGAAAGATTTGTCAAAAATATAGAGAATAATCAATGTCCAGATTTGGAACTAAACAATGATTACTCATAATCTTCTACAATTTATTACTGCTGTAAAGGAAACTGAAAGATCTGTCACTTGAGGGCGCACTCTATAATCACTGCAAAGTACCCCACAGGCAGCCATGACAATCTTCAACTGCAATTTCAGGAAACTCCTTTATTGCAACTGCATACTTTCCTCATGTATTTCTTGTTTCTCACAATAGAATGGCACAGTTACGAACGATAAGAGGCAGCTGGGAAAGTGAAGAATTGGACTTTGTTGGACAATACGGTTGGATTGAAATTCAGATTCTTGTTCATGGATACACAGGACTTGAATCACAATAAAGGCATACAAACTGATGGTTTAATGGGTATACTCACTATTTCTGGGTCTTCAAATAGTGTCATATCATAACCACTGAGGGCAGTCACAAACAGTAACGCTCTGACGTCATCAAAGCACTGAATCCATTTCCGTCTCTCTGACCTTTGACCGCCGACATCGTACAACCTGGCAGCCAGATGTGCAGGAATGCAAACACCAACGTATTAATATTTCAAATATTCTCTAATGTGCAATGATTTATGTACAATTCTTGACGTGTGATGTAAAAATATCACATTATTTTTCATAGTTTTCAGCTAGATTTGGGACTTTATCATAGATTTTTTCAATATATCTATCCAAAATTTACATTAAAATCATGTAAAAAAAGTACTTTTGTTTAAAACAAAGTTTCATTGATAGAAGCGGGTTTAAAAAACTGCGATGTTGATGTTCATGCATAGTTAAACAAGGCCGCATATGTAAATATGCCCTTTACCAGTACTAGTATGTGTCAATCATTACATTTTTTTAATTTCCTCCATTTTCCATGAAGTAAATTCATGCCATTGAATCCATCATTAATAATTTACTTTGTAAAAGGTAGAATAACAGGAATATGTTGCATAACACTGTATCGTTCACTCACCTGAATATAACTCCATTAATTTTGAAATGAGTTTCAATGATGCCTGTGGTTCTCACCCTGGCTCGGAGTACATCTGTGGCTGTTGGTACATACTGTGGAGCACAGATTCTATCCATACTGTCAAAGTAACTGAAAATGGAACAAAACGCAAGTTAATGATATAATATCAATTCAATGAAAAATGCAGCTTGAAAGACGTGTCAAAATACAGGCAATTACAAATCTGGGGATCCATTACATTAATGGAAATTGTTGTTTTCTTTATACAAAAATAAAAAAAAAATGTGTTTTCATTGACATACCTCCACTAGATAGTGAAGTAATTGAAGGGGAGTTTTGTATTTCATTAGGGAGAAACCCATTAGAAAAAAGCAAACTTGTAAAATATCTTACGTGATTTTTAGAAATACAAAAAAGTTTTCAATGCAAAAAAAGTTTACAGTCAGAGGGTGGTAATTAGGGCAGGTAAGGCAAAAGGAAAAACAGGTTTTCTGATTTGGGCCTTATTACACAAAACCAGCGTGAATTAATTTTTTCTCTAAAGTTAAGTCTCTTGGGCGTTGATGTAAAAAGTGACCCCACTATTGATATATCTCTGTATAAAAAAAAATGGTGCAAAGGTACATTACTATCATCAGTACTCCCGCTAGTGTTCACATTTCTGAACTCTTTGAATTATTTTTGGAATTTCTTGAAATTTCTTACGTCCATCTCAATAGTGACATATATAACATGCAAAATTTTGTTGCATCCAAGAGTTACACATTTAGGTCATTGGCATGTCATATTGATTCATATTGACTGATTAACATAATATGATTCATATCTCCTACCAAATAGTTCAGAGAATATCTGCTTAAGCAGTCAGTTTCACATCACTTTTATTAGTATAACCACCAAGTATTATTCACAAAGTTGTCAAATTTTGTCACAGCTTTTAGCAAAATTTAAACAACACCATCAAGACAACAATTTCTGATTGAAAGACCACATTGCTTTCCATGGAGAGCTGCTGACCGCAACGGGTCATGCGGGGTCATGCTACGAGATACTCCCAAATGTCATGTTTGCCCAGTCAACAACTGTGGAATGTCCAGAATTTACGGAATGCTTGTATCGCCATGGGTGACAGACATCAACGATTGTAATCACTAACAATCCTTTGATAAATACCCAAACTAAAAATGGAAGTAACTTATTAGTGGTTATTCATGCTGAACAGAGAAATGGGGAAGCCATATTGCAACTATAGGCAGGTTTAATCTATAAAAAAACATATCTGTGTTTGTATGTACCAAACACATCTGCATTAACTTACATATCACCATGGCCTCTGAGGCTTGATTTTTCTAAATTAATATATTCATTTATGCAAAGTGCATTAATGAGCAATGTTGTAGTATGGTATGCAAATGAAATGATAATTATCACTCACTATCACTGGAGAATATTTACCAGCTTATAAGCAAGCACTATGGACATATTGTTGTATATATAACTTTGTCAACTATAGGTTTAAACATAAACGGTATAACATTGCAGTTTATACTTTAGATTGCAAATAAAAAAGAATTTCCATTTGAAAAAAATTACTCTGAAATCTTTATAATCACACATCAAATCTTGTTTAAGACTCTGAATTTGGCATGTAGAGCATCTCTATACATAACTTTTGGAGTCGGTATAAGGGAAACATTAAAGTTTCAAATTTTATGTTAAGATGCAATTCCTTGAGTAGTATTGGGTAAAATACTCAAGATTTCAGTAATTTTGATATAGTATCATAAAAAGAACTAATAAAAATTGGCACACTGACAAAATAAATAAAGCCAACAGGAACTTCAACCACAAGAGAGATAAGACATAAAATAATAGCAGCAAAAGTATAAAATCAAAAGTCTCCAACAAACTGGAAGTGTGACATGAGGAAATACTCTTCAGATGTTGTATTTTGTTGAAACTGTCACATTAGATTTTTTACTTTACACTCTTTGCTACTTTTATTTACTGTTTTTCCATCTTGTCTCTGTGTATTTGCAATTCCTGTCAGGCCTTTATTAATTCTGTCACTCTTCCTGTTTTGACAAGTTTCTTTGTACAATTTTATACCAATGTGCTTCATGCATTTTATATTGCCATCTCTTTTAATTTTCACATTTTACCAGTGTATGATATTTTTATTTCACTTATTCTTGCTTGTCAGCTTTCACCCTGATGGAGGCAATCTGTGAATTGCCAAAAAGACATTGGTACATTAAGGATCTTTGAACATCAAAAGGAACTGGCTGAGGACACCAATCTTTTCCAATCTGCTCTCTCCTCACTACAAAAGGTGAAAACTGCCATCTCTTTGCTACATGCTTTTCACCTGCCGATTGACAACATCCTGAAAACATTGATTTATACTCCCTCCCTTCCTGCCTGTTTGGCCTAGTTTCCCTGCCCACTGATGCAGGAAAAATGCTCGTCTGCCCATTCCTCATCTGCTGATATGGAATACAACATGCTTGCCTGCAGGCCCAACAAGAAATCACTCACAAATAGCTTCTTGGATGCCTCTGTTTAAATTGCATACTCCATGCTAAATGCTATGAAAGTAGCCTTGAGGTGTGAAATTTCATATTATGCATTCATGACTACCGCTAAATTATTCAAGTTTAATATCTCTCAATTATCGTGGCAGACAGAGACAACATCGAATAATTAACCTGTACTATGCCTGTATGACAAGTCATCAATATTGCAATAGAGACTCATCAAAATGTAAATAGACTACTTGTGATAGGCTACGACACTTCATTAAGTGTACATCCATCATTTCATCATTTTTATTTCATGAATGTCTTTCAGAAAAGTGATCTCACTTTGAGAGCATTGATTTGGACAGAGTCGTACAAAACTGACAGGGTGGGAAAGGGGCAGATTGTTCATTTCAAAATAAATCAATGATGGAACGGCAAAGAAGTAGGTCAAGGGTACACCGAGAAACATAGTCTTTGTACGGCAGTTTATCGAATCACTGAACAAGGAGAATTCACAGTGAATATATCATACAGCTTTCAGCCAAGCGATAAAATACAATACTGCAATCCAAGATAAGAATAGCCTACAGTGTTAGAGCTCTATTGAATTTGTTCAAATACTGACCTGTGTAGAGGTCAGTCCACCACTGAACTGTTCACCGATTTGTCTCAAGTAACAACTGAATAGATCATTGTCATTTTGACAATGTCTGCAGCTCTGTTAACATGTAACGTTTTTTTTTCGATGGAAAATAATTTATGCCTCGATTTAGGTATCTTGTTCCTACCATTACATGAACTTGTTTTTAACATACCCGGTACAAGAAATGAATTATAACCTATGAAGAAATACCCAGGATTTGGTTACAACACTGCATCTCTACACCAATTTGTCTTTTTCTTTTAAAATAAACTAGGGCAACACAAGCAAAGAGCCAACTATGAATTCCATTGGTACATCAATCTTTCACTATGATTGGGAGAAATGGTACCATGATAATGGACTACTTTCTGTATGCAAAGTTTTGGAAATTTTGAAGTAGTGTAATAAAACTTTGGGTATACTTAAAATTGAACTTTACATATGGCAAGAAAGAATCACCAAATCACCAAATATGAACCAAATATGTATTTGTGTATACAATTATTGAATCTTGAAGTTGGATACCAAGGTCAAGACAGAGAGATCTCTTCAAAGTGGTTTATGATCACTGTGCATACAGTTACCTAGGAGTGATTGAAGGTCAACTAGATCCCTTCTCAGCTAATTTGATGCACTGGTATGGGATTGACCTCTTAGTGTAAGATGTGAGGTGGATTTGTATGCAAATTATATTTTGCAAATGTTCTTATCAAGGTGGAATATTCATGTACCATGCATCTTGCATTGAACACGTTTACATGTTTACAAGAAAGAAATCCCAAAATGGACTCAAAAGAGTTCAGAAATCTTACAAGTAAGGGGGCATGCTGGTACAAAGGATGTGCCAGCTTGTTGTTGTACTGTAGCAAAATTAAAAGTTTGAAAAGAGTTGTTAAAAATTTTTATAAAAAAACATGTGGAAAGCATTTGATTTGTAAATCAGATACAGGAATATTGCTAAGGGTTATGTGTACTTAAGATAATGATATAAAATACCCAATGGTTAATGACAGCTCTCTGTCTTTTCTTATTGGCTGTTTACATGACCCCAAGATGACCTGCATGTCTTAGTATCATAACCATTATGAATCTATCAGTTCGATTGAACACACAATGGCATCCAACCTCACTCACTGAACACTTTGTTGAATCGCTACAGATAATTCATTTTGAATGAAATATTTGTGTTTTATCTCGCAAATGTTGAATCTTGAACACTAAATTCAACCTAAAAATACCTGGATATAAGGTCATGAAGGGGTCAAAAAAAATAGTCTATATGGATGACAAGACTGAAATGGATTTCTATATGGCAAGATGTTTTCATTTAATTATATATATTTCACATTTGTCTATTTTATTGGATGTTTTATAGTGTGGGGTCTTGTGTATATTTTACGCATTGCCAAGGAACATTCCTTTACAATTTTTGTTGAACTGGCAAAGAAAGTATTATTGTTATTATAAAGCACCAACAAAACGATGCATACTTTTTGAAATTTTGTATAAGAGTCAACATTAGTTTATATCAAGGGAAATGTACTTACTAAACCGCAGAGTCGTTCAGTTCATATTCAAAGCCTCTGGCAACACAAAGACGGATCCCTTTATCGCTCCAAAGAGACTTCAAGGCCGTGCTTACGGTTGACTTCATCATGATATTTTCATCAAAGCATTTTGTACATTGAAGTATTGTGTGTGCATGGACCTGTATGGGATCAAACACAACACATGCATCTCAGATACATGAAACAGTTTGATAATCGGCTTGGCGTAAGCATGAGTGATGACCTAATGTCTTTCTCTTTCAAAAGGAAATCTATTTAACCCCATAAAAAAGTCCTTTGTATGGCAAATATTTGTTGTCAATGGGAAAATCTGGTAGCATTCGGTACACAGCTGTGGACAACTTTACAAATTTGTGCAGTCAGCAGCATGCAGATTCTGTTGGCTAATAACCAGCTATGTACGGTTATTCAAATATGTGTTCAGATTTCTATGTTTGCCCATTGTCAATGTACTGGCCCGTGAACACAGTGTACCAAATTCGTAACATACATGTATCAGTAGTCTACAAATAGGGAAAGTTGTGGTATTGCTACCTAATTGTGCTCATTGACAGCTGTGAAACCTGTACAAATACTGTAAGTGCAATCTTTCAGTATATTAATAACAGCTGACACTGACAAATTTCAATAATTTACTTCAATTCATCGCCGCTAGCAACAGTGAACGTTTCCATTTTCTTTTAATTCCAGAACATTATAACTGCATAACGTTATTTCAACAACCCTTTTAGTGGTATGAAGTACAGTTTATAAACTGCTGTCAATACACACAGATGTAAGCAAAGAAAATAGTCAAATTGCATTCTCACAGTTTGACTTAATACGCAGCATGACAGGATTTCTTTCATGAACTCATTATTTGAAATTGAAAAGCTATATAACCGCCAGATAGTGGCGATAAATGAAAATCACCAACTGTGTAACTATTTCACAAAGCATGTTCAAAGATATAATTTGAACTGATACCAGTATGTATATGCATCCTTGTATGACTATGTTTGCCCGTGTGTATGTCTGGGTTAATATATCCAGGGTTTGTGAGCACATTTGTTTCTTGGTTTGTGTGGGTACTTGTGTACTTGTGTCTCTATAATGTTCATCAAGCATGTTTTATTTGTAAACACAGACACAGACAGACACAGACACAGACAGACATATATATATATAATATATATATAATATATATATATATATATATATACACAATTGTGTATTAGCTCTACTCTAGTATTGAGCACTCTACTCCAGCTGATCTTGAACTAAACAAGTATATATATATATATATATATATATATATATATATATATATATATATATATATATATATATAATATATATACATATATATATATATATATATATATATATATATATATATATATATATATATATATATATATATATATATATATATATATATATATATAATATACATATGCGTGTGGTGTGTATATGTGTGTGTGTGTGTGAAAACACCTGAATGAGCTTTGACTTTGTGACAGACATATTAAGTAGATTTACAAACAGACAAATTTTCAGTGATTGCCTCAATTCTTATCACTGCTTCAGCATTCATCGTCATAGCAATGAAATCCAGTATGTAGAGCCATTCAGATGTATATTGGTATACATCATGAATAGATAGTGAGTTATTGATAATGGTCTCAGATTCTCTCAAAATATTGCTGATGAATATGATTATATTTAATATAAGATATAGCTTCCTTCAAATCCATTGCTATGGCGATGAATGCTAAAGCATTAGAGATGATTAGGATTGAGGCAATCACTGAAAATGTTCATGTTATATTTTATTTATGCCATGATACTGATTGAATATTGAATTATTTAAAAGATGTAGTTGCTGACAGATATGAATTTTCTAACATGCTAGATTGTTAGTACTGGGGGGTGGGGGTGGAGGTGGGGAGGTGTTGGAGGATTGTGTATTATGTATCAAATGTTGAATCCTGTACCAGAGTTTGAAACTGGTCGAAAAGCAACCTTGTAGAGAAGTTCCTCACCCACACAAAAAATATACTTTGTCAAGTTGATAATTTTGTGAAACACATTCATGTTATAGCTTGCAAATATTTTCACAAACAATTGTTTATTTTCGATCTCTTTACATTTTCATTTAATATACATTTCAAAAAATTTCACCAAAAATTTCATTATAAATAACAATAAGACAAAGCCTGCTTTAGCTTACCTTATTCTTAGGAACCACCAGATTGATTCTCAACCAACCCATACCAGTTAAGACAAATTTCATAGAGCTCACCAGGTTATCCAATACCGCAGGCTGCAAAAAGAAAACAAAATAAAATTGTAATCTTAGGAACCACAAACAAACTTTCCATATTCTATGTGATACAACAAATACCCCGGTATGTTCAATATTTTCAATTCAACATCTATTTATAGTCAGTGTGTCAAAAATCCTGTTCCGAGAAAAGAAACTGAAATGAGATGGGTGGTGTATTGATTTTCTCTCTCGCGTATTATGTGTAATTTGTATGATATATTAGTTTTATCATTATAAATCATTACTCCTAGATTCAGATCGTAATATTTTACCTCGAGAGGGATAATGGTAACCACTTATGATGAGATTGTAAGTGGTTACCATGGAGAGAAAAACACTGCACACACTACTTGCAAATGTCATTTTCCGGGGAAGGCGAAAGTTTTCCACTTTTCATACCATCTTCATTTTTAATATATTGAATTTTGTTCTGACAATCTATTTTAATCCGTCACATAATATCGTATTATCACAATAAATTTTTTTACCGATGATGCAGTAAAGAGCTAGGCTTTGCCATTAAAAGGAAGATCATGCTACAGTATTTTTCTTGAAATGCAAAGTGGGTACAGTAAACTATGTTTAAATTTGATATTTACACCCGGGCAACTACAAGTAGGATGACCATATAGGCACTTATACTTTTGTAGACACCAGACTTGAATAAACATGCCACGTTTTCTCGAAACCGTTTAATATGAGCGTCATGGGTTCTTATAAAGATACCCACCATGTAACAGTTTGAGAAATTCTAGAACGTTTCAGAGCATCAATACAAATGATACAACCACCGTATGCTTTATTTGATAAGGATTCAGTTTCTGTTTGAATAAGATCATCTGTCTGACCGCGATGTAGAATAACCATGTCTGTCACTATCTCTAGGGTCAGTTATATGAACATTGCAACTATGGCTAACGGCAATAATTCAACCTATTTTCTTACTTAATTAAATGACACACTGGTCATTAAAATCATGGGCCTTGATTTTTTTTTTTTGGACTGAAATACTTTACACCATGAATGCAGGGAACATGCACTGACCAGGATTTGTAACATTTAATTTTAATTGATACGTTACATAATCACTCTGATGTAATGAACTAAAAAAGGCGGCTGTAGCAATTTAATACCAGGTATTTCAATGGAAAATTTTGCCATATTGTACTGGATGACCTACATATGGTTCTCTGTATTTTCTAAAGTATGCTTTTTGTCCTTGGTGGACGGAAATTTACCACCGCCGACTAACCCCAATTACATGAACAGTAGCTGAAACAGGAGGATGTGAATAAAGGAGTAATTACTGAGTAAATAGCCTGTTGGTCAAGTGGTCTCACATTTCATTGCTGGCTATTTCTGTAATTGGCGAAACCCTATACAATGGCAGAAAGTACAACCACTACACCGCAGAAGGCCCGGGGCATAAAGACTGTGTAATGGATGAGCTATCGATATCAACTGTATACAGCCGACCGAAGACATATTCTCTTTCTTGAACATCAACTTGAAACTGTACACAAATTATCACACTATGAAAATATTCCCAACATTATTATTATCCCAAACGATATTAATCACCATGGAAAAGACACCAGCTACCCATATTGTATTAAAGTGCATATACGATACATGTGAAATTTGTTGAGCGAGTTCATAGTTGACATAGATTAATCTGTTATTTTCTTTGCCACATACACTTGATATATCGGCTAACCATGACCAGAGTTCATATGCCGGAATTAGATATCTTTGGAGAAAATATCCGGCATTCTCTGTGAGCTACCAGTTGGAAACCCTTTTTTGATTGCTTTTCATGTGCAATAATAGTTGGTCATCATTCATACCCTCACAGTAATAATAAAAAGCAATTAGTATTGTCATTGCAGTGAAAGACTAATTAGAGCCCCTGATATTTATCTATTCCCTAGATATATGTACAACTCAAAATGACTGACAGGCAACAGGACTTGTACCTGATTCACCGCTTGCATGAAAGCAGTTTTTGAAAATACTGATGAAAAACTGCATCACTTTGCTGCTTGATTATATTCTTTACTCTTCAGTGGCATTAACAAAACAAAATGTTGCTTTCTTACAAATGTAAAATTCAATCCAGAGATTTTGGTGTAATTTTGAAAGAACTTGAACGTCAACCTGATATCAAGTACTGATGCACAAATCGCTGCATACTAAAATAGTAAAAATCTAAGTGATGTCAAATTAAAGTTTTGGTCATGCTGAAATATCAAACCATAATACTGCTGGAGAAGTTTAATCAATCCATTGACAATTATGAATAAATGTTAGAAAACGTGCAAAGTGGTAAAAAGTATAAACCTTCACAGTAGATCATCACACACTGGATTGGAAAAGCACCGGGTTCACAATTAAAATCAAAACAAAACACAAAACAGTGTAATTGTGCACACCATGTTTGCGCAATTATTAGACAGTCCACCATATCGAAAAACGTGATACCATATTTCAGCCTGACAAAAATTTGTTTGTTTGACTTGACTCAAGTTTCACTGTGGACAATCATTTCTAGAATGACAGGCCTGCACTGTAACCTTCACCAACCAGTGGGACATCAGTGGTTAAAAAGCCTGAGAACTTTTAAATATTATCTGAAAATTTGTTCCGAGTTCATAGTAACTTTGAACAGAATTTTCCTCGCCAAAGTGCTGGTAGCAGTCAGGTACAAGTGACAGTGGGGACACCTACTGGGCTGGTTATCTGGCTGTGTTTGGAATAACAAGCACAAAGTGGTGTTGACTCTCGGCGGCCATTAAACCATTGTCCCAGCTGACCTGAAATGCCAATTACAGGTCATACTGGGTACACAGAAAGAAATAGTTACAGGTATCCTTAATGGGGGCTTGGCACAAAAAGTGAAAACAGTGGCAGCATTTAGAGCTGTAATACCCTCACTTTATCATGGATTTTAACCCAGTCACCTCCAAGCTTTAGAAAATACCCATCCTTTTTAAGACCTCCATACAAAATAGTGTGGGTGGTTGGGTTAAGAATCGACTTGAAATTAGTTCTATCTATTCTTAGAAATTTTCAAAAGACTGCCAAATATTTTGAAAAGTAAAGCATGGCATCTCATTGAGCAATTTGAATAAATTAAGAAGACATCTTAGAGAAAAAATATCACTCGATCCTCGCTGTTGATTACTGCTCTTGTCTGTATCATTGATTTTTTGAAACTCATTCACACAATCACAGGCTGAGTCATAACGGATATTCCACAATGAAGATGCTGAATTTTTAATATGTTTATAACTGTATACAATTGGAGATTTCAGACATGAGTGGTTGCAACTTCTTTCAAGTCAATAATATGCTTTTCGTCTGCATTTCTCGTTAACTGTTGGCTAGACGAATGAAAGAGTTGGGGGGAGGGGGGGAATTGTGACGTGAAGCAACAAATTGAACCATTTATTGATGTGAATATCAGGCTTGTGAAAATCCCTTCAGTCTGAAATTTTAATCAACTGAATTGCACCACTGTAAAATGTTACATCACCTGCCTTTAGGGTCTACAGAATTGTTATACAATTTATTTTTCTTTCGTGTAGTAAAGCTTGATTATTTTAGTCTAGCTGGCATTAGTAGGATTGGATACAAGGAACTGAAGTCACACGATGTCACACGTTGAATTACTACTTTTCGAACAACTCTGAAAGGCCGGGCACATAAAAAATCAGAATGCATTCACTGTTTTTTGAGAGGGTGGTCTGAAATTCCTCTACAGTTGGAATTCTTTGCGTAGGATTGAATAGAATGGGCCACTTAAATTTAGTCAATGGCCGAGATGTCAACACCCATTTTCTCATTCAGTCCCAATGCTTCCTTGTCTTTGTCTTTTGTGTTGGGAGTAATGTCCCCCTTGTTTGTCTGCGACATTACTGTTTCATTTGCATTACCAATCAATTAGCCGACAACTTCAAGTTCACTGCAGCTAATTCTCACGCCTCTGACAATTACGTCAAGAAACAATACCCTGTTTTCAATGGAACACCAGTAACATTTCAAAACTCTTCCCCAGGGTGCATTCATACTGTTTTTGAAAGTGGCTACTCTGCTGTTGTGTATTCAACAATGAAAGGAATATTTTTGAGTATTACTGTAGGATTCATGAATCACAATGGTGGATATAATCTTACCTTAAAACTCATCAGTTCCTCATGGGTGAATCCATCATGGTGAATAATTTTCATCTGTTTGACCAGGGTACTTTTTCCACTCTCACCGGCACCTACAAGATATATTTTTTTGCAAAAAGCGAATTCTAATATTAATTTTAATAACTATGCAATAACACGATCTTGTCAAATTTAAGTTTCCACATTATCTTCATTTGGAAATTATTGGAGGCAAAAAAAATTAAAAAGTGAAACTTTGGTGCACTTGTGTGGTCTTGTAAAATACAGGTACAATGTGCAATTCTCAATTTGTCCGCCCATAGAGTTTTACCATTTTACTACAACCATACCTGTTTACTATGCTTATCAAAAGAAAGTTGGCGATCATGAATGTAACTGAACGTCTGGTGTGTGTGATGCGATTGAAGTCATGTTACAGCACGTTACTGGTGAATGGTTTCCCACGATTGTCAAGCGTGAGTAGTGCGAAACGGGTCGCCGGGGCATCACTTCACACTGTTGGCTATTTAAATGTGCCGTCAAAAACAAAAAAATATATTATCAATATGGTTTATTATTTGTATTTGGTAAGGTAGGTGACTCTTAGTGAAAGGGTCGCCACTCTATTCCAGCTTGACAGACGACAGTTTCGCTAGCCTAACAAATTTAATAGCTACAACTCTACTATGAGCTCGAGTCTTGTGCACCTGCAACCTGTAGACCAAGGCACGGTGACAGGCGTACATTGTACATCAATAATTTTACAACTGTAAATCACTGTTCGTTGCCGATTGCCCCGAACACAATATTTCAAAATAGCTGAAGGCTAACCATGCAGTAAAACAATGGATCTAGTAAAAAGAGATAACATCGTACCGAGTAACAATATTTTGATAATATTTTGTTCATCCCTCGCCATGCCCATCAACTCCCGGTCGATCTCTTCGCTCCTGGCGCGAGCTCGGCGTTCCTCCTCGTCCAGACTCAAGCAAGCTCCCATCACCGATCACGCCGAACAGACATAATCACTGACAGTAGATAGCAAACGAAACGGCTAGCTGGCATCGATTAAGATCATGGCTAGCGGCCGTAGCAGCTCCCGATACCCAGTACAGTTTTTTGGGTCATTCCAACATGGCGCGCTCGTACGTACGTAAACACGGAAGCCCGGGCTGGTGAGTGGTGCACCTCTCGCTCTACCTGTTTGAGTAAAGTTGAGTGCCGTGCAGACTCGCGCAGAAAATAACTTTTCCAAGCTACAGCAAACTTGTGTAAAGTCCACTAATGAGGCAACGCAACCACGGACAACATTGTCTTCTGATATCCAGAAAATCGGAAAATATCTTCCAAGAACAGTGCTGCTATCTCCGCTCGTACCTGAAATTTCAAATCGTTTGTAAACCCACCGGCGCAGAGTTTCATCATTGCGTCTGAGGGCGCACTGCCTTACAAGGGTGTGTTGTGTGTAAGACAACGCCAGTTGCATAGTCGTGCTGATCCTCCCTGGCTTCGTTCACAAAATGTGGGTAGGGTAGGTCAGAAATTTTGATTAAATCCTGATTATTTTCGGTCCCTCTCAGTACCCCCTGCGTGGTCAGATTAATAATAATAATAATAATAATAATAATAATAATAATAATATTTTTCATATTGCATGCTTGTCAATATAGGATTTACATCACATTTGTGGCAATAAAAGTGTGATACAAAAATAAGTTCAAACTTTTCTCCAATAAAGATAAATATAGTATAATAAAAGTAGCTACTAATAGATATAACTAGGTATTTCTTTGTTTATATAAAGTAATAATATAATCTGCAAGTTGTTCATTAACTCTTGTTTTGTTAGTAGAAAAATAAGCTGGTTTTCAGTTGTATCATGTTGGAAATTGATTTTACTGAAAAAGTTCTTTCTTTGGACTTTATATTTCTGACAGACTAATAAAAAATGTGTTTCATCTTCAATACTGTTGGTGTTACATTGATTGCAGTATCTTTCAGTAATTGGGGCTTTTGGAACAGTGTGTCTCCCTTTTTCAATTGCTAGATCATGATTGCTAATGCGAAGCTTGGTGCGAAATTTTCTTTTATCACCTTGTAACTGTGTTAAGTAGGGTTCTAATCTAAAATTATGTTTTATTCTGGCGTACATTCTTAATTTACTATTTTCATCAGTGATCAAATTTTTCCAAAAGACCTCATAATTGATTGTTAAATTTGTTTTCATTAATCCAGCTATAACTTTTTGGTATTTAAGTGATGGAGCTATATCAAGGAGAAATTTCATTCCATTTTCTTTAATAAAGCACTTAAACAGTTAAACCATTATTTATTATTAGTGTTGTTTACCATTTGCTCAAGGCAAGCTTCTTTAGCAAGATTATTATGTGGGAGTTGTACAAAATGAAGCCAGTATTTAACAATATTAAGTTTGATCTCAAGTAGAAGTGGAAATTGTCCTAGTTCACCCGTCACAGCTGCATTACAAGCTTGTCTATTACACTGTAAAATATTCTTATAAAATTTGAGGTGAATTTTTCAATTGCTGATTTATCCCACTTCTTGTAATCCATGAAATCTTGTCCCCAAATCTCTGAGCCATACAGTAAAAAACAGGTTTAATGAAATTACTACTATAGTTAAATAAGTGTTTATCTATCAAAGGAGATTTAGAAAGAGATAATGTTATGCCCCCTACTCTCCACTTGCCATTTTTACTTGCATCTCTGGCCTTAAACTAACATAAAGACTTTATTCTATGTTCACTCATGGAGGTAATACATTGATTGTATCTCCATGGTTTGGGCAGTAGCTGTAACTTTTGATATTTATTTTCAAGCTTTTCTTTTCCATAGATCTAATGTAGTTGAACATGACCAATTCTCGACCGCGGAGTGACGTCAGTAGGTGAAACGCACGTGAGCGAGGTGAATTAGAGATCAGACGATACAGAAGAGTGAATGATACAGAAATTGTGTGGAAAAAGGCAGAACTAAAAGTTGTGTCATTTATGTATATGAAACTTTGAATATTGGTTTGGTGGTTGAAAAATCCGAACTTCAATAATTTGTTTTCACAGCACTGTGATGCAAAAATGACGTAAGAACCCGCAAGTACCTGGATAACCTGCGGTCGAGAATACTTGTATTTCATGCACGCTATTCGTAGAAAAGTGAATTCGGAGTTAGAGCTTGGTGGGTGTTCTGTATAACTATAACTTGTAATTGATGGTTCGTTATATGGAAATACAATTTGACATCTATGTACTGACGTGATATCACATTCGTCTACTGTGCATGATATTATTATATATGTTGGCATGCAGAACTGACTACCCTATAAATAATGCATGTTATGCACGCCATTCTGAAAATTCTGAAATTCAGTAATCAGTATCAATTGTTTGGCAGGGTAAATTTGCAACAAAAGAGCATTTACTTTTTTCTTGAACACCGAGGGCGCTGTTCTACCAGGACCCACTGTGCATCACTGAAACCGATAAAAATATCAATTTGATTACCATTGCGAAGTGAGCATTTCCTCACGATGGTAGAACGCTAAATACAAGTAGTGACACTTTTGGAGAAATTTCACTTCTTTCTGATGCATCAGCTAATAGTTAAAAATAGAATTTAGTTGGAATTTAATTCAATTTCAAATTACTTTTGCCCAAGCATGACCTCTACAACCAAGTGATTTTTCTGTGATCAGTGCATTGAGCAGAAGTTGTTTGACCTTTACACTCCATATACAACTTTTCTTTGAATTTCATGATCATTCTCTCATTACATACAAGGGTAGTCAACCAGCTAATTGAGATAAAATTTAAAGCAGGGATTTTACATGCAAACATGCTACTCTAATGTATTTTGAACAAAATATTTGGAGGGGCAATAGTAATCCCGCCCTTGTCCCTTATATCCCCTCCCCCTATCAGAACATCTCTTAATGTCCTGAACCTACTTAAAAATCCTCCCCGCTGTCCTCTCTTTACAACAAAAACCCCCCTCTGTATCTTAACCCCTCATGCTTTAACCCCTCCACCTCTACCCCGCCCTCTCAATCGGCTAACTCCTGAAAATACCTGAATCGACTCCTCCCTCTCTCTTTCCCATTGGGATTTCTTATTCAAGTTACCCTCTTGGCAGGAGAATGTAATTCACCTCCTTCTTCAGAGAAAAAAACTGTACACCTGCCCCTACCCCATCTGCTGATATGTGACAAAATTGCTTTTCTCAAACAGCTTGGTTGACTTCCCCACTACACATGCAGTCATTCATAGCACTCTAAGACACCAAAGCTTTACAGCAAAGCATCATTTTATTTTCATGTGTTTTTCAACCAAAAAGCTCTCACATTTGAAATGATATGTCTCATAAAGCAATATTCTATTCTATGCAAAACTGTTACATGATTTCATGTACCTGCTTACAGATACGAAGGGATAATAGTGATATTTGATAAAATTCTCATCATTTTCATTCTCAGAAACACATTCATTTTCTTCTTCTCCCAGCAGTGTGTTGAATCACAACATTATCAGCCCAGAGAACAGACCCTGTTGTTGTACAATATTCGACAATATTGTTGAAAGTTGAATTCTAGTCTGGACTAAAATTCAGCTGTCATTGAAATACTGGACATTGCAGTATAAGGGTTGCATAAACAATGCTAGGCATGTGACATGATCTTGGAAGTAAAGAGCTGGAAACTGTATTTCACACACAGATTTAAAATAATGGCCCTTTTAAAATTCTATTTCAGAAGCTTCAGATATTTCAGTAGAATAAAATGATATGCACAGAAATAAGCATAGATGTAAAACTACTCATTACAATTCAACTTCATCACTGAATCCACCCTTTGCAAAATAATTTGCCACACATGATCCTCAAACTAAACAAAACACTTTTTGCCAAACATCTATTAAAAAACCTCTATTACTCTTTTGCATATTGTCTGTTGGAGTGACAGCAGAATACTGGATCCACATTAAATTGTATTACAATGAAACGCCAGCCTAAGGAGTACATTTATCATACAATGCACCCTAACATATGCAGCTTTTACACTAAAAAGAGGACCAGTTCCAATTTCCTACATGAGCACTGACTTCCCTTTTTAAACTGATCTACAAATCTTGGGTCAGCTGCATATAACTACATGATTCATTTCTTGGCTACATTAGTGGTGATGACATTTGCAATTGTGAAATCAGGGAAAGAAGTGAACAAGGAGATATTCCCATTAATTATTAGTGACTTAAGGAGTCATTTAGATTTTGGGATAGAGAACAGAGATAGAGGCTCCCCCAGGGAAATCCTTTTAATTTTTTCCAAAGGTGTGTCTCAACTAAAAAAAATTCACACACACCAACATTCTGTATGAAATCTGTAAAAGGATACGTAGCTGTAAATTTTTGGTGATTTTCCTTCACTATTTTTGTTTTTAACGTCAACTAGATTTTTTTTCCTACCTTCTAGAGTATGTTAACTCACCCACTATTTAGCTCATTAACATAACTTATATATATGTAAAATGCAATGTTATTGTTTACATAAAGGGGGATAGTTTGCACCATTATTTGTTTGTCAAAAATAATAATGCAGTCTATACATTTACAGGCTGAGTTCACAAGCACAGCTGAATACTGTGTATCTCAACATGCTTTGAGACGTAGAGAAAGAAACTAGTTGACTTGAAAAACGGAAATGGTGAAAAATTCATCAAAAGCCTTTTAATGTCAAAGCAGATTAAAGCACATCCTTTTTTCCCACGATCTCCAATCTATCCCTTTGACCACTATGGTTTGGCCCAACTCCATTGTTATCAATGTTGATGGGGGACTGTTTACAGGGACTTTGGGGCGAACAGGTTTGTAAAACAGTGACACATCACAAGAGCTTCCACTTTCTTAACTAAACACCACACTTGACAATACTAGCACTTCCTGAGTAAACAAAACCTACCCTGTTTTTTTTTTCCAATGGAAAAACATAATTTCAGTTTCATTAGAAAAAAAAGTTGCCTGAATCACTACAAAGGATTGGTTGACAAATTTCTGAGGAAATATGGGTCTATTTACATTAATAATGAATAGAAACCCTGATGGCATAATATTTCCAGTGTACCCCAAGATGTACCAACATGATGGATGGTGCAGACTGAATTTAAAATTCATGAGGAAAAATGTCAAAATATCTGGTGAACTTTCCAGCTGTACATGTACACATTTTTGCATATTTTATACAAATTATAAATATTTTAGACAGACTTGCATTTCATTATGAAGCAGAAATAATTTCTTGTTGCGGTACACACATAGATACCCTGATGAGAAAATTGACACCCAAGGTGCTTTCTCGATCAGCTAGGTGCAAAAAATATTCACTCTTACATTATTTGTTAAAAAAGCATTCTGCTTAAATTTTCAAGATTACATGGATAAAATTACACTCAGTGATAGTCAGTTAACTATTTACAATCATAAACATGATTACAAAGGCTATGCTAATTTACAATTCTGATCATGATTGACAAGTTGCATCGATTCTGCCTAAAAAGAAATTAGCTTTGTTTTTGGTCATTGCCTGTATTGCCTTGAAACTGGCACATTTTATCTTTTCCTTTTCCATTTTTTATTTATTTGTTATACATATCGTATTTCTCACCATTTACAGTGGTTTGCGTTGAACCGTTGGCAATACAGGATATAGACATACTGTCTAAATTAAGGAGTTACCAACACTCTCAGGTGTGATCTTGGTGGTAGTATCAGTCATTAACAAACAAATCAACTCCGCGAAAGTTGATACATTGTCTGGAAGGAGGTCACGCACAGTCAAATGACACCACATAGCATTCCGCTGTTAAACTGTACCGAAACCATCATTTGCAAGTGAGCACGGTTTGTGCGGGTCTAGTGGTGTCGTTTTGAGCACGCCTGACCTTCTTGCAGACAATGTTTCAACTTTTGAGTTGATTTCCTCATGATCGACTTATATTACTGTTACATGATAGTCACACCTGACAGCGTTGGTTACTCTCCAACTCACATAACCTGCCCAGTTCAAGTATTGCCAATGGTTCAACGCACACCACTGTATATTCCAAAACAAACGGCCAACCCCTGTTTCTCCATAGAGGGCTGACATACCACCTCAAGGATTCACAATATGGTATTGTGGTAGAAATTAACAGACTGAATATGGAGCTGCCTTCCCTTTATACCCACAGATGCTTAAGAGGAAGAGAAGGTATTTTGCAATTATTGATAAAAACAATAATCCCTGTGATTATCTCATCCTGAAGAGGTTACCAAACACAATAAAGAAATAAAAACGAGAATGGCATTGCTGCATCACTGTTGCCAAAAGTCAAGGTCCAGAAACATATCTCTTATTTTTTCTTAGCCTAATATATTTGTCCCTGTTATCAATTAATCCTTTAATGCAAAGCAGCCACGGAGCTAATCCCTCAATTATTGATTTGTTGCATAGCATTATTGTTTAGCACTCATCCTCATTTCCTTCTCTTGTCTTTTGCTGTCAATAATCTGTTTCCACTCGTCGGGGTCCTTCCATCCACTCAGCCTTCTCTGATTGGGTTTATGGATGTCCGAGTTTTGCGGTGTGGAGAACAGGATGTGTTCCCAGGCTGGATTCTTCTCAGCCCCTGTTGCACAAAAAGGGAGCATAATGTTGGTCACTAGATATTCATTTTCAACATAATGCACATGTAGGCAGGCACGTGAGTCTTGTTGTAGTGGGTGTCAGGCTCTACAAACCAAAAACCACCATCTAGTGCAAAGAATGACATACAAGGCCATTCACAGGTAAAATGAAGTGATGGGGAAATCGAAAGAATGTTTGAGGAAAATAAGATGATATTTTTGAGCAAAAAATACCCAAAAAACACACAGCTTGTGCCTTTAACCCCCAACCATCTTCGCTCTAAACCACCACACTGTCAATTATCATAATAATTTTGTATTATTATTGTCACATGGGCACACACACAGACACACATTTCATATTGAGCACCATAATACATGTCATAACTTTAGTTTGTTAAACAATGTGAAAAGATCTTACCACTGAGCTACTGAAGCTTTACGTTTAAACTGACTGATAAATGTTCGCAGGGAAGGCTAAATATGGGTGGTTAAACCTAGACACTGCACACATAGGTAAACGGGAAGATCCGTCGCTCGAGGGCGCCCTCTATGGGGAGCGTAGGGAGCATCCTTGAGCGATGACGATCTTTCAGTCTACACACATAGGTAGATCAACTGACCAAAAGCACAGCAGTTCTGACATCTGATAGAGGGCACTGGTCATAAAATCATAGTGAAAATGTGAATTTGCTCAATGATTTCATGTGACTCTGAGGTCTGCCTGGGACAAACATGTAAACCCTGGTACTGCCTATATTTCTAAATAGATGTAATGCTGAACATTTTTTACAGTAAAATTGGATAAATATTGGGAAAGAAAAAAGCGCTTTATACAAGGTCATCCTCCCTAATTCAACAAATGGCTTTACTGCAGTCTCATGTTGAAAGAGTCAAACTTATTGTTTTACCAGTGCTATCACAAAAACACAAAAATCAAGGAATTCTGGTTTTAACAGTGCTTTAGAAACCTGGCTGTGAACTTGTTTTTTGTTAAATGTAACCATAAACTATCATTACCTGTTATTTCTGGTTTATCATCGATAATAAGGTCTCCACTGACAACCGTTTTGTCTCTGGTCAACACTAGTTTATTTATGAATTCTGCTCCGAAGTGATTGTCAATCCACTGAAACTGGAAAATTAAAACAAAAGTCAAAAATTCTCCGGTCATAATTAAGAAAGTGAATTGCTGAATTTTGAAATTATTCCTCCAAATTGCTATATGCTGGTACAATAACATGTACATGTATGGTAGGCATTCTATATGTATGCTTTAGGCAAGATACCCTTTCATGGAACACTGGATCTGTGTGACTCCATCAGTGTCCAGGAAACATTTTATGTAAAGGGGCAGGTTTTTACCAGCTTTATCTTTGAGCAAATTGACTGACTGTGCACATTTTTCAAAGGAGATCAAAGGACTAAAATCACATAAACAGTCAATGTCAACAACCACTATGGCAAGAACCAGGGTATTAAGGACTGCCCCTTTAATATCTTACCTTTTCAGTGACGCAGTACTTGTATTTATTGATTGACGCCGTACAAAAGAACACATCAACCCTGGATATTAAAATGCCAAAGTCAAAGGCAAACAGATGTTACTACGAGGGTACATGTAATATCATTTATGGTGGTGGGCGATAATATCAATCTAAAGCTTTGTCCTATTCTGTGTATTTTGCATAAGGTCTTTGTAGAAGCTAGTAGACAAGAAAATAATGACATTTTTGCAATACACTGTAGATAATAATGTGAAAAGTTAACAAATTACAGTATTCGAAAATATAGTATGAAACTGACTAAGGTTGCAGTATTGTCATTTCCTAACATTGCTTTAGTGCAGATTTTAAAAACATACTTCTACAAGTGACTTTCAAACATATGAAGACACTATTGTCTTACTGACTAATCACACTACAAATTGATTGCTTTATCAAAATGTTGTAAAGAACAGCTAAATCCGCAATGTTCTTGAACAGTTTTAAAAAGCAAGAAATCTCTATTTATGTTTATCATGAAATGAAAGTAAGATGATACCATTTTAGGAACTTATTTATCTACATATATAGCTTCCCTTTCCAGTCAATATTTTTAAAGATTCAAGAAAATTGAAATATTATAATTACAGTAATTTTCTTGTGCAGGTGGCAAGAATAAAATACTTTTTGTTTATGTGGTTGAAAGTTGTCATAGGAATTGGTCTATTTGTGAGTAAAATGGAAATTCTGCATGAGAGTGTGTACATCATGAGCAAGCATTAAAGGTCTGGTGAAATGCCCATGTTGCAAAATCACAGAAATACAGTTGATGGTCTGTAAAACAGTTACATTCATTTCTTTTTTCGTTTAGCGCGCGTGATTATGAAATATGGCAAAAGAAAAATGCAATGTGGGCGTGTCCCCCGAGCCTCTCCAGTCGACTTTTTTCGGCTTTCCGAAGTTTGCCCGACGCCGTATCTCAATAACGGGAAGTAAAGTATTTCACACCTCCGTAAGCTCCCACGGGGGGTAACTTCTAGGGTTTCCGCTTACATGGTCAGGACAGTGTCCTCCTTCACTATGGAAAGACGTTGTTCTTTTGGTGGCTGTGACAGCGGCAAGAACATGAACGGCTCAACTGTAAACTTTTTCAAGTTCCCGTCAAGTGTTGAGTGTTTGAATGTGCTTGTCTCGGCTGGTTCGTACGATCGGCCACAGTCCCTCGGCTGAGCCTGCCTCGCTACTCGCTACTCGCTACACAGAAGCATGGAGGTAGTAGGAGGTTGGGACCGCAATGCAAGTCAACTGCATGAACATCAACAATGAACGTTGTGACTGCCATTAAAATGCACTAGTCTACAACACGGAAGTCGGGACCGCAATGCAAATCGACAGTAAAAACGTAAATGGGACCGTGATTAAAATGCACTACAACTACAACACGGAACGTTGGCCGGGACCACGATGCAAATCAGCTGCATGAACAGCAACACTGAACGTTGAGACTACCATTAAAACGAACAACAACACGGAACGTAGAGATCGCGATACAAATCATGGAGGTAGAGTCCTCCATGATACAAATCGACAGCAACACGGAACGCGTCGTTGGGACGGCAATTAAATTGAAGAACAACGGGGAATACCGGACCACGATGCAAATCGACCACAACATGGAATGTTTAAGACCGTGATTAAAATGCACAACACAGAACATCTAGACCGCAATGTAAATCAATTACCGGTATAACACCGAACCTTGTTGCCTCGATTAAAATGCGTATGTCTGCTATGTATAGCAAAAGTTTAAATTCTCGCGAGCGAGCGTTCCTATGCCCGCTGTACACTGGGCAAAATGACGTCAAATTTATCGCAAGGGCTCGATAGCGTGTGTCTTAGTTTCAATTCTCGCGAGAGCCATTTATGCATGCTGTACACTAGACTAAATGACGTCAAATCTCTCGCGAGACTTGGCTCGATTGCAAATACGTACGACGGAAAGAACGCAATAATACGGAAGTAGACACAGTTTTTGCGAATCGCCAAGAGAGAAGCGCAGATTAAACAAAAGACTAAAAAACCCACGTTTTTTCTTTATTTTACCATATTTTTAAAACAAAAATCAGTTTCGCCACTGTGGCGAATTAGGATCGATTTTTTTCGCCACTTGGGATTTCGATTCGGATTGGCGAACGTGGCGAACTGGCAGCGCGAACACTGGCTCAGCCTGTTTTGTTAGCGGATACCGGGCAGAGATAAGGCGGTGTTGGACCGCTATTCGATGTAAATGAACACACCTGTGACGTCACAGACGGCCAACCTTGACTCCCGCTGAGGGCGTGACCTGAGTGTCGCAAAATGACCCCATGAAAGCCGCGCATAGAAATATCAAAAAAATCAACACTTGCGCGTACTTTTAGGATGCAATTCTGTTGCGAGTGTAATAGTATTGACCTCCTGGAAGATATTCAGTCACACGAACGGGACCATTTCACCAGACCTTTAATTATGTGTTTGTTCATGTATTTATTAAAGGGGAAGTTCACCAAGGCTGATTTTTACATATATGCTAGCGTTTGGGTCACTTATTCCAGAAAAGTCATTTTCACTCTTTATAACTTTAGCAAATTTTTTACAAAAACATGTAAGAATAGTGGCGGAAGTTGCATCATAGGACTTCATCAACTCAAGGTGTTTTGAATCATGGGATTCATCAAATGATATGGCAGGGACCATCTTCTGATGGGTATAACATGATTCAGAATACATTGAATTGATGAAGCTCTAAAATGCAACTTCTGCCACTATTTTGATCCATTTTTGTAAAAAATCACGCAAGTTATGAATGGCAAAAATGGATTTTCAAGAATAAGAGACCTAAAAGCCAGCTCATAATGTGATAATCATCCTTGGTGAACTTCCCCTTTAAGTCCTTTTCATAAAAAGAAAGAACAGTGTGAAAAGACACAAATATGGTTGTAAATAGAGCAAGTGAAAATTGAAATGAAATATGTGTTATACTTCTTACATTTGCCACTCACCCGTCCATTTGGTCCATCGCTCTGACAGCCTCCAGTCCACCGGGGATAGGTGGCAGGTTTAGGAAAAAGCCAGGAGCTTCCATTATTTCTAAACATTTTGCCTGTCGATAAAGGTTAGACAAAAAAAATATTTGCAGTAGTGAAAACAAATGAAGTGTTCCCCCAAATATCTTGTTTTACTTTTGCTGATTTAAATAAATAAAAATATTCACTACATTTGAGCATGTCATTGTATCAACTATTTAAAGAGGCATACTCCTGATAAAGTGATAAAAAGATGAAATATAAGCAACTCGTTATCACTAATTTCAAATTTGATGGAACAAAGTTTGCAAGGTGTAAACTATATATATTATATTATATATATATATATATATATATATATATATATATATATATATATATATATTAATATATATATATATATATTATATATATATATATATATATATATATATATATATATATATATATATATATATATAAGAATATTTTGTTGTGTATAGATCACAAACTTACCTTCAAATCAGGTTTTATTTTTTCATACTGCTCGGTTACGTAGAATCCTCTTCTGTCTTTGACCTCTATGTATGGTTCGTCGGGGTATTGCTCTCTGAACTTCGCCAAAAAGTGTTTTTCGAAGTCAGCCAGAACGCCGTCCATATCCACCAAAACTCTAACGTTCGACATTATGGGAAGGGTTGACATGAAGGCACACGGTTTACGGAAATGAGTAGACCCAGCCACTGTCACTCCATTAAATGAATTTGATCTAAAAAAAGTTCTCGACAATTGTCTGGATATATTATTATTGAGAACAATAGGGTTGGCGTTTGCTCTTTCACGCAAGCAGCAGATACTTGCCCTCTGTGAGTACGGTAACGAACCGGGTTTAGTAAGTTGTGGAAACACTGTTGACAGTATCGTTGTTCGTATGAGGGTCCTCATCACAACTTAGAAAAAAGTAAACGAAGAGAGACGAGCACAAGCAGCAGCCGCAACCACCAGTTTACCGCGAAGGTGCGTTATAAGCCGTTGAGGACACCTCCTGGATCCTGGAGGCTGCAGGCTGGACCGTTGACCGTGTAGCGCAGTTTTGAGACGCAGCTATCGAAAGGTCAGAGGTTACAGGGGAAATAAGGTCATAATAGATTACCCACAGTGCCTCAGTCTGGCGAGTCCATCATGGCTTCTCCCTTGGAACAGTTCGTCAATTCCGTCTGTACTTTGTCGGCGCAAGGTAATATTTTCATCGTCATGCAACAAAATGTTCTTCCTGATACTTTCCAAAACCTTTAACAAATGATATCGACTCTGAAAGGAGGCGTTTACCGGCACATGCGTCATATAAGATGTGATACTGTGTGTGTGATCTTGCAAAACATGTAGCTCAGTTGCAGTTGGTTGTGCTGTGTTTTGGAGTGGGCCTATCATGCGCCTGTCAGTGTGTTTTCCTCCGGTGGGACAGGGAATGCTTGGCAACAGGGGAAATTGATCACAAATAATATCTCACGACGGAGGTATTGCATCGCCACGATGTGTCGAGAATTTTGGCTGATATCAAATATGATGTAGCAGATATTTTCCCCACCCCTAGCCCCTGGGTATATTTGACATGGCTTGCAAAAATGTCAAATTCCCCTGTAGGGCCTGCACTTCCCCACAGTGGAAAGCATATATAGTCGAACATAGTGACATTAAATATCTGTAGCCCAAATAGCTAGGTAATGTTTGCCCCACTCTGCTGCAAAATTGTAGCTCGCCGGTGAGGCGGTCGGTGAGCTTTGGTTTTTGCGACTTCGCTCACCAGTAGAGCTACAATGCTGAAGGCCCTGTAACATGCAAAATAAGCACGTCGCACATGACGCGGCATTTTGATGTGAAATCCTACATATTTACTGCATTTGGTCGTACCGATTTGTCACTTCTGAAGACTAAATACTATACTACACTAACCTTGTCGTGTATGGGGTTTGGCATTTGTTCAAACTCATTGATTGTGTTCCAAAAAATTTTTTGGAGCTGCCATTACCAACTTCCAGTTATGGCGGCTCACAGAAACACGCACAATGTTTTTGGAACGCGATTGACATGTTTGAACAAATACCAAACCCCATAAACCAGGCTCCATAGACAAACCATAAAACAAAATATAAATTGGGAGAAATAGTATTCATGTGGCTAATTTGTTGCAGACTAATCAAGGTCTTCAATATTGTGCCATTGTTATATTGATGATACGACAAGAAATGTATAAAGTAGTTCTGTTCCACTAACTTCTGGAGAAATGCTCATCAGACACCCTGCAATATGGCTCCCAATTATTTTTATGTTGTTGTAGAGCCAAGGAGTGAATACAACAAATTAAAATATCATCATTTATGAATTATGCAATCAATACACAGGCCTACCGGTATAGCAATGATTTGATAATGACGAAGGACATTCAACCCCTCTCCTGCCAGACAGTAACACTTCCCCATCTCTGCAAAGTCAGCAAAAAAGCGGTATTGAGCCAAAACCGTATGTATTTTCACCCACTTGACTTGTTCTGTTATAGCAGCTGTAGTCTGTAAAGTCATGCTTACAGTATCTTTGTTTTCAGGGGCTTTCAAATTTTCAATTTTCTTTTAAAATGCACCATACTAGACATGTTTACTTCAGTAGTTTTAACCAACTTGACCTGACGGTGAAATATGAACTTGGCAAAATAAGGATTAAAAAAGATGTAATGTCACATTAGTCAACAAGGTTGAATTTTAAATGCTGAATATCAGTATGAAAAAATGTAATATTAAGACAAGTGACTGGCATTTTTAGGTCTCCTGTGCTCCATTGTTATTTCCACTAACCCAGAAAATTTTTTATAACCTAATCCTTACCAAGTCACTGGGAAGTGCTTTGATTTATTAGGGTGCCCAGAAGCTGGGATTAAGAGGCCATTATCTTGCCAAGTCAGTGAAATTCAGTAATGTCTATACATGTATATAATAGCTAGTCAAGTCCAGTGATACATGACATGACTAGGTGGGTTTATGCCTGTGGTTTACAGGGGGCTCAAACGCCAAGCTTACCATTGTCTTTATTTTCTTGAATATGAGACATGCCAAATTTTAGTGAAAATAGGCTTTGGCTCAATACTGCTTTTCAGCTGATGTGATGGAACAGCAGGTAAGAATAAGCCCAAGCCGGAAAAGGGCTTTTATTTGAAGAAAAAATCTGAGAATGGTACTTTTTCATTGTTGCAGGGAACTTTGCACAGCTGTGTGAAGAAATAAGAAGAAGTACAGAACTGCTGGCCAAGAATGCTCCAAATTTGGATAATTTACTTGGCACTTTAGATCCACAATTACACTCACTGGGTGTTCTGGCAGTCTTGTGAGTATCATCTTGGAACTCCTTCCTATCGTGTGTGTCTGGCAAGAAATTGAGAATTGAAATTCTTCCGGGAGTTGGTTTTTGAAATCTATGGACAACTTTTAGGCCTTTGATATCATATGCATGATTGATACTGTACAGAGAGAAGGAAATCAGAGTGTAAAAACAAAGCGTTATGTCAAAAAGACATTCATGTATCTTTAAAGGATGAACACAATGTACCAGTACCAATGAACAAATGCCAGTGCATTTGCTTGTAAGTGTGTGTAACAATATCATGTCTATACATACATGTTCAACATTTTTGGACAGTTTTAGCAGCATGTACTGACTTGATTCTTCGCCATGCTTCTAAATTTATTTTCAGTATAAAATAATCTTTGGGAAGACAGATCTGCACCAAATAAGTTTCAATTTAAAAAGAAATCACACATTTATTTCAAAATTAAGTAGGATTCTTTGTTTTGTCTGCTTTCTTTATGAATGATACTTATCAAATTTCAACACTTGCCTTTCCAGGAATGTCAAGTTCACACTGCCAGCAAGTTCAGCTCCGGACTTTGAAACCCTGTTTTCTCAAGTTCAGCTTTTCTTTGCTACTTGTAATGGTGAACAAGTTCGGTATGCCACTGACAGTTGTAAGTTGGAGACAGTCTGTGTATCTATGTGAATGCTATATGACATCGAGTAAATTCAGAACTGAAAGGGCAATGCTCATCATATATGCACAATTTTCTTGTCTTATGAAAAGTGTTTTTCTGGAACAATATAGTTGTAGTGACTCAAAATAATTACAAAATTTAACGGTTACTCTGCAGTTTATGAAACACAAAAAAATGTGTCTTCACTGGCAAACCTATCCCATGTTAATTTGTACAGTTACTTTCAGTCATATGTTCCCCCACACAACCTGTAAGTGAAGTACAGTCCTTGTAGTCAACATGATATTCATATTTCTTTTTAAGGTCCAATGTGACTAGTATGTAAATGACCGAGCAATGATTCATGCCTTCAGTGATGAAGGATTCCTATGTTTTCGTTTGAAACAGAACACCTTACACTATGTATTGGACAGTGTAAAGCATGAATATCGACACTGTAGCACATTATATGGCAGTCACCAGTTCTGCCGCATAACAATACCTATTTTTTCAGCAGTTGTACTTTTAACAGTACACATGGTCTGACATACTGACCCAAAGATATGCTTTTCTTGCTATCGTCTAGATGATGTTGAGGTTTCAAAATTTTGAATCGTTGATGATCATGCATCGATGTACCACAAAGAAATTCAATGTAGATGACTTTACAAATTACCGTAGGTTATTTGTTTCAGATTATACTACTGTCTGCAAAATTTAAAGCCTTAATCCAGACTGTGTAGGATCAGTTATGCTGATTTCTTGGTTACTTGCTAATATGGTATAATATGGTAACAGTATTATTACGTATCGACTAAAGTGCTAATTTTAGAGACCTGTAAATTTTTTCTCTGCAATGAGACACTTGAACTTTATTTAAGATGAGTTCATAGGTCAGGTCATAGTTCATTGGTCATATTTCATAGGTGACATAGCCATTTACAGGACCAGCACATCAGTGTTGACAATACATTTTTCCTTCTAGATGGCATGTTAGCACATCACTTGACCAGAGCATTGGTTGACAAGAAGCAACCATTACGAGGCATTGATATCATAGCCAATGCCATTTCCAAAATACAGACTCACCCAGCTCAGCTGACATCACTACATGCCGATCTGTGCCAGGTAATGCAATAAGACTTCAACCTATTCATGTCTCCTCATTCCCAAGTAAAAGATGTCCACAATCAATATCAATAACAGTGGCTTTTGGCCAAACCATGGTAGAATAATACATGTTATGATCATACATACATGGTGTTTGCATATATTAGAATGCAGATCAGAATGGAAATTAGTGTGTTTGACTGCATAGTTTTGCTGTCTAATTTTCACCATGGTATTTTCATCCCTTCATCGTTTTCTTTGTACTGAATACTTTGCCACATAAATCAAATCAAATCAAATAAAAAAAAATAGCGCTGATTGTGATTATAGGCTTGCTTTCTACCAAATATTAGCAAATTAATGACCAAAGACGATATAATTTGAAATCAGCCCCATTCGTACCTGTGAATTCTTTGATCAACACATAACAAAGATATATTTGCATATCAAATGAATATTTTTTTCAGAAAATATTGATGATTTGATTAGGGGCCTTATTAGCAATAATTTTCAGTGCAACTGGCATGCATACATATATATGCTTTCATTATTTTTCCACAGTTGTGTCTTCTGTCAAAATGTTTTAAACCGGCTCTGCCTTTTATGGACGTAGATATCACTGAAATAAGTAAAGAGGTAAGCCAGAGTTTTCTAAATACATGTACCAAGTGTGTGAGGATGTCATCATCCACACCCAATAGAGATATTGCATCATATTGTATTAATATTTCTGCTAATAAAACTTTTTATGTCAGGGTGCGTGTATCTATGTACCCAGCTGGCTCATCAAGTCAATTCCAACATACAGGACAAATATCTTTGATTTAAAATTGAAATTCAATATTTTGAAATCAGGTAATCATATGTGTTTAAGGCTTTCAAACTTGAAGGGATACAGTCATCGGAACTGTGCTCAAAGGTTGTATGGGCCCCGTATGACCAATGTAAACACTATATCCAAGGTACGATGGTGATTGATTAAAGTTAAAACATGTCTGTCATAATCTACATCGTATAATTTAAATGCTGCAGCTATGATGATGAGGTGCATCTAGATATCGTGCATGGAATACGTTGTTTGTAAGCAAGAAACTTGCACAGGTGCAGTTCGGACAACGGTTTCCCTTTAAGATTGCGTGTATTAATAATTAAAATGTTTCAATCAACTTGACCTAATGTTTAATTTGAACTTTACAGGATAAGGGTTACTGCTGGATGTGCTTGTCGGATTCACGATTCATGGCATATAGCTTGAAAACCAATGGTTTAATAATACAAATTCACACAGCAACCACTTTAAATATCTCCATTTCATAGAGGTACAGATTGCCTTGTGTTAATATTTCTTTTCATGGTTTGTTTGTTTTGTTTTTTTTCAGGGTGGTTTGTACGATGCGACACATTTTCTCTGTTTCTATTATTACGGTGGAATGATATATTCAGCACTGAAGAAATGGGACAAAGCGATGTATTTCTTTGAAGTGGTGAGTTCAGTGTTCAAAACGCTACGTGCACTATTTATGTATATTGATACTTTAGATAAACGATGAATTTCTACTGGATAGGCCTACTCATGCACAGCAATTCACATATTTCTGTGTACGTTTTGGGCATGTGGTTTGGTTTCTACCATGGCCCATTCCAATGCTAGGTTTCACCTATTTGTTAGACGAGGAATATAGTTTGATCACACAAATCTGAAATTATGTATCAATGCCCAGTTGGGGAAATAATTCAAGCTGATAAGTATGTGATGAGTTGGGTATTTGATACAGCAAAGTTCTAGCTCTCATGGTTTGCAATAGTGCAAATCATGTCATTTTGTAGCTGAAATACAGATAACAACATCTATGTATTGAATGTTATTATAGGCAGAATATCCCTTTGACAGTTTGTTAATTCTGAAAATCTTATAGTTCTCTCACTGTCTACAGCATGTGTGGACTCATTTTGATACCTGCAAAGCAATAAAGCTCTCATGGTCTTTAGTTATTCCCAGGGACACCGTCCGGGGGACTTATAGGTTTGGTCATGTCCATCCGTGCGTGCGTGCGTGCGTCCGTCCGTCCGTCCGTCCGTTCACGCAGATATCTCAGACATGCCCAGGTCAATTTCTTTCAAACTTTGCACAAGGATAGTACCCTACCCCTTACATATGCACGTCGATTTGTTTCACAATGCAATCAAATTTGGCCGTGTTAGAGGACTTTTTAGTTTTCATCTCCATAGACTCCTATGTATAAGGCAGTCTCCATAGACTCCCATGTATAAGGCAGTCCATAGACTCCCATGTATAAGGCAGTCCATAGACTCCCATGTATAAGGCAGTCCATAGACTCCCATGTATAAGGCCAAGAAAAATAAAAATTTAGTTTCTCATCGTATTCATATTGCAAAAAGGATGCAGTGACACAGTTTTTAGTCCCCATGGATGAAGTCCAGGGGGCTTATAGATTGGGTCATGTCCGTCCGTGAGTCCATCCGTTCACGCAGATATCTCAGATATTTTGACAAAATGTCACTTGACCTTGGTGACCTTTGACCTCAAATATATATATTTGTCCATAACTCAGTAACCACAAGTGCTACACCCTTCATATATGCACAGTCCCTCCACCAAACGGTCGGGAAACGCTGTTGTCAAAACGTGCGAACGAGGGGATTAGCTGGTAGATGCGCGTTGCGCTGGCGTTCGCTGTTGATGACGTCACACCACAGCTGTAGCGTCCCCTCAAAGAGTGGGTACGGTGGTGTCGTCTTCGACGAAGAAACTAGCCTGAATCGGCCGTAAAGTGTACAGCTATTTTGAAACGTCAGCATATTCTCGATAAGCAATATTCTTTATAAGGAAAGTGGGTGATCTTTTTATTCCCAATCGATTTTCAGCGCTAAATCGGCGTTTGTATTCGCTATCGCGTGTAGGTCATTTTCATTGAATTGCGTCTTTCATGTGTCAGGAGAACATGAATTTTTGTTCGCTCTACACTGAAAAATTATGACGGTCTGTTTCATTCTGATGTCTGTACTTGTGATTAAAGTATACGTAAAATTACACTGACGAACCCAGTTTTTGAATAAAGGTTTATAATGAGACGCAAACTGATAGTTTATTGTGTAATGCTTTGCTCTGCAATTTAGAAAATGGCGTCCACTGACGATCTGTGTTCGCGTTGTGTGAAGAGTCGAAATATTCATGGTTTTTCGTTTTGATGACTGGTCAAATAAGTTCGATTGGGACCTATTTATCTGATTGAAAGCAATTTCAACTTATTTTAGCGATTCAATAACTGCAAATCGAAGTATAAGGGAAGGATAGAAAAGCAGATGACCCAAACTCGGCCGAACGCCATTTTGTTTTTGCGACCCTCGCAGAGTCGATGTTCGATTCTTTGAAATCTTTTTTGATCGCTATGCCTTGCGTACTACATGGTATTTAACGTAGATTTTCTTGATTTGGTACTTGTATAACACCATTTAAAATACACTGACGACGCAATTTTTGTGATCAAACGTATCCATTGGCGGGAATTTTACGTGAAAAATATTGTTTTGATTCAACCCCATTGCGGTTTTTCTGGCGTGTCATGAAGCCCTATCGAGCCATGTGCTTGATGTGTCACACAGGTCTCCCGGTAGCTGTAAAACAATGCCGCTACGAATGCCGCTACGAATAGGAAAATTTACATCAAAGAAAGGTCATTTTTGTTTCGATGTCCTATGTCCTCGAAATCGCTGGCTCCTTGCACTCGTTTTCACGGACGGGGCATGTGAACTTCGTTTTAACTTAAACTGAAAGTTATACAATCGGAACACTGTAGACCTCTTCACTCTGTTCCTCTGAAATGGTGTTGAAATCGATGTCTTGTCATCAAGAGAAATGAAATCATGGTCGTAATGATTACATCGGTGTTGACTGCAAGTGTAGTCCAGTCAAACGCAACCAGCACGTGTAAATACGAACACAGCCTATGTACGCATGCGCATTGTCCTTTAGTTCATTGCATGTCAGGTAAAATGGTGTCATCGTTTATGCTAATGTTAGACCAAGTCGCTATAATCTCTTTACGCGAATAAACAGTGTAACGGAAGCGCAACGCGCATCAGGACAATAGAAATACATTGCGTTTCCCGACCGTTTGGTGGAGGGACTGTGATATATGGTATGATGGGACAGCTTATGATGCCACATATTGTACCTCATTAGTTATGTGCGTATCTAATTTTGAGCAAGCCAATCGAGCTAGAGGTCTGATTTTTGGTATATAGGGATAACTTAGCAATACAATTTTTTTGACAAAATGTCACGTGACCTCGGTGACCTTTGACCTCAAATATACATATTTGTCCATAACTCAGTAACCACACCCTTCATGTATGGTGTGATGGGACACTTTATGATGCCAAATATTGTACCTCATTAATTATGTGCATATCTAATTTTGAGCGAGCCAATAGAGCTAGAGGTCTGATTTTTGGTATATACAGATAACTTAGCAATACAATTTTTTGGACAAAATGTCACATGACCTTGGTGACCTTTGACCTCAAATATACATATTTGTCCATAGCTCAGTAACCACAAGTGCTACACCCTTCATGTATGGTATGATGGGACAGCTTATGACGCCACATATTGTACCTCATTCATTATGCACATATCTAATTTTGAGCAAGCCAATCGAGCTAGAGGTCTGATTTTTGGTATATAGGGATAACTTTGCAATACAATTTTTATTGACAAAATGTCACGTGACCTCGGTGACCTTTGACCTCAAATATACATATTTGTCCATAACTCAGTAACCACAAGTGATACACCCTTCATGTATGGTATGATGGGACACTTTATGACGCCACATATTGTACCTCATTAATTATGCACATATCTAATTTTGAGCGAGCCAATAGAGCTAGAGGTCTGATTTTTGGTATATAGGGATAACTTAGCAATACAATTTTTTTGACAAAATGTCATGTGACCTTGGTGACCTTTGACCTCAAATATACATATTTGTCCACAACTCAGTAAACACAAGTGCCAAACCTTTCATATATGGTATGATGGGATACCTTATGACGCCACATATTGTACCTCATCAGTTATGCACATATCTAATTTTGAGCGAGCCAATAGAGCTAGAGGTCTGATTTTTGGTATATAGGGATAACTTAGCAATACAATTTTTTTTCAAAATGTCACGTGACCTTGATGACCTTAGACCTTGATTATACATATATATGCATAACTCAGTAACCACAAGTTCTAATAAGCTTCATAACTTCAATTTTGATAGGATATTAGACCTTCAGATTTCACATCTCGTACCTCATTTATTATGCACATATGTATTTCTTGGCTGGCCAACACAGCTAGAGGTCTGATCTTTTTTCCCGATTTAGAACCATAACTTAGACATGCCTCTTGTTATCAATTGGGAAAAATGACATAAACCTATGTGCCCATAGATGTGAACTTATACACTCCAGCGATACTTTTTAATGACCCCTTTCCCTGCCCCATCAAGACTAATACTCCTTTTACAAGTGGGGACTATGTCTTGACAATGACTTGTTTTGAAAAATTTAGAAATTTTGTTTTTTTGTATGGCATCAACCCAAAGAATGGCTGCCATTTTACATTTGAATTTCAATATATGTAAATTTGAATTACGCTGAGTGTGTTTCTCTAATCCAAATGTTTGCTTGGTGACACCCCCACCCCCTGGCTTTTTATTCTTGACAATGAAAGGGAAAAGTATAAACAATGAATGTTTAAAATTTATATGCCAAGTTGCGTACTTACTACAGTAGCTTTACAAGTTGTACATTTTAACAATACAAATCACTATTAATTTGTGAGACGTACATTTAAATTAACTTGCGATATGAATAAATTACATTATTTTTACTCTAGCTGTGTGACTATTACAACTAATATTACCAAGTTTTCAGTATACACATTGGTGTTGATATATAGCAATTATTTTGACCAAGGTGGGGGACTTCATAATCTGATTGCAGGAAACTCACAGTCTCTCTTTTTTTCCTTCCCTTTCATCAGGCAATTACTACCCCAAGCATGGCAGTCAGTCATATCATGTTGGAGGGGTACAAAAAGTTTATTCTAGTCTCTTTGATTCTTCATGGCAAAATATTGAATTTACCTAAATACACATCACAAGTTGTGACAAGGTTTGTCAAGGTAAGCTGGAAATAACTGTGATTGGCTCGTTTGAAACCTTTCAAAGCAGTCATTTAATTTTACTCTATTCAGTATGTATTATGTCTGGGAATGAGCAAATCCTTTACAGATCCCCTAGCCCTCATGCTAGTAGGCTAGCTCTGAAAAAAATAAAAGGCCGCCATCAGAATCCACTAGCCCAACAGTAAAAACAGTTGTAAATTCTGTTCAAGTTATACTTTCAAAACTAATGAACCATCATCAGAAAGTATTGTGTATTGGAAATATTTCACTTGTATGCCGTTAATTACCTAGCAATGGATGCAAAAAAGTGCTAGCCCTGACAGAAAAGTGGATTTGCGCACTCCTGATGACATTATGGAATGCTTTGATACAAGAGAGCAAACCTGTAATATGAAATTTATCAATGCATGTTGAGTTGTAGCGGTGTGCACACAGTATAAAGACTTCCACAATCTCATGAAGATATTGTAAACTTTGTTTTTGTAATGGAACCGCTGTCATTTTCCATGAGACATTAATGAATTTTTTGAGATATTGCCTGTAATGAAGTGATTCCTCACGGAAGACAAATTTCATCTTTTGCTGGGAAGTCCTCACGTTGGTATGACAGGATTGTCAAAGACATTCTGACACATGTTGAATGAATAGGAATGATGTTGCACAACTCTCAGGAAAATTCTTATCCTTGTTGATCTCTATCGATGAAGTCAGTGTTAAATACATCATCTGTCAAATTGGCCAACGCCAGTGATGGTGAGATCTTCCAAACTAACTTTGCTGATAAATTGTTTTTAAATCCCCTTCTCTTCAACTTCAAGCATTTTATAGAAGGTACCATGTTGATATTTAAACAATAGATATTTATTTTTTATTATTTTTATTTTATTATTTATTTAGTTCAGGAATCTATACATCCCATATCAAAAATACATATCTTACTATGGTATAAAAAATAGTAATTAAAAGAACACAGGCAAGTATGAATATAGATACACATTATAGACAACAAATAAAGCAGCCAGACTAGAGAAGCAGCGACAACGAACGATAAAAATACCCACGAAACATGACTGTTTAAAAGTTAAAAAGGATTAATTAAAAGGAACCAAGCGGGTACACCCGATTACACAGTATACATCGACTTTCTATACGATTCATTATATTTTGAAACGACGAATGCATGAGACTTCACAATGTGGTTCAGAACACAATTCTTACTATTGTGCAGTCTGATGAAGAAATTATACGATAGTTTGCGTCTGAGAGCATCAAAAGATGGAGTGTTGTTTGATACAAACATTCTATTCGCACTGCAGTCACGTGGTAAACTTAAAGCGCAGTGGTCGTCGCGCTGCGCATCCTCCTGAGGGGGTCCCCCTCTGTTGTAAACAAATCCAAGAACGCCGCACATGTTACGGGTTGATTGTAATGTTTGCGATATTGCCGCTTGTAAAAATGGCGGCTGATCTGTCACATGCAAGCATACCAACTAACCAAATGTAACACGCAATAAAAGGTTAATTAATCTAAGTTAAATATCTGCTGAATATTGAACAATAATTGCACGCTGGATTGAGATCACATTTGATCATGATTTTCTTGAATCAGTTGAATGGGGCTCGGCTACTGTTATCGCTCGAGCCATAGAGCTAGACGTACACATGTACGCATGTATACGCCAACAGATTATCAACGACCGGGCTCTAGTTTTCGACATCGCTAGCAAGGACGAGAGCTTTCATTTCAAGAGGCCCGAAAGGAGTACAAAGACAACAACCCAAACTACAGAAATCTACAGCTCGCAGAGCAATGCCCGCTGCAGCAAGAAGCATCTCTGCATCTGTTCCGTTCCGTGCTCTGTATGAACGTCCGTGTCAAACCGGGTATATGGCGCGCTACACTCTGCTGTGGAGAATCCAACTCAACTACAAAGTTTACCCCGTTTGGGGGTGCAAACGAGAATTCCGAGTATAGGTATCAAGTCAAGCGAAGGACCTTTCATAGGTCTTCTTGTTATGTGGGGGTTATCTCACTTGAAAGAGGATTCAGACCTACCCGGTAATCAGGAGGTACAACAACGAAGTTTGCCCAGCACCGGTAGGCCTACACCAGCTAGCGGTTGGATCACTGCCATGACCGTGCACAGGACCGGGGCACAGGATCTCTCGATACGTCTATGCACGGTGTATAGCCGTGCAATTTTCCTGCCAAATGCCGCGAAAACCCGCTCGTTTTGTCTATTGTTTCCTGTCATTTTACTATTTCTTACCACGTAATACTAGGAGAAGTAAGACATGGTGATCAACAGTTGGTTGTGGGCCAAGTCGTCGCGGGCCGGTACGTGTGGGACCGGATTTTCTATATCCGTTTACGTCAACGAGGTGACCGTCTCCCAACAACATCTCTCGTGTCCTGCTCTGGCTTGCCGATCATGGTCTTGAGTGTAATTTTTGTGTTAGGCATTGTGCTTGTTGCTGGTCTACATATATAGGCAATGTTGATCATTTTAGTTATGCATTTTCACTGTACTGTCCGTACATAGCATTGTGTACAACCAGTGTGATCGCGCGCGATCAAACCTTTTTGTTCACTGTGTCTGCGTGCAGTAAACTCAGCGACATAATGTGCTGAGTGTAGTGTCCCAATGTTCGTAGCTCTACACGAGTTTATAGATAGAATACACCACAGAAGTTCGTTTCCGATCTTAATATTTTACTATTGCATGATGTTGAGTCTTACAAAGGCCTTAACAAAGTGGGGGACTGCTCCCATCTCACTCCTATTGAAGTTGAGAAGACTTATTATGTTTACAAAAATTTGTTTATCAACAAAAAAATCACGCACGCGCAGCGCGACGACCACTGCGCTTTAAGAGAATGCGAAAGCATATTATATGCCACTCTGAGGTTATTCATGTTTTCTCAGTGTATAACCACCATAAATGGGAGCAATACATATTAGTGCAATAAGAACGAAATAGAGAAACTTTACATGGTTATTGCAATTTGAGATTTACGAATCAATGAATTAGCTTGACCATAAAATCTACGCACTTGCCTCTTGATATCTGCATCATCTGCCATTGTGTCAGAAAAAACATAACCGAGATATTTATGTTCGGAGACAACGTTTAAAATCTTACCCCCTAAATAAATTGGAGGGACCATGTTTGTAGTCAAACCAAATTTACGTGGTAAAAAGTACATACATTCTGACTTATTTGGGTGAAAAACTATATCATGTTCAAAGCCGTATGTTTCACAGATTAGCATTAAATTACGCAAACCACTTAGAGAAGGACACATCAACGCAATGTCATCTGCATACATTAGGTGATTGATGATAAGTCCACCAATGATACAGCCTTTTCTACAATTTTCTAAACGAGCACTAAGCTCATCCATGTATACGTTAAACAGGTATGGAGACAGAATACTCCCTGGACGAACGCCGTTTATCACTGAAAAAACGAAGAAAAACAATCTCCCCACTTAACACAAAATAACTGTGTGCGGTACCAGACCATTATGATACGAATTAAGTACCACGGCATATTTCTATCTATGAGTTTTTTAAATAAAACCCAATGATTGACACGATCAAATGCTTTGGTTGCGTCTAGAAAACATACAAATACTGGACTGTTGAGATGACTGTAGTAGGAAATTATTTCTTTCATGGCATAAATACAAAAATCAGTAGAATGTTTCTGTTTAAAACCAAACTGAAAATCTGTAGTATTCAGACTGTCCTTACAACGCTTTAAAATAATTAACTCCAAGATCTTAGAAGTCACTGTTGCAATGGCAATTGGTCTATAGTTATCTTTGCTGGACATATCACGAGTTTTGTCTTTGACTAGGGGAACAAGAATAGTTCTCATTAGACTTTCAGGAAGAAAGCCATGATATTCTTATAGTTAATGACAAATCGACTCGAAGATGCAAAAGTAGTTCAAAAACTGCAAATTCTTTGAAGATTGGACTCACATTTGGACCTAGCAGTTGTAAACAGTAAAAAAAGGAATATGAATTTAGAGTCTGCTTAGAGATATTTTTCATGGAGTTTTTCTATAGCACTAGTTAGATATTTTGTATGAACTTTTTGTGATTTCATTGACAGCCTCTGAGTCAGTGCTACCATGAGTTTGGAACAGTCTACAATTCCAACAATCCAAATGAACTTCGAAACATAGTGGTCAAACACAACGATCAGTTTACTAGAGTAAGTATACTACTTATGAATACATAATGTGCATATTTAGAGTGTGAGCAGGTCTTTCATGTTTTGTCTATGTGTTTATTTCTTATTATGTTTATATGATCAAGATTAGGAATAGAATACCACAACATTGAAATCACGTCAAGTGATTTGCCATAACGGAATGTCCACATATTGGCACAAGTGGTCTTATCCTTTCACCCCCACCCTTAAATTCCCTGTATATGATCCACCCACCCTGTTTAAAACAATGGTATTGTACCTCTCTTCGGTGGTATGTTCTTTGTGTAATCTGAAGATACTGTGTTATTTTGTTATTTTGAGATATTTGGAATATTCTGCAATCTGTAGTCGCTGTGCAAAGCAATTTATTAACAAGTTTGCCTCTGATGACTTTCTTGTGACTTTTTGAGTCATTTGAAGAATTTTTCAAATTTTCTGATGTCATTCCTTACCAGTTCATTTGTAAAATTTTCCTGTGTCAAAGTAGAACTTCCTTCAATAAGTGCATGTGTGTGTGTCAACTTAGCATACAGGGCACATTGGTATTGACTCCTTCTTGGCATTTCATTTGTAACATTTCATTGTAGCATTTCATTTGTAGCATTGCATGTGTAGCATTTCATTTGTAGCATTTCATATGTAGCATTTCATTCATAGCATTTATTGTGTAACATTTCATTTGTAGCATGTGGACATGTTGTACAATACTGAATGACTCGGAAATGTACATGCCTTCTTGCAGAAACAAGATTTAAAATGAAATACACAACGAAATCAATTATAGCGTAAATTTGTGTTTTGATCATTTCAGGATCAAAATATGGGTCTTATCAAACAGTGTTTATCGTCGTTATATAAAAAGAACATTCAAAGATTGACAAAGGTAAGGAATAAGACCAAGGTATATTTACATTGTATAGCCATGGAACACCGGTAATGTTCTTTTTTGACAAAACCTGTGTTGTGTATTGGCATGATGATATACAAATGCAAAGTATTTGAATTACAATAAATCCTCCTTTTAATATAAATACCATATTGCCTTATTTATTGTTTCAGATTTATGTGAATAAGACATTGAGCATGTTATTACATGTTGAATGGCAGTTTGTTGTTCAATCTTCAATGTTAGTAATCACATTCAATGGATGACTGTATGCAAAGTCTTTACAAAAATCAGCAAAAGCCACTGATAAGTTGTTCTCAACTTTGAAAAAAACCCAGCTGTTCCCATACTTGCCTGTGATATAGTTCAGAGTTTTGTTGAGTATCTCGGTAACATAAATCACTTGTAGCTGGGTTCTAAAGAACACTGAAGTAGGGTGTCACTCACCATACAAGTAGAGGGAGTTACCTTGTTACCGTATTACAGTATGATTTAAAGCTTTTAAAACTTACTGTTTTGCATTATGTTGTTGTGGAATGTCATTCACATGAAAGATTGCTCCCCACCAGGTACTATGTTGAAATGAACCCTATCACCCTGTCTACTATTGCTGTATTTAAAGTTCCAAAATCAGTGTAATGAACAATGGGGTGAAAACAATACTGAAAGTTAGAGGGGAGAAACATGTATCGGGTATGCAAATGTGTTAGATTCATTTCACAGAATTGAAATGATTGTTGTGGTGACAATCACTCATCACTATCCAATTAATTGGTAAACTTACCAATTTAAGACTCTTTATTTTCAAATTTCTTTCAGACATTTTTGACGCTATCCCTAGCTGATATTGCCAGAAGATGTCAGTTACCTGGCCCCAGAGAAGCAGAGCAGTATGTACTTCACATGGTCAGTCATCATTTCTGTTCCTTAATTAAATGAAACAAAATCATCCAATATTTTGTCTCCTGTTTGAAAATTTACCGGACATATTTACCAATGTAAAACATTTAACACAAAAAACCCAGATGTAGAAATGCAGCTCTTTACGTCAATAGCAAAGATATAAGTTTGGCCAATTTTGCAGTATTAACAGTCAGTTACTCTACAATGTGAAACACTTTAACAATGTTGTTAGACATTACAGATTTCTGAAATTCCCAGTAAGATGATATGTTTCACGTGCCACATAATTCTGTGGAACCCAAGTATTTTCTGTAATGTTTGTATTTGTTTACAGATAGAAGATGGAGAAATTTTTGCAACAATCAACAAAAAAGATGGAATGGTGTGTTTCCATGACAACCCTGAAAAATATGCAAATTCAACAATGCTGAGGCACTTGGATGACGAGGTGAGTGGTTATAAATATGGTTATTTGCATTCTGGCATTTTTTCAGCCATGAGTGCAAGCCAATTTATTTCCAACAAGTGTGAAGACCAATCAATGGTAATTCACGTAATATACTCAATTTTCCTTTGTAAATCATAAAATTGACAGTTTTCTCCTTTACAAGCAGAGGTAATTTGCATATCATAGGACAAAACCAAAGTAAAATAAGTGGCAGTATGTACATAGCATGTCACACAGTGCACATTTACACTCTGTTTATTTGTTGTTTCAGATGAAAAAGTGTATTGACTTAGATGAAAGAATAAAACTCATGGATCAGGAAATTGCAGTGAATCCGCAATACGTTCAAAAAGTGAGTACTTGTAATCTTTCATCATAATTTTAAAAAAGTCAAATGGGTTTTACATAATTTTATTTCTTGTTTTCCTCACTCAAACTACTGTGATACTAGTATTGTTTTAATTCACTTTACCGGTGAAAAGTTCTGTTTCAAAATCAGAAATTGAAAGCAGAGCCAGAGATTTTCTTAGCATTGGCTTTCAATCAATAGTCATCAGTTTTGGATGATTCATTTACACATGTAAGAAGACTTTACAAAAAGAACCAAATTAAGAGTAAAAAAGTTTGATATAGTACAATTTCTTTTGTTTCTTCATGGAAAATACTGCAGACTAGCTGGGGGATGACTCTTGGTCTCTCAGGGAAAGAGATGTGTTCCGTAACCCTTGTGGTTGATCAATATGGGTGTGTATGATATAAACGATAAACTGTAATGACAGATATTTGTAAAATTCCTGTGTGTCTCTTTGTCATTATTTTTACAGAGTCTAGGTATCCAAGATGATGACATGCCATCTGTCGGAATATCCGGGAAAATGCCAAGCTACGGAATGTAAACACTTGCACGCAGAACACCGAGGAATAATGCCAACTATATTGATGATGAACAATTTAAGTTCTAATATCCAGCTGAGGCAGTAGCTGTTATGTTGCTCATTTTATTGACTTCAGTTTGTATTTTTCTCCTTGAGGAATTTATCAAAGAGCAATGCTCTGAAAGAAAGAGACAAACATCTTGAGTCTGTCTTCCAAGGTGTTTTCAGTTGCTACGAGCACATTTCCCAGAAACATGGGCATACTGACAGGATATAGCGATGTGCAGATATCTACTTACTGTCCTTACCACGTGAACAGAGATTCTGCCGTTTAATCCAGTGACCTGCCCAGTGTTTGAACATACATCATAGTTTGGTTGTATATTCTGTAGAATTTCCACCCCATTATAGAACACTGCTGTTGATAAACTGTTTACGTTGTTTTAGAATGCCTTGTAGTAATCATTAGCATGAATGTTTCTGTTGAGAATACAATAAATTTACCATTTCAAGGAAATATTTCCTGGTATGTAGTGTATTTGTTGTAAAATAGGCATTGGTGTGAATTATTTATATGACAGATCCATTTTTAGCTCATATTTGGTATGTATATAAATACCAAAAAGAGCTTATATGGTGAGTCGGTGGCGTCTGTATGTCTGTATGTATGTATGTATGTATGTATGTATGTATGTGCGGGTGTATGTTTCATGGATGTGCTCATGTACAAGTCTACAGTAAGAGACTGCCCATATTTAGAACAGAATCATGGATATCTTTTCTCAACAAACAGCATCAAGACTTCCCTAGAAGCCGAATACGACTTGTGCATGTTGTGTTACAATTCCAGCTTTCTGTGACAATGCTTTGCAAGGTTATTAAGGTTTGTACAGGAAACAACATGATATTTTGGCAATTGCAAACATTTTACTGTATAAAGTTGTTGAAACTTGCCATGGTCTAAAAATTGGTGGTTTAAGTGGAACTGAGATATGATTCGTCAGATTATGTCACCATTTTCTTTTGTGTCTAGCACTTTATTCATAGGTATAGTCTGCACATGTTTGCGGTCCATTTTTTGCTCACGTGGGCATATGTCGCAGCGATGTCTGTCTGTCTGTCTGTCTGTCTGTCTGTTAGTCCGATATCTCAAAAACGGCTTATCAGATCAGAATCAAATCTGGTGCATAGATTCAGTTAGCAAATGGCAAGAACTGATTAGTTTTTGGTGGGCGTGGCTTGCATTTTATTTGCTCATTTGCATAATTATTGATTTTAGAAAAAACGGATATACATTAAAAACGACTACACACAATTTGATGAGATTTGCTACAAATGTTGATCACACCAAGATATATCAGCAGTGGGAACCATTAAGGGATGACATGAAAGATAGTTGCTAATTTGCATATTAAATGAATTTTCCTAATTAGGGATATATGTCTGATTTGACTCGATCAAAATCGACCAAACTTGGTATGTATATTAAAGATACTATGATTTAACATTATTGAAAGTCATTAAGCATTTTAACTGCAGCCAATTCCTAATTTACATATTTAATGAACTTTGCTAATTAGGGATATATATTTGAATTGACTGGACCAAAGTTGATGAATCTTTCTACATGTATTGAAGCTACTATGATACAACATTTTTTGAAAGTCATTAAGCATTTTTCATTCAGCCAATTCCAAATTTGCATATTTAATAAACTTTCCTAATAAGGGATATATATCTGAATTAAGTTGATTGTAGCTGTTGAAACTTGCTATATACATCAAAGATACTATGATATAACATTATTGAAAGTCAAAAGACATATTTTTACTTCAGCCAATTCCTAATTTGCATATTAAATGAATTTTCATAATTTGGGATATTTATCTGAATTGACTTGATCAAAATTGATGAAACTTGCTATGTACATTAAAGACACTATAATACAATATTATTGAAAGCCATTAAGCATTTTCTCTTCAGCCAATTCCTAATTTGCATATTTAATGAACTTTCCTAATTAGGGATATATATCTGAATCGACTTGACCAAAGTTGACAAAACTTGCTACTTTTATTGCAGATACCATGATACAACATTATTGAAATCATTAAGCATTTTTACTTAAGCCAATTCCTAATTTACATATTTAATGAACTTTGCTTATTAGGGATATATACCGAGATTTACTTGATCAAAGTTGGCAAAACATGCTATGTACATTGATGATTATACCAGGTTAAAACAATATCAAAAGTCATTTCACATTTTCATGTCAGCTAATTTATAATTTGCATACCTAATGAGCTTTCACAGCTCGGCATATATGGCTTGAAGGACTTGGCCAATGGTAATTACACTTGCTATATAAAGTGGTGATACAATGACAGCAGTCAAAGAACTTTAATATTTTTATTTCAGCTTATTACATATTTGTATACTTCATGACCTAATCGGCAGTGATTATTGTTCATTATGTTGATCATAATACTTTCAATGAAGTTGCAAACATGTGGCAAAGGTTCAATTTTACACAACTGCAATATATAATGAAACACGTGAGCATTTTCAGTTAATATCTGCGATCCATAGTCTAATTAAAGAACTATGTGCTGAGACACTTGTGATGGTAACTATATACAATCCAGGAAATTCTGTCAGCGAGAAGAACATTTGTACAACAATCATCACTTTCAGTGGTAATATCAAAACTTAAAGGTAGCATGTGCCTCAATATTGAAAGTTGGGCTTTTGTTAGCTCCACTGTCAGCAACGCAGAGCTTATCATATAGGCTTGTCTGTTGTCATCTGCCTAACCATCCATCGTCTGTAATTGCTTCAGGTCTGATTGCTTTGAAAATTGGTATGTGGGTTATTTGGGGTGACCTCAGTTAGGTTTGTTCAGATTGCAGTAAACTTTGCTAATTTTTAGTTTTTTGGCGATTTTTCTCTGAAACGGCTCATCTGATTGCTTTGAAGCTTGATATGCAGACTTCTAGGGGTTATCTCTGTTTTTAGCTCCGCTGTCAGCGACGCAGAGCTTATCAAATAGGTTGATTTCCGTTGTCGTCCGTCGTCCGTCGTCGTCCATCATCCGTCGTCGTCCGTCAACAATTGCCTTCTCCTCTGAAACCGCTTGTCCGATTGCTTTGAAATTTGATATGCAGTTTACTTAGGGTGACTTCAGTCAGATTTGTTCAAATCGTGGTGAAATTTGCATCTTTGTATTTTTAAGGCAATTTTTGTCATTTTTGGTAAAAAAATCTTTAAAAATCTTCTTCTTCAAAACTAACTGTCAAATAGCTTTGATAATAGGTACATATGCCTCTAGGATGATCTATTTCAGATTTGTTCAAATTGTGCAGGAATATGCAAATTTGCATTTTTAAGGCAATTTTTGCCATTTTTGGTCAAAAAAGGTATTTCTCAAAAAGTACTCAACTGATAGTTTTGAAATTTGGTATACAGATTTGTATTGATGAACTAAGTAATATGTATTTAATTTTTGATGAAATCTGTAATTTTGTATTTTGGGGCAATTTTTGCCATTTTGGTCAAAAAATGTGTATTTCCAAAACTGCTCATCTGATATCTTTGCAATTTGGTATACAGGTTCCTACAGATTATTTAAATGATATTTATTGAAATTATGATGAAATCTGCAATTTTGTATTTTTGGGGCCATTTTTTCCATTTTTGGTCAAAAAATGTGTATTTCCAAAACTACTCATCTAATAGCTTTGCAATTTGGTATACAGGTTCCTACAGATCACCTTAATGATATTTATTGAAATTATGATGAAAATTGCAATTTTGTAATTTTGGGGCGATTTTTGCAATTTTTGGTCAAAAAATGTGTTTCTCAAAAAGTACTGGTCTGATAGCTTTGAAAATTGGTATACAGGTTTCTACAGATGAGCTAAGTAATATATATTAAATTTCTGATGAAATCTGTAATTTTGTGTTTTTGGGGCAATTTTTGCCATTTTTGGTCAAAAAATGTGTATTTCCAAAACTACTCATCTGATAGCTTTGAAATTTGGTATACAGGTTTCTATAGATGAACTAAATGATATTTATTGAAATTATGATGAAATCTGCAATTTTGTATTTTTGGGGCAATTTTTTCCATTTTTGGTCAAAAAATGTGTTTCTCAAAAAGTACTGGTCTAACAGCTTTGAAATTTGGTATACAGGTTTCTATAGATGAACTAAATTTGATCTTTTGAAATTATGATGAAATCTGCGATTTTTATTTTTGGGGCAATTGTTGCCATTTTTGGTCAGAAATTTTATTCTCAAAAAACTACTCATCAGATAGCTTTGGTTGACATGTTCTTAGGGATAATCCGATGTGATATATTCAAAGTATGATGAAATCTTCAATTGTGTATTTTTGCAGCTATTTTAGCCACTTTTTTCTGGCCACTGCATTGAGCTATCAAAGATTTCCACCTTCTTCATCTACATGTATCAAAAATTATTCTCTACATAAACACAGCGGAGCTATATCGGCCGCTAGGTCGCTTGTTTCAAATGGTTGCAAAATTTGCAAATTTGTATTTTTGGGGAGTTTTTCCTGTTTTGGGTCAAATGTTCTCTGAAACTGCAAGTCTGATTGTTTTTGAACTTGCTATGAGCTACCCAGGGTTGACCTCAGTCAGATTTGTTCAAATCATGGCGAAATTTGTATTTATGGGCCAGTTTTTGCCATTTGTGGTAAAAACCAGAATCTTCTGGTCCGATTGCTTTGAAATTTGGTATTCAGGTCCACAATCTGCATTATTGTATTTTTTGGGCATTTTTTACCAATATCTGTAGAAATTCAAAAATTTTCTTCTAATGTTTTGAAATACTTTGTTGTTTTTGATCTATAGACAAATCACCTCTAAAAACATTTTTGCTCAGATGATGACATTTAACATACAATTCTTTAAACATTACAATATCACAGCGGAGGTGTATCGGCCAATAGGTTGCTTATTCAAACTTTTCTTAATGAGACATTAAACCATTCAGATTAAGAAAAAGGATAGGGGTCCATTCAAATGTTAGTATATGAGAAACAAATTACCGGAAATTTACCAACACGTGAAGTTCAAACTGGTGGCTTTCCCCATGTGAACTCGATGGGGAACAATTAAATTTTCGATTTTCACAAAAACAAGACTGCAAAAAGTTCAGTTGCTTTGCAAGTTTCAACATGAGTCCACACGAACTGTAGACCTGCAAAGTGTTGTAAAAAATTCATGGTCTGCATGTATGTCCTCAAGGCACACTCTACCTTCAGCATCAGCAGCTGAGACAGAGAATTCCCATTGCAATGAACACGTTGTGCTTTTAGTCAAGGTTTCTGAGAGAATAATACGGTATATGCAATTTTACCAAACCTATGAAAGAGTGTAGGTCATAGTCTGGGTTAGATGTAAGTTCCTCGCAACCACTCACATACTTCATGCTATTGATAGCAGTATTTCATTTTACGAAAATTAATGTCAGGTGATTTACATTTCTTAAAAACACGATTGGAACTAATTTGGGATAATTCGATCTTCATAATTTTCTAATTTCTCATAAGTGTTAGGTGCCCTATAGCTGAATGTTGCAATATTACAAATTACTCATGAAAACAAGTGTATAACTTAAAAAGAAAAGCGCATGAGCTTAAATTTGCAGATTAAATCGACATTACTTCACCGTCCAATTATCCCAAATTAGTTCCAATCGTGTTTAAAAGACATAGTTTTGGGTCTAAAAGCGCTGTAAAATGTTTGAATAACACCCATAGATATATTATTGATGATCTGATTAGTTTGAACAATCCTGGTATTTCTAATTACCTCCATCACATCTATCCAGAACACGATTTGAACTAATTTGGGATAATTGGATGGTGAAGTAATACCGATTTAATCTACAAATGTAATCTCATCTGCTTTTCTATTTACATTACACATTTGTTTTTATGAGTAATTTGTATTATTGCAACATTCAAGTATTTTGCACCTGACACTTTTGAGAAATTTTAAAAATATGAAAATCCAATTATCCCCAATTAGTTCCAATCGTGTTCCAGATGAATTAGAAATAAATGAAACAACAGAAAGTGTGAACTCTGTGCCACATCTTGATATGTGCTCTTTTATATTAGACAAAATAAATTGCACAATAAGCTGTATGACAAAAGGGACGACTTTAATTTTGAAATCATTAACTTTCCCTACATAACCAGTAATATTCCGTCGGGTCCAGCTTATGGTGTATACATTTCACAACTCCTGAGATACTGTACAGCTTGTGATTCATATGAAGGCTTTCAAGTGGGACACAGCTTTCTAGTCTTAAAGCTAGTGAGACAAGGATTTTCACGAAGTAGGTTGGCTAGATCATTTCAGAAGTTCGATGGTAGATATGGAGATCTTATATCAAAATATGACAAATCTGTTAGTCAGATGATGAGAGACAGTATTCCTGGCTTTGACTCACAATGTAATTTGGCAACTAGCTGAATAACCGTACTTCTTTTTTTCAATCTTAACGGGTGTAGCATTCTAGCAGCGTACGCTTACCCATTCCGGACACCTGGTAACACCACATAACTAGTGGTTCGAGATTGCACTATTGATTTTGCCAGTTGTTGTTGTTGTTTTTGTTGTTTGTTTGTTTGTTTGATTCTTGGAAGTGGTGATATACTTACCTTGAATGATAATGATTGCTGGATTTGATTTGATGTCATATTTGTGATGATTGCAGTGCAAACGAGCAGTTTCACAGTTTGATACGGTCAACGACTACATTTAGCGTCACTTTGGTGCAAATAACCTAACTGATTAGAGCAAGAGAACAGCACAAATGGAGATGGATCTTGTCTCTGTTGGGTTTTTTTATCGTTTTTTAATTTTTTTGTTTTTGTTTTGTTTTTTAACCTCGCTGCAATTGCAAGAGCTAGATGTTGTGACATTTCAACCAAAGGCAGTGGGAAGGAGTTTCATTCTACTGAGGCCAATACGTACCGTCACACTGACTCACAAACAACCAATGGCCTTTCTGTGAACATCAGAAACTGAACACGCACAGCTTATGACCTACCACCCCTGTAAAGAAAATTTCATCAGCCACTCGTGCTCGCTGACTTTCATCACATTCAAATGTAAATCATTTGTTGATATTTACCCCATGTCCGTTGCTGTTGAAATGCACGACAGTCCTCGTGACATTTAAACACAGTTTCTACAATACCTTTGATCTATTTTTACTACTCAAAGTGTCAAGCAGGTAATATGGATTTATCACTTGAGAGATGCAGCCCAGTATATTTTGAACTTGATGGCCTGTACACGGTGGAGTTCCTTCAACATTCACATTTATATATTTTTTCACCATCAGTAGTTTTTTTACTGCTGTGCCATTCCCAGGTTCAAACATTGGCAATATATGTTCAATGTCGAAGAATGTAGACATTTGCTGAAACGACAAAAAGCCATCCGGTGCTCTACGCTTTGACTCGATCTGCCATAGAAAAGCAGGGTGCCTGATGTTTTGTCCGAAACTTGTGTGAGGGTTATTCAAATGTGACTTGAATGTTCATGTAATACAATGCCTATAATAAAGCCTCCTATAACATGGTATGAGAGAGAGAGAGAGAGAGAGAGAGAGAGAGAGAGAGAGAGAGAGAGAGAGAGAGAGAGCGCCTCGTAAAGACCAGGCAATACTAATACTTTCATGCATTTCAATCAGTCAAACAAAAGCGTCTATAAAGCACAGGAGATCCTATGATTTACTATTCAAAGGCTCTTAACAAAGACTGGGAGATCTCGAGAATAAAAACGGTTAAAAAAACATTGTCAAAGGTTTGACACTTTATTACACGGCTGCCCTAAAATCTACCCAAACTAGATGACTTGCAAAATTCTAGTAGGAAAGCATCGCCCACAAGACGAGTTGCCTTGGAAAAAGAATGTTCATTTGATTTCAGTTTGCACCGTGGCACGTTGCGGAAACTTGTTGTTTGAGCTTTAATGTGGGACGAGGCTTTTAAGTCATTCAGGTCAGATATTTAATCAGAAGTGATACCATGGAAGGCTTTGTAAGTGAACGAGATACACGGTATTCTGTAATAGTTTGGTAACAAACAAACTTTCTTGTACATAGCTTTGATAATATGCTCCATGTTCTGGTCCATGAAATGATCGTGTCTGCAGTATACTGAGAAATTCAATGCTGCGATTGGGTTTGATGTCTCAGGCTGTAGACCGATGGAAATTGAAGAAGAGCACGTTGCCGTAATCGAGTTTTGGACCTCACTGTTGTAGATACTAGTATATTTCTTTTGAGGAAGCTTTAGAAAACTCATCATCTCCAAGGTAGACATGAACATGTAGCAAGTAAATGATAAATGTCCGTCATATGTACGTGGAAATCGTCGCTGAACCCTGAAAAGATAAGTCTCGGTTTATCTTGTTCAATAACTATCACTGATTGTGGTGCGGTGAATCATGATTAGTTTTTAGAAAAGTGAATCATTATGAGTATTGAGAGAGTCAGTTATGTAGAGCTTATAGCCGAGACTGTGACAGGAAGTGGCGGTGAAAGTTTTGCTGTAAGTAGATGGGATGTCCATGATGCCATCGCTGATAGTCGGTTACCATAACTGCAATTTTCACGGTGGTACTGCCGATGGGTGGTTACCATAACTACAGTGTGGTTGATGCCAACAACTGGTTACCATGACAGGGCTGTCGATGGGAAACTGTTTCAATAACTAAGATGACTGTCACAGTGGTGTTTATGAGTGACCAACGTAGACTGACGAATGAACAACTGTTGGCAATGAGCAAATGAATGAACAAAGTGGTGCGATTTTATATGACTCTGCCAAGTTGAGCTTCCAAGGCATTGTTGATATTCATATTGATGTGGATCAAACATTCAAAGAAAAATTGAAAGACTTATTTTTGTTCAAACGTTCCATAAGAAAGTTCTATATCACACGAATAGCAAAAACTATTTCTTGGTTTGTTTAATTTGTGTTTTCGTCCCTTGTGCGTGTAGTCGTACTCTTCCAATCGAGTATCTCTCTGTCTCTGTCTCTCTGTCTCTGTCTCTGTCTCTCTGTGTCTATCTGTCTCTCTGTCTCCACACACACATTCACACACACATTCATACATACATACATACATACATACATACATATATATATATATATATATATATATATATATATATATATATATATATATATATATATATATATATATATATATATATAAGCTGTTAAAGTCACAAGAACTTCGTCACGGTGTGCTTTCACGTAATCACGTGGCTCTTTTCTTAGATGACAATTACCATGGAACTAGCTGCAGGGTTTATGAAGTGACCGCACGATCGATTTTCTGTTGAGCTCAATTCACCGTTGAAGTGCTGATAACGAAGATGCCTTCAACACCAAGCAATCATTGTTCTATAGCGTTAGCGCTTCTATTAAAGCACCGTTACCAACTACCCCACTAATTCTAGGAATCACTGGCCCTAATGATGGGAATTCTGAGTCAGAAAGGAAAGACCAAATGTGATATTCACCTTTTATACTGATGCAAGTCACTGACCGCGTATATCTCGCATGGGATTTGCTTGCAAATATATTATGCGGCTCTGAAAAATATCTAGACTGAAGCAAAATTGTTCAACTGGATTCGCAACTAAAGCGGACGTTTGACATCGCAATTGTACAATGTCACATATCACTGAGTCGCATAACCCACACCGAGTCTCCCCGTCACTTCATTTGGTATGTTCAGCAGATAGATGCCTGCAGTGTGATTAAGCAGCAGCACAGGTTGAAACAAAACACAGATAATCATACGAGCATAGTTATCTACAGCATTCATCTCGACGTCACAGAAAGATGACATCACACGCCAGATGGGGAATCTCTCGGGGATAGCTCTGAGAGAGGCGCTATAAAACACTGATACATTAAAGTAATTGGTTTAAGCTATTCACCGGAACAGGATGCCTATTATGGCGCTACACTAATCCTAGACGGCTCTGATGAAAATCCCATGCAAGGTGCTTGTGGTAACATTATGTATTATTTTTTCTTCTCTATTTTACTACTTGATTAGGTTCTAGTTGTCCATGATAGATACTAGTGGGCGAAACAGGCCACAAATAACCGAGCTATCCGACCTTAAAACAACATTCAGAGGTACGCCGGGATTCGAATTTCCATGATAGTGGTTTAATTGATTAATAAGATGTTTGGCCGTCTGTGCGACCGAGAGGGGGATTTAGGCTTCGTGACGTACGATCCAGATGATGGACAGTTGTTCCCAGTAGGGGGACTTTTGTCAGTTAGTCAAGAATTGTTATCGTTTACATAAAATTGTTTCCGTGTAGTGTACCTCTTCGTTTGATCTGAACCCAACATGAACCTGATATCAATTTATTTGTATCTAAAATGCTGTCTTATGTTGAATTAGACAGCGTATTACAATGTGATTTCCCCCCAAAATCATGCCGTTTGGGAAATAATTCCTAGAGCAATATTATTGATCCAAAGATTACAGAACGTCCCCTTGATTCATATTTGCGGTGGGAATAGAGCTTTAGCTAAAACCTTTGTGATGTTTTATATTCATGGTGTGCATCTCAATTGATGCCACAACTCGTAAATATTGTTCCCTGATCGTAAACTGATTGTCGAGATGAAGTGTAAATCCACACATAAACACAAATGAAATTTTCTCCCTCGCACAGTCTAAGTTCTCGTCTTAGTGACAGTTTTCCCTCTTACTGTCACCCATCCCTGATGTTGCTATCCCCTTTTACCGTCTGATAGACGTCTCACGCTGATTGATCTTAGCTTTCACCGTTATATTCATGTCCCCTGAGTTTTTTTTATCACCTTGCTGTTAAGTTCGGCCTTAATGGTGACCCTACACGCTGAAATGAACTCATTTTGTTGTAGTGATTGTAAGCGGAAAGAACAGTCATTTTCAGTTGATTGGATGCTATATACCTCGCCTTTTGCACGGTGCCTCAAAGTGCAGCAAGGCCACTTAGAGCAGTTGTTTGCTCTGTGAAGTCACACTGTGCACGAGATCGCTCGTGATGTGCGACAACCTGGCAGTTATTTGACGAAAATTTACATCTTTGTTTGACAGTGTTTAAGTGGTACAACAGTGTGTCCTTGGCATGACAGTGTAGAAGCAGAACATCTCTTCGTTTATTACGTCAGAGGTTTGTCTACATCCCGAACTCTCTATTTGACATCACTGCCTTCTCTGAGCAGAGCTGACTTAAAACTCTTTTCATTCTTCTCCAAGAGCTCTCTACGAACCACATCCGAGCTAAAATGTTCATTTGCACAAACGGAACCCTGCTAAAACTCGCGACAACGGTCGGGTACGCCGTGTGCCTGTGTTTCTTGGGCATCGGTGTGGCTACGAATCACTGGGTACACTCCATGGAGCAGTACGAAATGAGTACCCCAAACGGAACCATTGTCATGAAAATTTTGACCCACTCAGGACTGTGGAAACTCTGCCCACTATCAGGTAAGTGTTCTATTTCTTAAATGCTCCCTTTAGAATACAAGAGTTACACGCACAGCGTTGGTTTTTACAATCCCATATTTTAGACTTAACTTCACTTATACAGTGTATACCTTAAACGTGTCCATTCAGGGAATGGGCGTGATCACTTGTACACGCACTCAATCAAATATGTAACTTTCCCCGGATGTCACCTTTACAGTTACACGCCGTCCTCGCAATTGCGGAGGCGTTCCACTGTTTAGCCTTCGAAATGAAAATTTGACATTTTACCACGAGTGTACAAACTGATGTCGGTACTCAAATGAAACTTTTTACAAATTATGGGAAAAGGCCTGACAGAAATATTCAAGGTCTTTCTATCTTCTACGATATGCAAACTCACATGTGCGACGCCACTTTTCTGACGATATGGCCGACGAAATGACACGAATGCTTAATTTGTCCATAAATTAGACAGCTTCCTGTGCAAGGATGTGGGGCATTCGGATATATCATGTCATATCATAACATATCAGACACTTCGGCGTATAGCCGCAGTCCTTGGAAAAAAGTAATTCTATCACAACGACAAGCAGCATCCCGCAAACGAGCGGGAAATTTTTACCTTTTTTTCGAGATTGGTTACCGACTTGACAGAGATTTCATTACCGCGCCGGCATCGTCTAAAATAGTCGTAATACAAATAAGAATAAACCAGTCCTAGGAAACGGTGATGAATTCCATCGAATTGTAATCATTCTGATTAAAGAAAAATAAAAGCAATTCAAAATTCAGACAAATTAAAAAATATTTTATTATTATTACGAGTGCAAATCTGCAAAGATAATCACTTTCTAATTTAAACACGATCTTTTATAAGCGAAATCTTTGGAACAGATTGCATAGAAACAACCTCTTGATTACAAGTTTCACTTTTACTAAAACTGTTTTGCAAAATTTGAGAATGTTTTTGACATCAAATGTTTGTAAGCTTACACGAGTCCAGGGAACAACTCCTGTTATAGAAGAACACAAAGATTTTTGCCCAAACACGAGCCTTAGCGCTCACAATGATGGATCGTCCTGGTTGTAGGACCGCTTCATAAATATTTAATACTACCTTCTCAAGACGGAGAAATGTCTTGCATCGATCGTCATGCACGAAGCGATTAATCTCTCTGGGCTTTTTACCGTAATATCTTCCTCGTGAAAAATGTCTGTTTTGGGAATTTGATGCTACGATTTTCCATCCCACATTTAAAGAACAGAAATGATTACCGATCAAGAACTGGTTAAACAAGAAGATGCAATCTACCCCATGACATATAAAATGGATCGGACGATACAAAACATTTTCATGATATATTTGAGCAAAGCCCAAATACTTTGATTCTTTGAAAATACATTTCCCCTCACTTATTCAAATCGATACCGTGTTTACTTTATGAAAGCAAATATTGAAAAGTCAATATTTGTATGTTAAAGGACCAATAGCTGTAACTTTTGATAACATTCTCAATAACATCTCCCTTCCTTAAAACAAATGCACATTCCAGTGCGTCTCTTTGAAGTCGATTGACATGAAAAGAATCAGTATTAGCATTGTCAGTCGCATACGATGTGTAATGTTATTTTTGAGAAATGGATTCTGGTGTAAAATTCAATTGTCGACATCGCACACACACAAACAGTTACATACACACACACACGCGCGCGCGCTTTTCGGCAAGTCGAATACGTGTATTGTAATATGATCTTGGATCGCAATGGGAAAACTGAATATTTCATCCAAAAGTTAAAAATACAGCTAATGAATCTAAATGACTTCGGAAGTCAAACTCTACCGCCGCAAATCTGCAGAATGCTACAACAGACATACAGGCTGTAGAAAATACATATACCAATTATAAGGAAACAATTTTCATATATATATATATATATATATATATATATATATATATATATATATATATATATATATATATATAGCATTAGGTGTGTTTTTTATCATCCGTCTTAATAGCTCTCGGCTTTGAAAAATTGAACAAGGTCAGTATGCTTAAGTTGTGCATGGCTTAACATAGCACATCACTGCAGAGAAAATCTAAATCAATCGCTCAAAGATAAAGCAAATATAAACTGTGTAGACACTATTGCTTGCATGGTTTAAAATGATATATAAAGCCAAACGTGTGCTGAAACTCAAACTGATATTAACAATACCTCCCACTAGCGATCTTGTTTTTCGAAACATTATAATACCCTTGCCTTCTGAAATTTCTACTATTATCATGTAAACGAAGGTCCCCAAACATAATGGCTGTACGTTGCAGCCTGTAAACTGTATGCTATGTATGTATGTATGTATGTATGTATGTATGTATGTATGTATGTATGTATGTATGTATGTATGTATGTATGTATGTATGTATGTATGTATGTATGTATGTATGTATGTATGTATGTATGTATGTATGTATGTATGTAAGTGTATACATACATACCGTATATATACAATATATCGTATATACCTATCGTAACATGTATATATATATATATATATATATATATATATATATATATATATATAATATATAATATATATAATATATATATATATATATATATATATATATATATATATATATATTATAAACACCTATCTAAAACATTAGTAACATCTCTGAAAAAAGAAAACATTTTTTGCAAAATTAAGACTTTTGACCGGTATTCAAAGTCTACGCATCACACAACATGGCATGTTAAAAGGTTCAATTTATCCTCTGTCGTGGATTCTTCAGAGCGTTCTCTATCACAATCAAGAACATGATAACAGATCACCGTGCAAAGTTGTTGGTAAGAAGAACAAATCGCCTGAAAATGTTGATATTAATTGACAGTCAAATTGAAATGAACGTTATACCCCGTTTTAACCTTCTGTCAGGCAAAAATTGATATTTTGATTTTCACAGAAACAAGTCGGGGAAAAATTCATTGAGTCCACGGACTTCAAAATGAGTGTACAAACGGCAGACAAGAAAATGACGGCAAACATTTTGAGTGTTCAAAAAACCCAAAAAAAACTGTGCTGCATTTTAACTCTAATAGATATACATTGCAGGGTTACGTGAATTATAAATATGAACTTGAAGAGTCCTCTTCAGTCTTTGTATTACACTATTCGTAATTACCGACACGTGGTGAGGTACCGGTACATTCAGCTCAATTCAGCACAAAGATGATTTCACTTCGAGGGTGACGTCTATAGTGCCGACGTTCAAGCACTCAACTAACAAAGTTGGTCTACTCAGCGCTTCTGACAATTCAAAAACAAAACCTGGAAGTAGATTTTCTTACTCCGGAGGCAATAATTCAATTATTCTCGGAATCTCTTCTCCTGGTCTGTGTTTTACACTACTTATCTATCCATTATGAGAATGATAATCCCGAACTCGCTCAGAATAACATTCCTTCAAATTCTCAGGACGGAGATAAGCATCTGCAGAGTTTGTATTCACATGTGCGTTTCGAAAGTTCATTAATTCCAGTCAGGTGTCAGCATAACTCATCAGAGCCATCAATTTACATTGTTATCATTGCATTTGCGTTCCGGTGACCTCGTCATGCACGTTTATGTCGACCTGAATTTCTGCATTATTAACACCGAACGTTTCTTGGGCAGCATAGAAAGTGGGTTCATTGGCCGACAAATATGTGGATCTCTTGTTGGCCTCTAACTGCTAGTTTTGTTTCGATTCTTTGACAACTGTAATTATACGATTAGTGGAAAAAATCTGGTTTCTGTGTTTAGTATAAATACCCCCCGTGCAGGAACACAGCGAATCGTTGACCTTAAGAGGCACAAAGCGTAGATTCGACTATTACAGCTTGTGCGACAATATGAAGAGACTGAGACCAAAGACATGCGTATCAACTTGAGAAGTGACCCAGAGGTCACCTCAAGGTTATTTTGCACTCGAAAAGTGACCTAGAGATCACCTCAAGGTATTTTTTTCCAAAATAGCACAACATGTAGTCTTCTTGTGACGTTCAGTTAAAAAAAATGAAACTTCGAGAACATTTGTACTGAATGAGACCTTATGTACTTCAATGTTGGCTGTCTACTGGAGTACAGTCGTATATGACGACCTAGCTGGAATAAATGTCCAAGCGATATACATTTATATGAAGTCAAATTAATCCTGAAGAGAGCAAAGCCGCATTTGATAAAGCATTGTGACAATAAAGTCTGACTCTAACCCATTGGATCTTACTGGTGATCTTCCATCAGTGTTCGAAACTGAGACACATATCACGGTTCCCTTTTTTCATGTATAAAAAGTATAAACCATCTCTTTACTCTGATACTCCAAAAGGCAGTTACTCTGTACAACCATGCAATAAATCACGCCATAATTGTCACTGGGCCGGGAACTTGTGTCACAATCAATGTGAAGTCTGAACTTCATTCCGTGTGAAATAAAGTGTAACAGTCAGCTGTCAGACAAGCAGTAAGGTTCCACCTTATGACTTTGTAACACTCCCACGGTATAATATGTGTGAGGGCAGTGTTTTATATTCGGTATATTCGGCGTGAGACAATCAAAATCAGTGAAAGCTTTGATAAAGTCGAGCGCTTCGATCAGTCTAGGGGTATGCATAGTCTCGGTTACCCAGACTGCACTTCGGAGTTCTCTGTGCAGGGTCGGCCTGATGAGAGCCCGAAGAATACTCTGGGTAACCGAGACTAGGGCATGCAGTGATGCAATCATCATGAAGGTAGCTTTTACAATTCATGTAGTGCACACCTGATGAGAAATGAACTCAAAACAAACAAATGTGCCGGCAAACAAACTAAATGTTTTGAACTTCTGCTGATGCTGCAATTTAGGACACTATAAACGTTTCTCTTTCATAACAAAGATTTATTAAAACGAAGGATTAACGAGCATATTTTTTAAGAAGCATGTTTCCTCGCCTACATTTTTCAGTATTATAGAAATTTCAAAATGGCTTCCATTCTCTGTGTCAACTCACGGTAAAATTCAACTTCCTGTTTTCAATAAACTGAAATGGGGAAGCATTCCACGTTCAGTTGTAGTCTATAAAAGAGTCCACAAAAACTGTAGATTTGCGATGAATTGTAATATTTTGGCGATGTAATCTGTCCAATACCTCGTGGCGAATTACTGGTACGTCTTGCTACTCTCCTGTGAGGGTCACGTGATACTACTAATGTTTGTGCGGTGTCACAATCGGCGTTAAGCAATTTCTCTGGGGACTAATTAAAATGTGAATTTTACCGTGAAATATAATAATAACCTTTTCCACAATTATTATCAATTAATGACTTTAATTGATGTTCACTTTCCATTCCTTCAGATAACAAAAAGGTCACGAGCATGAGACAATTATACCCAATAAATTTCTTGTTTCTAGTCAATGTTTCGAAACTTAAGACCGTAGAAAATCTTTAAAAGTAAAAAAAAAACCTAATGACGCTGTATGGGGAAATGATCAGTTTACTGTGAATGTGACAATACACAGGCTATTGGCCATTATTTTTAAAAATTAAACGTACAAAAACCGACATTTATTGGAGCGAAATAGATTGAAATAAATTGACACTTGGCATCAGTGTCCTTCCACTCAGTCTCGGCCATTAGAGCAGCGATGTAACTTCACAAACTGAATTCGTGCGTAGCTTCAGGTTTTTCTAAAGTTTGCTCAGCCGGCGTTGGGTGGCGTATATAAACGTGGACATCTTTCAAATACACCTTAAAAGATCGTTGCTTATGAGATTGTTCAAAATTGCTCCCTCCTTGCAAATAACGACAAAGCCGCTTAAAAAGTAAAGACTGGCGTGTGATGATCACGCTATTCAAAATGTTTAGCAGTTCAAGAGAAAACACTGTGAAAATCGTAAATGTCTTTTACGCTCCGAACAGATATTATAGCAGGGAACAAGTATCCCCAAAGGCGTCCTCTACCCTTGAGAATGAAATTTCCATCGACAACGTTTGCCAATTAAGAATCAATAAGTGTAAAAAACATCAAACTGCCAAAGACAATATTGTCTAACGGTTCAATTTGTACACAAGCACACGTTGCTTGTCCTCGGGACTTGAGTGAAACACCTGCTACCTTTCCATGACAATTACACGCATTGCTAAGGACGGGGCTAAAGACAAATGTATAGAGGGAATTATATGGTTATCTTGTGTGTTGGTATTCCAATATAGGCTACTTTTTAAGTTATTTCCCTGATTTTATTTCAAATGCTATGTAATGTCTGCTTAAAAGAGGCGTGTGTCTGCTCGGTATATACTTGTAAACTAAGGTATGGCTAAATTTGACTGTACATATGATATCGTGGCATGCACCGCAAAATGTGGTCACCAACATACAGCTTCCTTAAATCTTTACAGTTTATAAAATGACACAAAAACACTTTTAAAACTGACCCTCCTGTATTTACTGACCAACACTGCAGTTGAATTTATTGTTTGGGCAGCTACTATACGCGCCATTGTATACCATAAAAGTACAGTAGTTCAGATGTGAGCACTGTCAAAATGGCAGATAGAACTTGCATAGACAACCCATCTGTGGTCTTTTATTACAATGGGGTGCTTTTTTGCACTGAAGAGCAGAGAATGATAGATTGCATCGTTTGCTCATGATTTTTCAGTGTAAAAGCTAGAGATAATTATCAGATGGCTCGAGAACAATACTTGCAACGGACTGTTTAATTTACGTGTCTCTCAAGTTCTAGCTTTATGGTGACTAGCATCTACACGGTTTGTGAAAGAGCAACCGTGTCCAGTTATCACTGCAACTGACAACAGAGAAATATGTGACAGCAGAGCCGTTAGCCCCCTTATTAGCACAGCTTCGATCAACTAGAATAATCAGGTCAGATCACATGACGTTGAACTCAGCCTTGCTGCACACCAATAGAGTTGTCTTACACCTTTCACGTGGTACTCTTTTTATGGTTTCTTCTTCTTAGATTAACTAGCTCATTTACATGCTGTTACTTTACAATGCCATTCCCTAATCCGGGTTTTTTCTGTGTCTATCTTTTGTAATCCAAGTGATCGTTTCGACAAAACCCCTGGAATCTTGGAAAGCTAGCAACAAAACGGAAAAGACAAGGCGTATGAATAACGGTAAAAATAACCAGAATACCCATGAATTACGTCATATCTGACAAAATTCAACTTCACTTTCTTTTCGATCGACCAGACAATCAACGGTGACGATGGCTTGCTTTCACTTGATCTCATCCAAGTCGATCAAGGAGAAAGAAATAGTTCATCTGCTCATCATCTTTAATTCTCTTGTTATTAGAACTTTTCATAGATGTGCTTAAGGCTAGCGTACTCTTCATGGCTGGGCTGTTTTTTTTCTTTTAATATCTAATAATCGACGTACGCCATTTTTAATAAATCATTTTAGAGAACTACGCATCTTTTTAAGAAAAAAACGCAGCTCGACTTTTCATTTTCATAGTTTTTCACCGCATAACAGCATTTAACTTATTAATATATAATACTACTTATTTTTATTTTGAAAAATGTCATTTCTCTCACATTTATTAGAACCACCTAACTAACCACTTCCTTGTTTATCATTCGTTAAACTGTATATCGCCGTTTGGTTTTATATCACTATTATATCGTTTAGCTTCAACCTACACGCACCGCCACTTCTGTATTCCAAAATGTTTAAATAAGCACGATTTCTGATTTAACTAGTATATTTTGAAATATGTTCTCAAAATGTCTCCACTGTCTGTTTTAAGCATGCATTGTAACATGTCGGCTTTTAGAAAGCAATTTCGAAGCCTCGGGACGGTTGAAAGTGGCGGTGCAAAGTTGATGTTGCTAAAGTTGTCTGTTTTTTACGAGAAGTGACGTCATGAAATGCTTCTAGCATGCCGACTTGATGACCTACATCTCTTTTACGCATGAAATGAAATCACACACACGCGATGCTGCGTGAACGTTCTAAAAAGCTCTTTTTACCATTTCAGTTCATATGATTCATCCTCAAATCGATCGAAGAGAGTTCAATAATCGTATGTTGTTTTTTTTTTACTCCAGGAGCAGATATGGGTTGTCAGACAATAGAATACTTTACCCCGATCCCTATGATCGATTCAGACACCACTACTGCCGTTGCACGTGAGTAACCAACGCCAAATCAAACATTTAACAAGTTCAATGTTAAAGAGGTCGATCACATCATGTACATTTGATTAAAGGGCCAGAAACTGTAACTTTGGATGAATCTACACGATCTTTATTTTGTCAACTTGAAAGTTCCCTGTTTTACTCCCCATAGCATATTGAAGATACTCAGTATTCCCCTTGTCGACGTTAACTAAGCCTGTACATCTAAAACTGCATTGTTATGTTAAGGTAGTATGCGCCTCGAAAGTGAAAGTCTTAAACTTTTGCTCAAACTTTCCCGAAAGGAATATTTCAAAATTTTCTTTCAAAATAAAGAATAAAAATCGGGGGTCACCGTAAAAATTTTGGTACAAGAGAAACATATTGCCCAAGATTTACTGATATTTCAAATTCAAAATGGCCGCCATCCCTGTGTTATCTCCACGGAGAAGTGAAAATTTTCGATTTTCGGAAAACTAAGCCGGTGAAAATATTTTTTACACCCATAGCTTTAAAATGAATCCCCGCAAGTGCTAGATCAGAAAAAAATTGTAAAAGTTTGAAAGTCCTTATGTCTGTCCCCGGGGCGCATTCTACCTTAACAGTGAATTCCGGTCCGGACTAGAATTTCAAACGTAACCAATAACACTCGTATACCTAAAACCGCTCTGTTGACAAGTTAAATAGATGATTTAACATACTTTGGGAGTGGAATAAGAACTTGCATTTGACGTACAAAACAAAAATAATAAAAAATAAAATCATCAGAAGTTACAGCTACTGGCTCTGGCTGAAGTACAAGGTGTTAGCCTTATAAACACATTTCATTCTGTACACTATGCTGTGTAACTGTTGACAAATGAATTCTGGTCCTGAAGTAAAGTTTCAAAAAAAAAAAACAATAGTGGACACCGCACGCATTGTTAAGCGGGGTAAAGTCGAACACTTAGCATTTCATATGGTTTTGGAGGTCGAGCAAGAGACAGTAAGCTAATATTACAAAAAGAACAAAAATAATGTCAGAGACATCAAAATTCTCAGCTAATGGCGTTTTAATATATTTCACCAGATCCAGTGTTCAAAATATCTACGCTTGAATCACAAGATATGCTTTATGATACCAAAGTTAATATTGTGGATTTGTCTCTAGCTACAGAGTTATTAATCAAGGATATAATTGACCGTTTTCACCGTAAGTAAATCGATATAAACATTTTCCAAGATAACATTCTGTCCAATACGCAGACCGTAACAATCTGAACCTCTTTTTCTTCGCCAGGCCTTATCAGAGAAGCCGCGCCTTTTCCCTGTGTTAGTCTCATCTCAATGATTATAGGAACTGTCATAGGAATTCTTGCCCTGCGAGACCCAAACAGGAAACATTGGACTTTCGTAGCTGGGGTCATATACATAACAGCCGGTAAGGGTGTCGAGTTTGTTCAGAGTCTGTGTTTCTGATCAAAGAGACACGGTCGCTATCTCTGGACAACATTTTTGTGACTTTTGTATTAGTTGAAAGAGCATGTATTTATTGACTTTTTCAAATATGCTGAAAATATGTCGCCAAAATAAACTTGGGCTTTCTACATATTGTACACGCCTTGAAACCATAAAATTTAAAGGAAACTTTAGACCATTTTCTATCAAAAATAAGAATAAAAATCATGGATCGTCATTCAAGTTTTGTACCAGAGAAACATTTTGAAATTCATAATGGCCGTGGCCCCTGTGTGTAACTCTTCGGGACTTCAACATAACGTTAAAAACTTTCTTTACTACGCATGCTTCAAAGTGAGTCAATTTGTATTGAAAGTATTATAAACATTGCTAGAGTCCGAATATATACGTCTAAAGTTTAAATACGGCGGTGACAAAAAGATCAAGAAATGCATGCTAAATGAGATAGCGACAAGTCTGGCAAGTTAAACCTGTATAGGTGTGCACAACACGTAGAACCAGCGATATTGTCCGTTTAAGCTTTTCTCGTATAATGCTCATTTTGTCGACGGATTTTGGCTATAATCTTAAAGAGACAAAAGTATAATTTTTCTTAAACGGACAAAAGTGTCCTTTTAATATTCCGCTCATATCGAGCCTCGATTTCTGTTTTCATGTCAAAATAAAGTGCATACTGTTCCCGACGTTAATATTTTGGAAAAAATTCTCATGAAATTCACAAGCGTTATGCAAAGTGTTCCATACCGCAGAGAAAGATTAAGGAAATGATCAAAGAAATGCACTTTTTAAATTGTGGATTTTTAAATCGTGCCTGTCAGGCGTGTGTATACACATCTATGGGGCGCATAGGTGCAAAGCGGAATTTTAGAACACAGGTGACTGTGGACTATGTCACAAAGAAGTTGCAGATGGCACCGTCATAGTTTTGAGAATAATCACTGATGACAAACGACTTGTTGTGGTTGTCTTAAACCGATTGTACCTTAATTGCAGTACCCAAAAAGTACCTTGATGTTGATTGGTAGAACATTCACGTATTCTTCTAATCATTGGTTCCTACTCAATATCCGGGCCATTAAATATTGGGTCTGTTTGTTCCACTGATAAACTGCAGGATGATTCACAATGTCGGAAACGCAGTTTAGATACGTCCAACAAAATGAAGATTTATAACGATCTAAAGTGTAAATTCATCGATGACGGTCAATTTTCGTGACCGTGGTGGGGGCGAGAAGTACGCATTTGAATTTAAAACATATAAGACGGCTACCTTTGTGCATCCGACAGTGTGAAACAGCTCGTCATGGTTGACCTCGAAAAGAACAGTTCATCTACGTACGGTAATGCTCAAATGAAAACCGAAAACCATAAAAATTGTTGATATTTTTGTCCGTTTTAGGATTAACATTAGTGGTTGGGATCATCATCTATCTGACCAACATCACCGACGTGTTGAGTGACATTCCCGACCAAGAAGGCCACGTTTACAGATACAAGTACGGCTACTCGTTTATCTTGGTGGCGCTGTCGTTTGCCCTGAGCGAAGTGTGCGGGGTGATGTGCATGTATCTCTACATACAGCGACACAAAGAGAGCGACGAAAACGAAGGAAAGAAGCAGATCGTGCGGTGTCGGAGGTACAGCGAGAGAAACACGGAAGAGAACGCCGTCTCCAACCGGTTGGTGGAACGGTGCCCAGAAGTCATGATACCGGCGTGATCGCTGATGTTGAGTGAGCACGACCTCTATCGGACAAGTGGAGACATTGTCGTTCATCTTAGTTAGAAATAAGCAACGTCATAGCCCATTGAAGAATATTTCATCTTATAGCATGACACTGAATGCGATGCTTGGCTGTAAAATCGGGCGGAATATGAAAATTTTATGCCACTTTGCATTTATTAGTGTATTTATGTGCACGAATCAGTACATGCCGAATATCAAACAGGTAGCTTCAATTCTTTGCAATGTCTGATGTCGATTAAAACAATAACTTTTCAGCAATCGTCTTCTCCATTTTGCGATCACAATTTTTTACTTAATTGTTGGAGAAGGAAAAAACAAGACTTCACATGAAGGACCATTGAAATGCAACACTGACATGCGCTGTATAAGTTGCACAAGACAGGCCTCTTGGAATGATCAGTAGTAATCGTGACGTGTGCAATGGCGTAACTTCAATTTGGAATTCCTGATCACCTATCAAATTGCGAATATGTAATGTTTTACTTATCTCTTCAGTTTTTCTTTTCTGACCCTATTCCTTGCTACTTAAAACAATTACTTGCTGTATTCATCAGCGAGGGAGTTTCAATCTTCGTGTTAAAATGGCGCCCTCAAGGATTCATTTTATCTTGAAATTTTATTTGCCGGAAAGAAGAAAGTATTGTAATACGTTTCCATAATGTTTTGCAATTTTACTCAAATATAAAGAGCTGTTCACTCACCATGGATACATCTTTGGCATATGACCTAATCCAAAAAAAAGGAAGAAAACTTATGCTAGCGGATGGTTACGTTTATATTTTAACGTGGTGGTTAGGGGTGGAGGCAGTTGGTTGTTGTGTATGTTAGGGTGTTTGTAGTACTGCATATATGTGTGTCATTATCAAGGTTGTCCAATGTCAGGATTGATTGAAGAGACCTGCCAAGTGCAAGCAGCGTCAGCCGCTCTTCAAGACATGAGGATGACATGTTAAGGACGTATACTACATGTAAAATCAATATTTATGGAGGTACTCAGACTACATTTTCGTCGTCCGAAAGTTTCCAGTCCCCTGAAAAAAAACGAGCAGAGATTATATGTGAGACGAATCCAATTTCAGGCTGTTCTACCCAATCCATGTTTACGTCCAAGGTATCACACGACTTGCAATCGGATGCAGACACGTAATAGAAAGGTAATTCCCTGTTAGTGTGTTTAAAAGTCTCTTAGCGTGTGCATTTGAAGGGCCGTTCTGACGTCAGTTCATGTGTTAGTCTCGTAAATTGGTCATATAAAGTTACCATCACAAGTAACAAACGTCCAAAAAGGTTTACGTTTTTGGTAAAAAAAATTATTCTAATATGTGCCCAAAAGTGCATTGCGTTTGCCCTGGCTTATTCTGATATGGTTGTTTGTGTAGCCTGACAACACCGAAGATGACGTTGGAATGACGTCAATCATATTAGGTTTCTATATTAGGTTAAATTGGCATTAGCTTTATTGTCTTTCTCTCGTAGAAGATGGTCTATTCGCGAGAACATTTCTTGTAACCTAATCCTGTAGTTACTACTGTTTATTCTCGATGATTGAAAATTTCGTTGTGAGATATCTTTGTACTGAACCGAAGAAGTTCGACTGTGTTTACTGGTAGCGGGAAAGTACTAAATTGTTCACATGTCTTGATGAAATGAACCAAAATGCCCGATCATTGACAGCGGCATTCTATTAGACTGGACCATAGTGACCCAATCAGCGGAGGCGTTGCATTATTAGACCGGAACACAGTAACCCAATCAGCGAAGGCGTATTGATTTAGACACATCGACCGCAAGATGGCTTGGCCCCAAGGCTGCATTCACAAACACCTCTGGAGGGGGCCGGGTTGGAGAAAAAAAATTCTCATATTTTTTCAAAGGCCTCCCCCTAACAAACTCACAATGTGTTCAAATCCCCTTTCTGACTTGCTATAATTTTGAAAGCCCTCTAAAAGGGATAGGACAGAAATTACAGGTGGGTCGCAATTTTTTGCGCAAACACTTTTGAAGGGTCATGAAATTTCACGCAACCCTTTTGGGGAGGGTCACCAGTTTTTGAGCAACTATAGAAAGCAAAATGTGGCCGATATAGTGCCTCGCCCGAAAAAATAAATTTAATATCACATGGGAGTCTGTTGGGCAAACTATTAACATTTTTCACATAAGAAACAAGTTATATCTGTACATTTATATATGTTTGATAACACCTGTTAATGTAGTTTGCTAGACGTGGCAGGAGAACAGTGCATGTGTGTACAAAAAAATTTATATTTGGTTTCATCTATAAAGTTGATTCACTATACATGGCAGTCTATGAGAAAACTATGAACATTTTTTCCGATATAAAAATCGCAATTTGTCGAGTTTGTTAACTTATATAAATGTACTTGATTAGAATAGGGTGGTTACAAGTGCATATGTGTACAAGAAATTTTATTTTGGAATTTCATCCAAACTGTTCATCCACTATACATTGGAGTCTATGAGAAAGCTATTAATAATATTTTTACAATACTAAACTAACTAAATCTGTGATTTTATAAGTCTTTGACAATTGATACAACTGTACGTGATTCAAATAGGGTGTTTGGAAGTCCAGATGTGGACAACAAATGTGATATTGGAATTTCACCCAAAACTATTATTTCACTTCTCATGGTAGTCTACAGGTAAACAATTAAATATTTTCCCTGACAAAACTTGCTATATCTGTAATATATAAGTACATATATATATATATATATATATATATATATATATATATATATATATATATATATATATATATATATATATATATATATATATATTTATTTGTTTAAGTCTTGTTAAATTTTGACTTTAGGCTGTAATAAGTTTCTTAATGAACAATAATAGTGCTTGTCTGTGCAATGTCAAGCCAACCCACAAATGAAAGTAAACATTACAGCTATTTTCCCTTTTGCGATCACATAAGAAAGGTTTTGAAACAGAACGACTTCCCTCACTTTTCAGGAAAACTGGACGCAATTATGTATAAAAGGACATTAAGTGTACCTTTTGGCCAATCAAGTATGTTTTGTTCTAAGTATCGACTACAGTTTTTTGTTCTACTCCTCAAAGCATGCTAGAATAACAAAATTCTGTTTGGTAAATACGCTGTATGTGCAAGTGTAAAGACCGTAATCATTGTTATTGATGACAAATGAATTCTAGTCCGGACTTGAATTCAATTTTAAACAATAACAATGCTGACTGTACACATATGGCTGAGCTGGAATTTTCATCACGCTTCAGGGAGTGGAACAAGAAACTGCCATAGATACACTAAACAAAATCACCCCACAATTAGGCAAATGTTATGGCTTTAAATTGACAACCCAACACATATTTCATATCAGTCAGAGACAGTATTCTTTCAAGTCCCTCTTTAAATCCCCAAATCATTTCAAGTGCTCCACAACATACCCTTGATATTTTCAAGTCCCCCGTCAATTCCCCACCCCGAGGTGTTTGTGAATGCAGCCAAACTGAGAGTTTTGCCTGCACTCACGAGGTTATAACAGAAATCTGCATGCACACGATGAACTATTGGGAAATGTCGTCGCCCTTAGTATTTAACGGCCAGATGATGACACGCGCCGCCTGACTAATAGACATTCGCTTAAATATATGATTATGTTGCCAAATTTACAAAAAACACCTGGCGCTAGTTAGCCATTATGATCATAGCACCTGTCCACTTCTATAACAATGTTGATTTCTACATCAGCACAGCTTTGAGCTCATGTACCAAATTTATCCAATTTTAATCGAAATGGGTCTAATACGCCGGGGGATTTTGAAATGTTCATGTCATCCCAAGCTATAATTTCCGTTGTAGTATGTAAATACTTATATACACGTGTCATAAATATGGCCGTCCGTCCCGATACACTGACAAAAAGTAAGCAGTTTAAGCAATTCTTAGAGAAAACAGAGAGACAAACATAAAATTTGATCTCAATCTTCCTAATAATAAGCTTGTATTTAGAAAAAAAACAACCGCTCACAGGTCGGGAACTCCAACGAATAAGTGAAATCATAAGGTCTCCTTTTCAAGCGAATCGTGACAAGCCATTTGCATGACAAATGAGACGGAATGGAAAGTAGGCGGTACAAGTGAAGGAGTTAATTTGTAAAATGTAGGTTAATGACGACTTCTCTCCCTCACTGCACTGACCTCACCATTGTATTCGCTGTAGCAGCGTGCACTCATGTAGACATGCCTCATTTCTTACAGTCTTAAGTTTTTTCCTTCTCCTCGTTGTCTGTGAAACATACATTGAGGCTACAACTCCAAATGAGGTAAGTAATCCCCTCGCTTTCTGTTGTACTTTTTTTCTAACTAAAAAGCGCGGGTTATCTATCTTTTTTTGGCGGGTGAAATTTGTCGTAGGTTTACATGTCTTTGCTTTGTCGTTTACCACGGCGTCGCAATTCCCAAAGTGCGCTGCAGTGTGTGAGTCGAAAATATGACTAGAGAAGGTCTGCGGTGTTGAGCGATGCAAGTGGGGCTTTTAAAATGTCCTTGTTTGTGAAAAATTCAGCAGAAGAACTAGCAATGCACCCGAAGGTTGTTCATGTACTTTATCGGTTAGAACAGAATTCTAATGTGATAGACATCATCTATCAGACAGAAATATGGTCCCTTTTCACTCAAACGCAAACATTAACCATGGGGTATATAAAATGCACTGTACAGGCAAACTGAGAAATATAATAGACTTGACCATGGCGTCGCGAACTTTTCTATCTGTCCGGCAATATGCACAGAGATCATTCTGCAGTATCCGCTCTATTCTGTGCATATTCTCTGGATTGATTGTCATTGTGTATTTGTTTAACTGTAAACATTGATAAAAACGTGGGCACGATGCTTGGGCTTCCTGTGCACTGCCGCGCTCTGAGACTGTTAGGCGGCATCCAAACATGTTTTGTACATTTCGATGGTATCTGAATTGGGTGTGAACGACATTATGTCTCAGCTGCGTGTTCTCTGTTTTGTCCCCGTTTGTCACGTCCTATCTCCACATGTCTGTCATTCTGTTTCCCGCTTGTCCTTGTGCCTATCACCGTCGTGTTAGACATATTAACACCAGCTCCATTACATTTCAATGATGACGAGGGGTGTAGTGTGAGGTGGGAAAAGACATTCTGAATATTCCATCACTAACTCATCTAATCCATCTTTAAAATCATAAAAACGCAGTGAAGTAAAACTGTCGCCGTATTTTGTATGACTACAATGATGGCTGTCAAGTATCTATAAACATAAATTATACATGTTACGTGCATGGAGCATGAAATGATATATTTTCGAGTGTCCGCCTATCTACAATCGTCAAAAGATCGAGTCGACATGTATGTCAATTTTTGTTCAAACTCTACCTCGTTGCAGAGAGAGGAATCTTCGTGACGTCATTTTTCGGCACACCACGCTATTTGTACAATGAGACTCCGCAACCTCTCTCCCCATATGAGTGTGACATCTGTTGTTTAATCTAGACAAGGTGATATTTCATCATGCACGGACGCGGACAGGTATAATATTTATGTAAGTTATCTTAGCGTTGGACAGTCTTCTCCAACTTTGCACAAACTGATACAGAAGATATATGCATGGGGGACTTCTCGTCAAAAGCTGGACGAGAAACTGTCGTTCAATGTAATTTTTCTCGGTTTCTGTCACTCTTTGTTCATCAGCATCCTATCCAAATGCTTATTGCAATGTCGTAAGAATCGAGACATTGACAGTTTTTTTGCACCAGAATGGTGCTGAACACAACGTGTCGAGATTATCACGATAGCGTCTTGTAGCACTCACGGCATCTGCAAGATATCGGCCACTCCTTGATGGACTTTCAAAACTTGGGGTTTCGGTAATTGCGCACCTCGAAATGAAGATTGTAAACTAGCGCTCAAACCTTACTCAATGAAGCTTTAAACCACTGTATTTCTTATTCAAGAAAGTCAGGGGTCATCGTGCAAAGTTTGGATAACAGAAACACATTACTTAAAAATTACTGATATTTAACACACAAAATGGCCGCTGTAGCCTATATTAACTCTTTGGAGAAAAATTAAATGTTGTGTGTTTTTCACATATATATAAACAAGACGGCCAAAAATTCATTAACTCAACACGCTTCAAAAGAGTACAAAAAAAATAGCAAACCAGATAAGTATTGTAAAAATCTTAGTGTCGGGAAACTCCCATGCAGAAGCGGACTCCACCTTCATTTGATGTCCTTTTGAATTCTATCAAACAACAGTACTGTGGTTAGTAGTGTCTGTGAGGTTAAAATTCAACGATCCTCTACACCACAGGAGCAGCAAAATTCACCAAGTTAAATAAATTTACAACATCAGTGATGCCTCTCTGATAAAAAGTTGTCTCGAGACTTAAAATGGAAAATTTCACTCCAATGTATTCAGCATGCCCATGAAATTACTTGTTCCCCTTGTTTACTGTAGACAAAAGAAGTACAAATAAAGCGCCCTTGCGTTTTGATTTGCAAGACTGGACATTATTGACGACATGTCAAAGTATCTGAAGGCCACCAAGCCAGACTTTTCATCATTAGTACCGCCATCTTGTACACAGAAACGCGCGCAATTTTCAAATGTTTCCAAAACAAGAATTGACAGTGCAGTCTGCGCATGCCTAGAAAAAATAATATTCCTAAGCATCTCCGAGAATGAAGTGGAACCAACCGCCCCCCTCTCCCATCCCGTGAGCTCCAGTCGCTGAATGAATGCTGACGCTGCTGGCTGTCTTATATACCTGTCTTGCCGCCTCAAAATGGGATTTAGATAGTTACTGAAGTGTCTCTTGATAAGAGGTGTCTTGACGGCCATAAAGGTGTCTGAGAACGCCATTATGGCCATCTCATCGTGGTGAACACACATGTGCCTGCCATCGGAGAGTAGTGTCCATAGCTACATCTATCTTTCAGCGAAACAATCCTAAAATTCGAATTCCAAAACAACAATTGAAACATTTGACAATATTTATCATAGTCTTTGTCGTAGAAAACAAGAGCTTTTTTCTTATTTTCTAAAAGCATCAGTATTAGCGTCGCAAATACAACGCCGTGAGCACAATATTTGTCGACAAATGAATTCTGTCTCGAACTACAATTAGGCCGTCGACTTTAACATCAGATGTAACATATATACAGGCTGTATCGCCAAGTTAGATGCAGGTATTTCAACATGAGTAGAATGAGAGAATAAGTATCGGCAGACAGAACAATACAGTGAAAGAACACATGGAAAGTTACAGCTAAATTAAGCTTTGAAAACCCTCGAATAGTTGGAGAGCAGAAAACCGTAAAAACCAGCAACTACGGAACGGAAAGAACCCTCATTTGAATGCCAGAGCCGAATACTGATATCGTAAAACCTTACATCTTAATTCAAGAATTGAAATTCTCAAAACTCGTGTGATGATATCTCTTTGTATGTTTTTCACATTTTAAAAAATTACGATATCGTTTTTCATTTCCATCACTGATAAGAAATATGGAAAACTGACATTTTCAACCCTAAAAAGGATTAGTGGATGCAAAGTGCTTTGATTGACATGACTTCAGAGTGAAGCAATACATTAAGAAAAATCCAATGAATGCCCACAGATTCGTTTATCTGATGTTTTAATAAGCTTAGCACTGTGATCCCACAGGAAACGAACGCGATCGATATTAACTACCCTTCATCGTAAAACAAGCCCACGGCAGGCATGTAACTGTGGCCAGAAGACATTGCACGATTTTAATGAAAATTCACTATGCGGTATTTAATGTAATCCGACCTTTTTTCAAAACAAATCAAAGATACTTTTGTTTTATCTGTTTGTATTGTCTAGTTGGCATGGTAACAGCGTTGCTAGGCACTCTGTGAGCCATTTGAAACCACCTCCAGACATGATCCTTGCATAGCGACAGGATTTGAAAATGCTGTATCAAAGACAGATAAATCGTGTTGATAAATTCCTTCCATACAGACGAACAAAATCATTCAAAAACGGAAGCGTCGGTTGATTCGCAATCAATAGACGAGCCTTTGTCTTTGGTTGACGTCATTGCTCAAATTTTACGTTTGCATGACGTCACCGAATTAAGTTACAATCTTATCTCGAGCTTATGTTTTTCTGGCTCTTTTAATGCAAATAGTTTTTGAATGGGGAAAATCTGCTATTTTAGAGTCGTTATTTATTGAAGAGAGATTTTCCTCAGTCGCTCACAGGAGTCATACAAAAAGTTGATATTTTGATGTAAATGTGTAGCATTGTTCAGCCTGGTTGCCTGTGACCCTCACAGCCAGCGTGATAAGATAAGATGCGCGAGGCCGGTGTTTAAAAATGAAACAGTTCATCTAACTTCGCCATTATCCTCATCCGCATCATTTTCAAAAAAAACTGAGTGTTCCTGACAGCGTGAAGGCGTATTTCTCTTCTCAGGATCCATATCTTGATAAATTCCGTGATAAAACTCCCAAAGCTACTGTCGGTTGCTGACACATTTTGGCGACAAATATACGCATTCACCTTACTCGCTCTGTGATACATTACACATTCATGAGAAGCATGAGGAATGAAATCATACATTTCATGACTATGTCGACATTTTTTTCGAAATATAATGGAAAACATTATATATATATATATATATATATATATATATATATATATATATATATATATATATATATATATGATAAATCACTCTGCAATATACGTATTGATTACTATTTTACACCCTGAAGATTTCCGATATATATATATATATATATATATATTATATATATATATATATATATATATATATATATATATATATATATAATATATATATATATATCACGTACATATAGACATCAATTACTTCAAGCACTTCAATTTCCCGAGAAATCATCTATATATGTTTGATATATATATATATATATATATATATATATATATATATATATATATATATATATATATATATATATATATATATATATATATATATATATATATATATATATATATATATATATATATATATACGAGTATGTGTATCATATATTGTATGTAATTTGAAAGATGACCACGAAGAACTATCTACTTGTTATTTTAATTATAAAATAATAAAATGCGGCATATCATATTCATTTCAGAGTGAAGTGATACTTTCATTTATGCCGGTTCAACAAAAAAATGAGAAATGCAAATGGGAAAATTAATTAATTATCAAAGCTTTAAGCTTCATTTTTCTGTGTACTGATGTAAACTCGACATAATATGTAAAATATAACTCTCCATTGCGATAGAATGACGAGCGTCAAAATGGAACTTGATGTCTGACATTTTATTGATTCCTGTACGTTCTGTTATCTGTTACTGCAATTTCTGCTTAAAGTTTAATGATCTCGTCACACGTGATATATCGTACATCTTTGAAATATGTTTTTTTTTTCATGTATTCGAAAAAAAAAGGTTATGCCCATTTCAGACTGACATTTTTACAGCATCTGAGCTGCTCAGTTGAACGCTAACAAAAGCATCGCCAAAAAAATTGATACTGACACATATTCGAGGGAGTTTATTCTAGGGTAGTGTTTCATCGTAACAATGCCTCGAATATGTTAATGTAAGATTTGCATATGTATGAATCTGACCCTAGGTCATCTATTCTTTCGATTTCAGACAGCTATCTAATTATTTATCTCTATTATAAACCGCTAGACTCTCCTGATACTATACTTATGTCAAAATAAACGTGTCCCGTGTAACTACATTGTGCATCGAACAGTCCCCCGTTCCAGTGCGGTGCCATACAACTAGCCCCAAGGGTCTTAAAGTACCTTTGTACCGCAATGTAGCCGTTGTTCATTGCATTAAGCATAAATTAAACATCATGTGTCCCAGACATGGCGGTGAATATCAATATTCTGGGAAAATTATTTTATCATGTCGTCCAATTTTTATGATTCATATGTTTAATGTAATAGCTTTCCGTTGAAAATATGCTGATTATCTTTAAATGGAAGCGTGCTTTCCGTCTGCTATGGATTATTAATGTCTTAATCAAGAACTATGTGGTCTTCGGGTCAGTTTTGTTCCCGATTAACAAATTTCTGTCTTAAAGCAGAAATTGCCGAGATTAGATCGAGGTGCCTCAACTTAAAGTGTTTGAAATGATATTAAATTTTACAACGGAACGTTATCAGTTCTGATCCCGAGGGTACAAAATATATCTCCTTTGTTTCGGGTTTGCCACATTCACGGCACTGGCGGACTCACATTTCGAGAACCGAAACACATAATAAGGGTTGAAAATTCAGCAGGGACTCCCCCTGGAGCCGTATATCGGCAGTGTTCAGTGTCATTACTATCACCCGTGGATGTTGCAAGGATTTACAAACGTATTATACAAACATAAAGGAGCTTACGGTCTCCACTTAACGCTCTGATAGGTGATTTTGATGACTGAAGTAATTACTTCGGAAAAAAATCCCGCGAGGTCGTTAAACTTCGATTTCGTCCTTTTAAACAAACCCGAGGAAATGACAAAAAGAAAAACCTCGGTCTAGAATATTTTCAGTTCTTTATGATCGCAATGTTTTGTTTCTGTAAATAAAATTGTGTCATATACCTCGAGATGAAAATCATTGAATTCATGCAAGAAATACCATAGTATTCCTGGAAAGCGATCGCTGTTCACAGCTCCATTGGCATGGCAGTATTATTTTATTTATTTATTTATTTATTTATTTATTTATTTATTTACACTTTTAATGAGCCGCCAGTTACTCAATGAGTTATTTTCATCGGGGTTCAATACATACAACAATGTCAATGATGGGAAAAGTATATGTAAAATTAAGTGGTTCACCTTAAACTGTATAATATTAGGAGCGTGTCTTATGTCACTTGCAGAGAGTTCCGGAGTTTTGTAGCGGTGATGAAAACTCCGTTGTCCAGTATTTAAAACTGACTTTGGAATACAACAATCTTGATAAGAATGAACATTACACTGAAGTACGAATAACTTACACGGATATTGTGGTGCATTGCCAGTCATACACTTATTAGCATTAAAACTCTCATGAAACAAACAATTCAGTTTTTCTCGTACGTTCTTTCCGTTTGTAAAACACGTTTCATTATTTTCTACCGACAAATCCGATTAATACTCTTGTAACACAATATTCTAAACAGATCTCAATAGGATAGGCTTTGTTCCGCACTAGAACTGAAATATTCTCGAATTATTGGTATATAGATATTCTTGCTTCGTAGAAATCATCAATATCATTTCTACCGTCCACATCACGTGACATATGACCACACACATGCGTGTGTTACAAAGAAATCCCTGGTATAACAGTTTGAGACGGATTATATGTGGAGAGGGGAGCGAGAAAAATGATATTTGCCGGGGGATAACAGATATTTTAGGTCGACGAGGTGTATGCACAGGGATAAAGAAGTGACGTGTATTGATGGGCAGAAAATTTTACGGTTCTATAATCACCGACTGTGAGCTGGAGATGACTTAACCAAAAAAAAGAAAGAAATCGTCAAATCAGTGATTTACCCATCATGGACGAGCTTTGCCAACTATAATTATGTAGTATAAGATTATCTCCATGGCAACATCGATCGATCTCCTTCCCGTGTAATTCATTTTTCAAAAGCATGAGACGGAACACGATACGTTGGACGAGCACTAATGGAAGTTACTGATACAATGATGGCCAATCATCTTGGGTCAGAGGTCAGACTAACATTTTATCTGATGAAAGCACTGTGTTCAAATGTAGGTCATTTTTTTCATTTTGGACATTCGATCTGCAAGATCGGCGCATGATCGCTATTTTAGCTTTAAAGCTTCTGCAAAAGAAAACTGAATTATTGTTTTTTTGAACATGTCCACCAGATTCGCTGCTTAACGAAAGCTTTCGTCAAATTAAAAAAATGAAAACACAAACAAACAAACAAACAAAAATTGGAAAACAGTAAAAATGACATCATGATCTCATAAAATAAGTTCACATTTCAAAATGTACCCTCACAGAAATACTTCCCAGAAGACATCACGTTTACATGAAGATCCTTTTCTTCATCCACCCGTAAACTGTAAATATCGCTGATGTATAATTCCAGACAATATCTCGCCAGGCGGAAATTTTGGCCTTTCGATTTTGCCTGATAATATTTGCCGACAACCCAAACACACTTGAATGCTCTCATAAATAAAACCACACGGTTCCTTACAAAGCCTTACAAAGCCGAAATCGTGATGGTTCTTTGATTATATTTCCATAAATACCGACCGCATTTCCTTTAATTTCTTTTGAAAACTACCATATGGGGAGAACTGGCATTTAATCAAGTCTTTCTTCCACAAAATCATCAAATATTTATCACTTCACCAGAAGTAGATGTGTTGTAGAGATTAGCAGAGTACGTGTAGGCTGAAACGTTCGCTTGGATTCAAATGATTGATTTGCCTCTGACGTGTTCAAGGATGCGCTTGAATCAATCTTTTTGACGAATCTACGAAAAATAACCACCCCACGAACGCAGAGTTGTTGAGATTAAGTGCCGTGTTTTCGATTGAAGGAAGCACAGTTTGCCAGTATTGTTGACCTCAGAGTTCAAATGTAACTACAAAAGTACAACAGTATATTTTTTGAAAGCTGCACTTACATCATTTTGTACATGAAGATATTCGTGTGTAAACATACTTTGCTCCCTACAGCAGCGAAGTCGACTCCCTGATGCATGCGTTGACTCGGAATCACACAGGAACCATATCTTAATTAGAAATCTTTTTAGAGACTATCGACATTGATTAGAATTGGTATTACAATGTCAAAGCTTAACATGCGGGTCGTTGTCGTTGGAATACAAGGTCACCTGAAGAGAGTTTAAGTCCGGTCCATAGAGTGACACCTGGGATCAAAAAGACAAAGTCAATGACGTGGTACATTCATTTTTCAAATGTGTGTCTATAGCAAGCCTATTTTAAATCCGTTGACGCCCTAGTGTTCTTTAAAGAAGTCCGCGGTCACCATTGGTAACAATAAGTTTTGGCACAACCGGAGTGCACGGTGGTTAGAGATTTTAACATTTCTCTCTCCGGTTAATCTTATAAAATATATTACTCTTTGACTTTGGTGTCTGCATCATCCTATATCTTATTTCGGTGAAATTATAGAAACGCATCAAAGTATCCGTGACACAAAAATTCCATCCACAATACGATTTAGAGACAATCATGTGAAACGATAATTTAATGTAGGTTCTATTACTACTAACTACATCAATCAATCTTTGTTACAGTGAATGAAAATTTTCTATTTTTGTATTAAAATTGAAAAGTGTGCTTGCTTAAACAATTATTTTAGATGTAACTGATTAGATTACCCCGGTGTAATTATTGCTGTCAATGATAATAATTACACTTTTGTAATTACAAAAACCACTATCATCATCATCATCACATCATCATTATCACAATCATCGTCGTCGTAATCATCATCATTTTTATCGCTGTCTTTAAAAATTTCATCTTTATTGTTGTTTTTGTTTTCGTCGTCGTCACCATCATCATCATCATAGCAAATTGTTTTGTTGTCGTAATCATCACCATCATCACCATCATAATCGTCATCATCATCATCATCATCATCATCATCTCATCATCATCATCATCGTCATCGTCGTCCTCGTCCTCGTCCTCGTCGCCAACGTCATCGCCGTTTCATCATCATCATCATCATCATCATCACCATCATCATCATCATCGTCATCATCATCATCATCATCATCATCATCATCATCATCATCATCATCGTCATCAAACTCCTCGTCGTCGTCATCTTTTTATCATCACCATCATAATCATCGTTATCATTTCTGGTGTTGGTGATTTTTACGAGAAAAATAAACAAACGATCAACACTTGTTTCGACCTGTAAATCATAAAATCTTCTATTTTTCAAACATCACGCGGCACCTGTGGCATTCTGGAAACTCGACAAATTGCTCATCTACGTTTCAAACCCACTGCAAATTTGTTATCGATTCACCAAAACCCTCATAAGGGAAGATTTCAGATTCAATACCATAATGGCTTTCATAAATTTCTCTCTCCGCATTCTACCAAATGTTTCGCACGAGGACACCGCAGTAATGTATGCTAATTGAGGAGCTAGCAGTAGACATGCGGAACGCCCATATACAGCCACTTACTCGCAGCGATCTGCATCCGATCCCAGAATGAATGAGCCGGTCTCATTCCCACGCTGTTTTTTTCACTTCGCGCCGTTAAGTGTGTGTCATTTTTTTATTCTGGTCGAGAAATATAGCATACAAACTCTGAAATATCGCACTTAAATTTCAACACATCAGATCTGGATTTTAATACGGATGCGATATTCCTCAGCACACGACATCGGATTGGCGGCAAAATCGCTGTATAGATTGGGGGAAAAGAGACGGCCCGGGTGCGCATGAGCATCAGAACATATATTCAAGTCCGGCTCTTACGCCAGAGAAATTTTTCAGGGTTTTCCAACAACCGTACCCGCGAGATAGATGTATATCAAGTCACATACTAATACCTGTGTGCCATGGCTCGTTCTTGTAACAGTAAGAGGGTGTTGATGTTCCTAACTGGTGTGTGCACAGCTTCTTCAGTAATCATGCTCACCATCGCGCTGGCTACGGACTACTGGGTGCTCACCAAGGAGATCAAGAAACACGAAGACGACGATAATGCCAACAAAACAACGACAATCATAGAAGACACTATAGGACTGTGGAGAAGTTGTCGGAAGATTAGTAAGTAACTGGGTCATAATCTCAAATTATTTATTTAATTTGGGGGGGGGGGAACAATGGCCATATTTGAAAAATAAATAGAGGCAACGATCGGTGATTTTGACAAATGCCCTCAGCTCCTTCGAGGGTTTCTGTGTATACCTGCCAGGCTTGAAAACTTAAACATTATACGATGCCCATGCATTTTCCTTTGCGTGCTATAATATTAGTTTTTGTATAAAACAACCATGTCCTAAAATGTTGGGGTTTGCGACGGTTCTCGAACCGACAAGTTTTTTATTTCGGTGTTCCGGGGAAGAGCGTGTGATATTGACATTTCTGGCTTTTGACGTCAGAGCGTGCGGATGGCTCTGATTTCCAGTAATGGTGTATTTACAGTGAAAGGGATCCGACGAAATCCGATTACACGTACACTGTCACATATCTGTTGTACATCAGATGTCCCTGCAACTATCGCGTGCTTTGTACTGGCGGCGGCGTAAATTAGCCATCAATTCGAACTGTGATTGTATATAAAATGGGATAGAATAATATTTGTGTTTGAAGAAACAAGCTGAACTAGACATGAATAATATATATATATATATATATATATATATATATATATATATATATATAATGTTTATACATATTAGAAAGGCCAGATGTGAACTGTGATTGTATATAAATGGGATAGAATAATATATAATAATTTTGTTGAAATAAGCTGAAATTTACACGAATATATATACACATTATATATATATATATATATATATATATATTATATATATATATATATATATATATATATATATATATATATATATATATATATATATATATATATATATATATATATAATGTGTGGATATATTAGAAAGGCCAGATTTGAAATGTACTAGACACGAATATTTATGATATTATACAACGTATCTGTGAGCCAATCAACGTAAGTTGCCCTTTGAACTTGTTATCAAAAATCTGAACATGTTCACACGCCGGCGATTATGGTTGCGCCTGCAATTCCGAAAAAAGTGTAATATTTTTAATTTTGTTTTTAAATAACATCAGCTTTTGACAAGCTATTACACGATCGTTTCTTTTTTTTTGCAAAAAAAAAAAAAAAAACCCGATGTGTAAGGACATTTGCAGATGAACGTATTTACGTTGGCACGTAGTCTACCGAGAAAAGAGCTGAGTTCTCCTGTTTGAATATAGATTACACAAAAGTCTACCCAAGGTATTTTTCTCTCATTGTCAGGCTTAACGGCTTTCAGAGAATCAAGACATGTCTTTGCACAATCTGTCACATGCCATATCTCGCGCAGGGCTTTGTAAATCGCGGCAGCACAGCACTACCATACCCGCGCAAGAGCGCGATAACCAATGTAATTATTACCCGACAAAAGACGCGAGGTCGTGGCATTTCCGCGAGTAAAAACGGAATATTATAAAATTTTGCGCTGTCTTCGAGTGAAAAGGGAAGGCGGTGGACGCAATTTAACACGGTATTTGGAATCCATTCGTGATCAATAATTATGAATACGAAAACGGGTAAATTTAATAATGGCTCCAATAGCCAGCGGTATGATTCACAGTGCTGTGAAAGCCAAGTGTAAACAATAGAGCGGTAACGAGAACGTCCAAATCACGCTAAATCAATAGGATCAATTATTCATGAATGCGACGGGATTGGGATCAATTTACTCAAATTTACGTCGCTATAATAACTAGGTGTTGTTTTAGTTCATCAATTACGCTGCGTAATGGCGCATTCGCCGGTAATTACGCGCTCTTCTGTCGTTCATTTCAAGATTGCTTCCCCCAGCTGCAATGTCAACAAATTGCATTATCAAGTATAGCTGAGTACGCGTTGCTTTTTACATGCATTTCATTTACAACGGATGACCTCACCTCACCGGTAATATGGTACTGGCTGAAAACAGTTTTGAAACGATGCGACTCATTTATATTACGCGGTCATGTCTTTTTCTATAAAAAATATAAATCAGAGCTGCAACTGAATGATACGGCGATTTACATCTATGAATGCATGGAGGCATGTTTGAGGCCAACCTACGGGACTATCATGACAAACAGCCCCACTGTTAATAGGAAGTCGTTCGTTCTTTCAAAATGACAGCTATAAATACCACCACACCGACAAAGATCGGAGTACGCCGTTCATCGGTTAGATACCGTAATTTACCCAAAACAAATACTTACTAAAGATACTGAACAGGCTACTGTGTAAAGAATAACGCGAATGATGACCGTACAGAACGCTGAAAAGCATTTAATTATCATAATACCTTTCAAAATCACGATCCGGACATCCATAAGAGGCCGTGCTGACCTTTGATCCGACCCGACGTGGATCAATGTTACTTTATATTATTCCCTCACAAGCGGCAAAAAGTGACAATAGGACTTACTCCGAATCATACGACCAGGAAAACCCGTCATAGCTAGATGTAAAGAAGGTATGGAGTGCCAAATTCGGTAATTAAACAATAATGAGATTCCAAGAGATTTTGAAACCATCCGTATTAATAATATACACTGCACTCTTCAAGACGACACAGAACATTTTAGCGAGAGGAAACCTGTAAAATTGTATTTCATTTGCTGTTCGTTCGCCGGACGATAAGGGATATACACCACAGTACAGCTACACTAGCATTATTGAGGTGAAAACCATTGAAGCTGTCACAATCGGGGCGTCTGATTTACCGAGGTCAAAGGTCACATCAGATAGGTCCATCAAGCGAACAAGGTATAAAAATCCTAGTCGGGGATTTAGAAAAGTGGATGAAAAGTAGACATAAGTAATATCAGTGTCATTCCAGGGCTTGTAAGTTCATCCATATTGATACGGGTACTCCTGCTTTTATCGGTAGACCAGCTTAAAAACGCAGTTTATCAGCTTCCACTTCTCGTAGTGCGTCACCGAACAAGACTGCCTTCAGTCCAATTATCCCGACTCCATTTTGAGATGCGTAAATCAAATCGGCAGAAAAGGGAAAAAAAACATGTATACTGCACTTTCTTATCTGTGCTATCAGTGATTGCAAACATGGTCGCCCATGTCAGAAGCGGAAACAGCTCCCTAAGTGGGGCAATACAGCACTTTTATCGCGATTTTGCCCGGGCATGGAGTGATGTATGGCCATGTGACTGTGGCAAATTACCAAATGTCAGGAATAGTTGATATGTCAATTAGATGACGTTGTATAAATACGATTTATACTTGGCGTACTCTGTTACACATTTTTTTGCTCCCTCTTCGTTCAGTCGTACGTTCTTGTCCAGCGTCGCGTTTTACTGCCACCGTAAAACTGGTTTCATTGTTTTTCATTTCCTTACTCAAATAATTAAGACATACTTTCTCATTTTTCTTTGTTACTGAGTTGACATGTCGAATAAATTAAGTTTATTTCGATATCCATATAGGTCTTTTACAATTCACATCCTCGTTCAAGCGAAAGTAGCACTCAAAGCTTTTGAGAAAAGTACCGTCTTCTTTTTAACTATTCTGCATTTCTTAATTAAAAACGTTAGATTTCAGAGTTGTTAGAAAGCAAGGCAAAGAATGTTTCACGTCGTCTTTGTAGTAAACCATTATTGTAAAACAACGGACTCTTTAAAGTTTCAAGATACACGCAGGCCATTTGCGAGTAGTTTAAGATCAAAAATTGTGACCCTTTGTACATTGACATCAAAGCCGTGGTGTTTTTAACGCTTGAAGCCAATGGTGTACCCCGGGATGGAATGAACACGTCAGTTAACAAGCTTTGCAGTCACCATTAGGGAATAAGGACACCGTACAGACATATATCGAGGTCATGACCCTGGCTATGCAAATATCTATATTTACGTATTTGCTAAAATCTACCGACTCCGACTGTCTGCTCTCATAAAATTGAAAAGTCACGGCGGCTCTCCCGGACTCCAATTTTCATCAAAGTCGTTCCTCCGGTGTATATATAGGAGCTGATTCTTGGTAAAATTGCTTTATATATATCTCTCTCGGCATTTTCCCATATGCATTTGACGAGATTATTTGGTAGAGCTGCCAATCACAATAAATGGAATCACAATACAAGACATATAATGGCAGAGTCTTAATTGGTTTCCCGGAAGGTAGTCCTATAATGTGCTCACTGAGTTGATTTAACCCGAACACTGTAGAAAAAACAACTTTGGAAGGCAATTTGACAGTTTGACATGAGGGCATCTAGTGATGATAAAAACCAATAATAACGTTTTCAGTAATTTAAAACCTGGAGTGCCCCCTTCTCCTAATAGATCGCTGAAAACTCTCAGCGTTGTTGCTATGCCGAGACAAAAGGTTTGTGTTGACTGTGCGTCAGAGACAAAGATAGAATTTTTCTCTCTTAGACAAACACCGAGAAACGTCAATTTGAAGTGAACGCATCCGTTTTGTCAACTCCCGTGACACATGACCTTTCGAAATAACCGAAGAAGAAGGTTAAAAAGTGAAGCAATTGCATCAGAACAGAATAGAATCCAGTCTAGGGAGGTCATCTTGTTTAATCTTATCTTGGAATTAGCGGCAAACAAGTATCGTACATGTTATCTCAACATACGTCAGTGTGTGTGTCTGGATTGACTTGGACGTAATTTCTGCTTACATTATCTATGAGCACTGTTTAATATGCGTCCCAGAAACCCACTTGCATTTAGTCTGCAAAATTACTAGAGTTTACTCTCGTATCATTCAAGGTCTTTTTATTGTTACAGTAATTTCCGAATGATTTATATAGAGTGATATTCTCTTTATTGTAGTTATTCCCCAGTCTCGTAAAATCTCGTTAATGGTGACCAATGACCTCTATTTTCCTGTTCGGTCGAGAACGTTTCCACTCGAGGTAAATTGAACATATTACATTGATGGGAAATTATAAACGTGAAATGATTAGGAGAAAAGTTTTTGCAGTGTTCTGAATTAACCTTTTCAGTGAAATATTACAATTCGTACTCCGTGGGAACAGTCTGTGTTGCTCTGGTTACATTTTGCATCAGGCGCTTGAAATAAAATTCTTTGTTTGCCATAGTTTTCAGAGAAAATTAAGAATACAAACACAATGTTCACACTATTACAAATAAAATATTATTTTTCTAAAAGAAACCAAATTAAAACTGAACTTATGTTAATACACTTGTGAATTTTTTTCTGTGTTTGTTTTTCCCCCTGGCTGGCTGGCTGGTAGGTTTTTCAAAAATCACAGGACGGCAAACAAATAATTTTCTTAAAGTGGCCTCATCACTCGTCAAATTATTGGCAAACTCCGGTTCGAGTTTGGATTTGTTGTCAAGTTTATTTGATCTTGAGCATATTATCATATGAATTGAATGAGTCAACTTCGGAAGAAAGTGAAATCTTTTCTTTGTTGCCTGTAAAGGTCTTGGTCAAGTACGTGACAAGAATGCCATCATCTAAGATTGAAACAAACCTTTCCGTGCTCAAACAGTAAATTTCATGTGAAAGATTAGATAATATTGGTTTGCTGGCGACAAACTAATCCAGAAATTAAGTGTTTCTGTCGAAACCGTATCTTGATTTTACGACATACCAACTTTACGACATTTAGTCGTAAATTTTCTCGGCGTATCACTTCGACCACTTTCCGATAAACTATGTATCAGTAGCTTTCTTTTATAGTTAATGCTTTGGACAACATGTGCGTGTTAACATGATGAGTGTATCCCCGGCTCTGTGTGTATTCATGCTTTCTCTTTCAAATTGGCACTGGTGTACGGACATTACATCGTGCATCTATCTGTTGGCTTAATCACAGTCCTCGTGTGTTGATCTGTACGTTCCCTCGTGACTCTCGTGGATATTTTGCACTGCACGTACGATGCAACTGCCCATGCATGTGTGACGCTGTGCGCATATGCACGGCAAGTTGCGTTACTAGGTCACTCACTGTATGTGAAAATGTGAGGTGCTACGTGTCGCCCAAAATTTTAAATTTGCGGCTGTACCGAAATTGTAACCACGGCCGAAGTAGCTTCCACCAAAGTGCCTTTGGCAAAGTCTTGCAGTGATTGAAAAGCGACAACACTGATGAACTGTGAACTTACATCAAATGATGAATTCGCTTCACGGTTGCTTGGCATTATGGCCAATTTCTCGGAAGCGGCAGTGTTTATCAACGCAAAGCCACGCAGCCGCAGACGGGACGACCCCCTCCCTTTAACTATACGTTGTATATGACTGCGTGTATGTTACAATGGCGCTTTATTCATATCTCTATGCTATTGCGAGTACCTCAATGTATACGTGTGTGTATATGGCCATGTCAGCGTGTGCCCATGACACTGTGACTGTGATTCTGGTCACAGTCAATTATATCGGTGGCATTGTTTTTATATCTGTGACTTAATCAGAGGTTGTGTGTTAGTGTGACACAATATATTACTATGATACCGAATAAGAATATCCGTGACAGTGCATTTATGGTAAGTATTTAGTTATAACCTCTACATTTGTGACATCTGAATGCACACTGTGTGATAACCCGTGTAAAAGGTGTATGCAATCAAATGTGTATTACCTATGTGTCCTATCTATGAAATTCTATATGTCAATTGCAATTATTGTTGTTTGTTTGTCTGTTTGTGGCTCCGCGCTTACAATACCACTATGTATAAATCCCTGTTTATCTGTGGCATCGCGGCTGTTGCCGTTTCCATGACACTGTCTCTGTATCCATGGCGATGTCTGTACTCTTTGCTCTTCTTGTATATCTGCAGCATCATGTGTCTCAACGGCACTCTGTGCAACTGCAGCGGTGTCTCTCTTACATTGGCTTGTTTTCGCTACTTGTAAAGTGGTAAGCCGGCAAACTCGTCTCTTAGCAACACGCAAATTGTGATCCCACAGGATGAGCAGGACAGATGAGTCGATATGGCCATGCATTAAAGTCGAAAATATGTGATCAGTCCCGGAGCCGTGCATTATCGAGATGGATTTCTGGGAATCCATGTTGCATAGTAAAACCAAGGACATCTCGACTGGCACGTTTGGGTATTGTAATATAATATTTGTGATCGAATTTATAGGAATTCCTAAGATTGCATTAATTTTGATTATACATTATCGTTGATGGGGATTCTATCGAGAGGAAATGGCAATTTAAGATTTATTCAAATTTGCACTGATTACTGTGAAAATGAAAAACAAAACAAATCAAAAACATACTGCGTGTCAAAGGTCAAGTAGCTGTAACTTTTGATGATTTTTTTCTTAAAGTTTTATTTTGCATATTTTTATGGCAATCTTTTGTTCTTCTTCCAAACTTCACAAACTTACTATTTAACTTGCAAACATAGCGACTATACGCTCTGTTAGTGTTTACATTTGAATTCTAGTCCAGAATTCACTTCTCTACAGTCAATAACAATGCAGTTTACACATTCACCGAAGGAGTTGACAAGGCTGAACACTGCATGCGTGTCTCAACATGCTTTGGGGAGTAGAACAAGAAACTGCAGTTGACATTTAAACACAAAAATCGCGAAAAAATTATCAAAAGTTACAGTTACTGGCCCTTTAAAGGTTACTCCCATTAGTTGGTCGTTGTTGCGTATATCTGCCAGCAAGTCACTTTTAATACCTCTGGCTGTGTAAATATCATTCGCACACACAAAAACAGCGATGACATGAAAATAACGTGATGACGTACCACTGCCTTCCAACCAATCATAATCGATGAAATGAGATCAGACCAAACCGACCTGCCTAGCTTCATCTTAACATGAACTGGGAAGAATAACTGTATAAACACGAAAAATGACGTTTCTCTACAATAACCTTTGTTTCCCCTTGCGATTGCCCATAATTTCACATGTCGAATAGCATCCCTGAAAAGTCTCATTTCACAACCGAGCTGTACATTTCACGAAATTAACAACGGTCGGCTGATCAGGACATTGTCGCCTGCAAATTTCGAGACAGCGAGTATACAGTGTTTTTACCGGAGTCTACGTAATCAGCACGGGCGATCCTCTCCACGCCTCTGAGCAAAGAGAAAACTTCGATCAGATCGGCGTTGAAAGCTGTGACACGGTTAACAAACGGTGTACAACGTCACCTTGAACATCGCGAAGTGAATACAAACCGACAACATTTACAACTTTGCTCATTCGTAACCTTGAGAGGAGAAGCGCAGAACTTTAATTATCTCGCTACATGTGATGCAGCGTGTCTAGATGCATCGATGGCGATCTGCCCCAGTTACATACACCGCCTTTGTGCTGTGCACGTGGTTCGCTTTGACTGAAAGCCATACTGTCACAACCACACAGTCCATCGTTATCACACATCATCAAAAGATGTATTTCTTTTGAACAATATGCATTAAAGGTGGAATGCGCCTCGGGGATAGATATCCGGACTCTCGATTTTTTACAATACCTTTCTGATTTGCCGCTTTGTGGGCTGCTTTTGAAGCTCATGGAATAAATACAATTTTCACCGACTAATTTTTGTGAAAATCGAAAACTTTTCCACGTAGAATTTTAACGGGGACGGTGGACATTTTGAATTTCAAATAGCGGCAAATTTCAGTAACGTCATGAGTCATTTGCTCGCTGACCCCTGATTTTTGTCCTTGATTTTGAAAGAGAATGGTTGAAAGTTTGCTTGAGGAAAGTTTGAACAAGGTTTAAGACTTTCACTTTCGATGTCCATACTACCTTAATGCTAATCCACTCTATTTATTGTCAATAGAATAGATTTATTTTTAAATCAAAGGCTTAGCTTCTCTTTGATTCTACGGAATAATCTGAGTACCACGTTAGTGAAAGTTAATCATGACGGAGTGTGAAAGATGGACCTCAGAAGGGGTTTTACCGTTGGTTGCTAGTCAAGAATCTCAGTTTACAAGAACTCATACAAAAAAGAGAGAATAAAATGCGAAATGAGTAGTTCCCGAGTAAAGTATACTCAAATCATGTTTTGTTGTGTGATTATGGATGTATATCGCAAAACAACCGCTTGTCATAGGACGCAGTCTCTATTGCTTTTAAATAATGGTGGAAACAGGATTATATGTCAAAGCTCGATCAGACAGATCACACACTTTTGATCATGACCGTCTCTGCACTGTGAAAATTTCAAGGTCAAACTACATTGAATCATAAAGAATCGACTTAAAAGGTCAGTGAGACACTGCCTTCATGGTCAACATACATTAACTTATAAATGATATGCATGACATACATCATGTACACTAAATCCTCGACTGCATGCAGTAGATTGGACAATAGTGGGTCCACGGCACCAATGATAGTTTGGATATCTGCATCTTGCCGGTTTGAAGTCTCTGTACATTCTTAAAATACCAACTGGGAAACTCACCAACCAGTGAGCTGAAATGAGTCGACAAAAATACCGAGAGAAATATTGACAAGAGTATATTGACATTTGCGGGCATTGTCATTTCAGCACTACAATAATTTAAGTTCATACTTTTCAAAGCAAACATCTCTGATAAGAGAATTTCAGAAAATAAAAGACGGGCATGTTATGAAACAGCTCGATCAGAATGGCAATATGTTAACCAACAAGAAATAGGTCTGTTGAGGTTTTTGTTAATATTATCCCATCGAATAATTCAGAGGCAGTCCCTCGGAGCCATAGCCGAACAACGCAAGGATTCGTAAAAACGATTTCATGAACAGAAACGATATCATGATATCGTACATTCATTGTGCAGGGCATACCAAAGTCACTCTCCTCATTGTTACTGGGAGAGAGAGAGAGAGAGAGAGAGAGAGAGAGAGAGAGAGAGAGAGAGAGAGAGAGGAGAGAGAGAGAGAGAGAGAGAGAGAGAGAGAGAGAGAGAGAGAGAGAGAGAGAGAGAGAGAGAGAGGGGGGGTGGGGTTGAAAAGTTACCCAACACAAATTGATGGTTTTAATATTTTTATTTCATAACGTGAGTCGTCGTGTCTCATCCCTCATCCTAGTCTGCTGTTTCGATATTTTATGCATGAGATGATATGATATTCATAATTTTTTAATGGCAACTTCTAGATGCATACTGGGTTTTTGTATTTTTAAGAATATGTCTGCGACGCGGCGCTTTATGAACTCTCTTTCTTCATTCTATGATTTGTTCATATTCAAGTTTCATCCGTAAGAAAGAGTGCAACTTTATCCAACTGTTTTTTTTTACATAATGTTATTCTGAAGTTCCTTCAGTAAGCAGGATAATCGATAAACAATTACAATTGTCCACGGTACTGTAAATTTGACGTTAATGTATCCCTGCAGGCACACGAAGAATTATTTATGTAAACTATAAATCAGTACTGTACCCTGGATATGTCACAATGGTCAGGAAACCTAAAGGTTGTCGTTTTGAAGTACCGGCATCATTAGAATTCTCGGCGGTGTGCGTGTATTTTCCAGCTGACGTGGCGTAGCCGAGGTCGGCCTAGTTGATGTTCGTCCTAGCAAACCGGACCGGCTAACTTCAGTCAGCCGTCGCGCAGCTTCCGTTTCTTATGCACACTCGAATCGCTCAACCGCAAGAATAGTCCCGTACCTCGCAGCTTTCCAATTCACTGGGTCACGCAGTATGCGACACATATCGATGATACAACGTGTTCTGTTGCATGAATGACGAGGAAACGAGATCAGAAAGCACAATTTCCGATGTGCGAAAAAGGTGTCATCATTTTTTTTTTGATCTTGCAACGGTTGCGATTTTTGTTTATCACTTTATTTATGACAACCATGAATGGATTACGGCCTCCTATGTCGGAAAGTTTTATTCTAATCCAGTCAGAATAATTTATAGATATATATATATATATATATATATATATATATATATTATATATATATATATTATATATATATATATATATATATAGATAGATAGATAGATAGATAGATAGATAGATAGATAGATAGATAGATATATTTAAAAACTATCTACTGTTGATTGACCAATCAGAGTGCTCAATTCAGGGTGTTTTATTTACTCGTGAAGCCTTGGTCACCAAATTCCAGAAACGATTGACAGCGCCGTAGTAAAGTACTGTCCAATCAAAAGTGAACATGTCATATTCTGTAGACATCTGGTACGTTTTTTCCCTAATATTCAAATTTGGTAACACAGCGGAAACCAGCTGCAACATAAAATCTGCGGTGGTACAAACATAAACTAATGTGCCCTAGGGTATTTATAGGATGTTCCATGATATTGGAAGGCTATTTCACAAATAAAGTTTTAATTCATATCCTAAACATGTTACATTGTCAAAGGGGACGGTTGAGCCCTCGTACTCGGGCTTTATCCTATACATATATATTTATATTTATATACATACATATACACACACACAAACATATATTATATATTATATATATATATATATATATAATATATGTTTGTGTATATATATATATATATATATATATATATATATATATATATATATATATATATATATATATATATATATATATATATATAATGTATATATATTAGTTTTTTTTGTCAACTGTGCCCCCTCCTCCCCTCCCACACAAATGCCTTAGTTCAATAAATTCATACTTACCTCTTTAGAAGATGGAAGAGCTTTGTTGGATTTGAGATAGAGTTGGACGGATTACCGGCTATACGTATTTTTTCATTTCACTTCAGTTAATGACTTATGTTTTTTGCTGTTATTTTCACCTTGTAGATAATGGCTTTCCATCTTGTAAGACGATTGATCATTTCCCGGCGGACAAGGTCTCCGACACTTCAGAGAAACCAGGCGACAGAATCTTTGGTAAGTTGTGTGATTTGCTCTTGAATAACATCGAGCTTTATTGCAGAGTTGAACTTTGAGTGTGTGTGTGTGTGTGTGTGTGGGGGGGGGGCTATGACAGTGATCGGCATTGATACTCGAAATGACTCGTATGCGCCTTGGAGACAGATATTTTGACTCTCAATGTTTTCAATTCCCACATACATGTACTTTCAACTCGATTCGATGATACATGAAAGTACTAGAACAAGCAGAACAACACAAATGAAATATCCTGCTGATGAGCATTCACATGATGACATGGGACCAGGCTCGATTAGCTCTAAGCTATTACTCCTGGCTCCAACTTGCCTCTTTCCTCGTCATTGTATACTTTGTATACCTGTATACTTATACTTATATTTGGAATTGGCAATAAAAGTAAAAGTAAAAGTAACTAAAAAATAAATGATCATTTGTTTTCAATACTCATCGTGAAAACAGCGTTCGTGTGTTAAGGTAGAATGCACCTACAAGGGACAGATATTCAGCTCTCAAACTTCAACAATTATTCCAGTTTGGTCTTCTACTTTCGAGGCTCATTTGAAGCTCAAGGACTAATTAAACTTTTCACCAGCTTCTCTTTGTTGAAATCGAAAAAGTTATTTTCCTCCATGGACTTAACACAGGGATGTCGGCCATTTTGAATTTCAAATATCGGTAAATGTTAGGTAATTTGTTTCTCTGACTTGGTATTAAACTTTGCTGGTTGACCCCTAATTTTATCCTTGATTTGTTAAGAGAATGATTGAAAATTTAATTGAGGAAAGTTTGAGCAAAGATTTTAGGTCTTTCACTTTCGAGGCGCATACTACCTTAAAGGTATACAGTCACCTATAATCTAAATATGCCCATATATGGTCAAAGGGGCGTTCCTTGGTATTCAAAATGCCCATGTGAGGGTGCTGTTTTTAAAAAGCTGCCACCCGCTTAAAATCTGTGATTGGTTAGATTTTCTCTTTCCATTGTAACTGTGGCAAAATTGGAACAGGTGACAGTGTACCTTTAAGTATAGAAGGTGTAGTTTGTATATGCTACCATCCCCACCCCCACCCCCGGTGTTTTTTACAATAAGTCATCTCTCTGACATCGTTGGTAACTCAAGCGTTGAAGTGAACATTGCATTGACTTGAGTTTCACGTCGGAAAATGTCACGTCTTGTTGAAATGAAGTACTTCTGTTTTACCTGCACCCTGGAGGTTAAATGTCTCAGAATCGTGACGCTCCAATCAACACGTCATCAAACGGAAATGTCGCGCACACACACAGGATTACACCGATGTATGGGAAATTCCACTCCCCATACACGAACCGCATACGGAATCAGACAACTCGGATCAAATCAACAAAGTTCTTAGAAGAATATCTCTGTAGGTTTACCAAGCGAGCTTCTGCACCTTTGCGAAAAATGGATTATTAATGATCGGAAAGTTCTTATTGAAGAACCGAGAAGCGACATTCCTCCAGGAGTTTATTAGATTCTTCAAGGCAAACAGGCGTGGACTCTGCATAATTCAATTAAGGGGCTGACCTTTTCAAAACAAGCGATGTGACGCCTATCAAGCACATGGGAAGTAACTCGACTAGTGCATAATTGATGTTACATGTACTGAACGCGACGAACTCGCTGTTTGGTGGACGGCCGTTTCAAGCGGCGCTGGCGCACGCGTCGAGCATGCGTAATAGCGATATTGTCGGCGATGTGCACATTTTATGTGCTGTAGCGTAAATACAGATCCACGCCGTAATTTATATGAGCGCCATTAGCTTCGTCTTTTCGTATCGTTGTCTAAACGACACGAAATGACAAAGCAGATTTGAAACTTTCTTTTCGAAGGAAAACATCAAATTTTCTATCACTCATCCTTACAAGCCATACATACTGTATCAGTTTTGATATCCGCGTCAGATTTTCAAATTTTCATGGTCGTATCCTAAAGGTCATTTTCAAAACTGGAAAATATCCTAGACAACTTAGGACACAAGAGAAGACAGACCAAAAAATCAACGGCGAAGAATTTTTATTGCGGTCAATCAGACACGTGAAAGTGCTCGAGGACGAGAAGTGATTGATGTTTCTCCTCTGAAAGACTCGCATTGTTGTCGCTCTCCAAGCTTGACAGAACGACAAATGCTCTCAAAATCTTGATTTCGTTTACAAACCATTTATTTAATGTTACCATATAGCTCACCTAGGACACACAGAGAATTTCAAATCCTGCATCCTTATCCATTAAAAGTACAATGCACTGTTGAAGCAATATAAACCGATATTACCTTAAGTACTGTGCTGAGTTTACACACCCATAATTCATTCCACAATAACGCCCAGATGTAAAAGTCCGATCACGTGAATTTATTGTTAATTCGCGCCATTTAGGACGTACACTGTCATTTTTTCACCCGGAGATGCCTACTGGCAAACAAGTCTACTTATATTAACGTGCAATAATCATTTTCCAATGGTGTGAAAATCAAAAATTGCTTTGTCAGTGGATGGCGTTTGCCAAGGACAGTGCGGCCCCATGGGAAGGAGAACTGTTCTGCCAAGCCGAAACAATTCCTTTCGTAGGCAAAACTGTGCCCCACTTTGCTTGCGGGCGGCTGTCTTATACTTCCATCGATGGCAAAATTCATTCGGATAATACCCTGCACAGTAGTTATATCATAGATTTTTTAATCTTGATATCTTAATTCATTAAAATATTTTGCAATGTATACGACCTTTCGATGCATGGAGGGCAGCTTCTCTCCGCCGATGATTAAGACAGTTCGCGCCTCGAAATTTAAAGCGTTAAATTTTTTCTCAAATTACCCGCAAGGATACTTTGAATAACGGACTTTTTTGAAGTTTTTTTTGAAACGTTTATTTACTATACATGAGCTACAAAATGACCCCGAAAGGTAGTATATCAAACTAGTATTTTAGAAGTTAGAGAGAGTCAGTAAAGCTGCGAATTTTATGCATTATTTTCATTATTTTATTTTCAAACCAAAGTTGTTTCGTGTAAATGTACCATGTGTAGAAGTATCGCTGGTTGCGGATATCATGATTTGGACCATGCCTACGCGTTTTAACAGGTTAAATAATAAACGGGTGCCGCACTCATAAAATGACGCCCAAGGAAAAGTACAAAAATGCAGTATTTCCTGCACATACACATCGTGATCATAAAGGAAACAAGCATAATGCAATTTACTTGAATGCACAACACACGATGGTCAACATTTTGTTGTTGTAATCTTTATTTTCTCTGTTCACATGATTAGTCTTTGAAAATTGCAGGAAATCTAAAATGATGTTTGAATTTACATGCCGCCTTCGACACTTATGACAGTGTTATACACTTTTTTTCAGTTTTTAATGAGTCTTATTCAAAGAAAACTCAGGGATATTTTGAGATCGGTTTATAACATATTCTCGGCTATTGGGGCTTTAATACAGGGATGCTGTATCCACGATGAGTTTATGGAAAATAAATGATCACTACGTATACTGGCTGCTAGGATATTTCACTTTTGTTGTTCTCTTCGTTCAACTACTCTTCATGTATCATCCAAACGAGTTGAAAGTATGTGATGACAATCGCATAACTGTTCAATATATTTTTTTTTCTATTCTATATTCTTTTTTTCTGATCAATTTTTCATGCGTTTCTGTCAACAGACTACATAAGAGCATCAAGTGCCTTTCCAATATTATCCTTGGCTTTGCAATTTGCTGCGACTGTTGTGTGTTTTTGGGCTCACTTCAGAAAGCACAGGCTTCACTTGACACTCACTGCTGGAGTGCTATCCGTCCTAGCAGGTAAGCACGGTGCGCATGCGTACGCATGGAATACTAGTACTACCAATGATTTCCCCATGCGCGGCGAATAAATTTTGTCACCACAAGATAAAAAAAAACGATGACGACAGCATGGACATGCGTGGTGACGTGCAAGATAGTAAGAAGGAAATTTATACCCCACCATCAATATTTATATCTCCGGGGATGAATTTTTCCTGAATGTTTCATTTGCAGATTCTATCTCAGTTATCCAATAGAAGCCGAGTGCATCATGGATGTATGTTTATTGTACCTCTACAAGATATGTAATATTCATGTGGCAGGTTTCGTCAGTCTGCCAGTTTAATTTCAACTCGCTTCACTTGCCTTGCCATACGTCATTTTGTCGTTTTAGTAAAAAAAATCCCGGTGTAAATTAGAATATTATCATTTCCACGTCAGATTTCAAAACGTCTCCGTCAAAATTAACAACAACTCTTGTATTTTATTGTTAGGTTTATGCAGCATTGTCGGCTTGCTCATGTACATCTCCAACGTGAGTGACGAATACGGCAGTAAAGCTCGTCCGAAAAGCGCGTACAGTGACCAAACTTTCTTTTACAAGTACGGCTGGTCGTTCATGCTGGCCGTGTCGTCTTTCACGCTGACGGAGCTCGCCGGCGTCCTGTTGGTTTACCTACACATATCACGCCACAAACACACCATCAGGAAGCACCTGGAGGCACGGACCCATCACGTGGACGAGTACCCGAGACTGCGGTCCAGATCGTGGTCGGGTTCGAAGACGCAAGATCTTTGCCAATCGCTCACTTATAGCCAATACGATTCCAGCACAGCGGAGCTCGGGGATCCGAACGTGACGACGGACTCCACCACTGACTTTTCCATGAGTTTGCTGAACGCTTCGGAGGGAAATTACCTGCCGAAGAGACCAGTTCACAAACAGGATGGGCGCCTGTCGCGTCCGTACTCATTCGAAACTGTTCGTAAGACAACCCCTGTGTGATACGATAGCTGTCCTATCAATATCTTTAATCGACGGATCAACGACTGTTTGGCTAAGGTTTCATGCCCACAGGACGTGATACCCTACAGCGTCGGCGCACTGAAACCCTCCATTTCCGAAAGTCGTGGAATATAGACTAGACTGCTCAGTACATTTCATCCGGAAAAAAAAGGCGAAAGGACCCCCGGGACGGTGATTTTGTCTGAATAATTAAGACTTCTTGCAATTAGAGAGAGTGAGTTGTGGTGTTCCTGACCGAAGGTCACACGAGAAACGTTCAATCCGAAGACATAAATGTACCTATGGATGCCCCGGCCATTACACCTTGACAGAATTGTATCTCTCTACCCGTGTAGCAGATACTGCAGATACTTGTCTTGATTAAAATGGAGCAGGGCGGGAGACGAAAGATGCTGATAGTACAGACCACTTATCGCGATGCGAATGAAAGACGAAGATGTAACTGACTCCGAAATGTTATCTTCACCTCTCTCACTAAACTTACCACTGACATTCCATCGTTGGCAATACTGTCCGATGCCTTCCTTGTTTCGGCCATTTGCAAACGTTTCGGCCATTTGCAAACGCCTCTCCCCTACCCCTTTTCTCGCTAATATCCTTCCCTCTCTCCCCTCTGTCCCCGGACCCTTACCCCCACACTCATCACTCTTTTCTACGTCAGTGTTCCGTTCAATGCTAGTTTTGATGTGGTTAAATTTATGCACATTTTTATAACAAACACTCAAATTTGTAAACGTCTTTCTTAATTTATCACAAACATAGTATAACAGAAAGTCTCTCGTATTCAAAAGCCACTTCCAAAGAGAAGGCTTGATCGAGCTAGGGTCTTGTGGTAAACTAGGCCAACTTTGAAGTAATGTTGTTAGTCCCTGTTTGCCCACTAAGATTTTATCAACGGTAAATCCCGCCTGAGTTTCCGTCGACTGTGACCTAGCCACTTTCGTTATGATTTGTTTGTTTTATCCAACTCTCTGCGGGCAGGAAACGAATGTCATCTATATTTATGGGATTGCTACTTTTTGCCACTGACGTTAAGAAGTAATGCATTCGGTTAACCTTCGGTGACATTTGAAATTATCGGCCGATTCCACATCGGCTAACACTCCGTATGTAAAATTCATGGCGTCATTTTCTCAGACCGTAAAGTCTTATTAGAATTCTGAGTTAGTGGCTGTAAAGCTCACGAGCATTTTGGCGCCCTATAAGCAATAATCCTTCCAGTAGTCAGGGTAAACCACAGTTTAAATTTGTCGGAGATAGATCGTTTTTATATGATTTGCCGTCCTGTGAACTAATCCCGGTAATTGCGTTTTGTGTGACTTTGGTGACCTCAGTGGATGTCGTGTGTCTAGCTCGAAATCACATCACCATGGTGACCAAAATTTTGAGTACAGCCGATATGTATAAACATTTATGTTACCACAAAGTCCCATGGTTCATTAGTTTTTAATCACAATATTGTACTGTCATGTGTGTATTAATTTGCAAAGTCTTTCAACACGATATGGAAAAGATGTTTCAATATTTTACTAATTTAAAGTGTCGTTATGGAACCAGTGTGTTTTCGCCGGTATTTGAAAATGCAGTTGCTTTAGACTATTTTACAGATTAAAGTGAAATGTGTCATTCTTATAACAATGTGTTTTGTTGTCGTCTGTTATCGGAAGTACAGTCTATTTCCCGCTCACTGCGAGATCTCGCGAAGTCGAACTCGAAGTACGAGTAGGCTTTTAGCTTTGTGAAAAACGAAGCCTCGAATAAGAATGAGTATATGAAGTTTACTGATTTTTATGTAAGCCCTAACTCTGTAGATATCCAACTAACCCTCGGCCATCGCGAGACTTGGTCCTCCTCCTCCAAAAGTACGAGATCTCGTCTGTGTTTTCCTGCAGCATATGAAACACTCTCGTTGCCTGCCTGGTGCTTGATCGGTGTTCGTCGAGTACATCTCGCCGACGGTTGGAGATCATTATTAGCCATTTACATTATCCCATCTGACAAGTCCAACACTGCAGAGCGATACAGTCCCTGAGGACTGTGGGATGTAGGAGCAAATATGAACAGCAACCAGAAAAACAGACAGTCTCGCTTCTACTTTCTATGGAAAAAAAACATGAATAATATGTGTAAATATGTCTGCATGATTCTGTTCGGAAGCTCGGTGTAGCTACGCGAATCATATCACAGCGGTTGTCTTGAAGTCGTTTTATCATGCACAACGCACGCTGGCTGAATTTCAGCCGTTCCTCTCGCTCACAGGTATCCCTCTCCGCCCCGTCAATATTCCCGAAAGGTCAAGGTCACATATTATTAGAATCTATCTGAAGAACGCATTGCAAGGTGTAAAAACGCCACAGTGCGTGAAGCAAAGTCTTGATTGTATAGTTCAGTAAACCAAATTCATCTCATGACAAAAAGGTACCTACTTTTGACAAAAGTGTCAAGAATTTGCCTTAGATACGCCGTATGATTACATTATGATGAATGACAATTTCGAATTGGGGAAGCAAGGATACTCATATCCTCCCCTCCCCCTAAAATTTGGTTCTTATTTTCTTTAACTTTCACCTCAATCGAAGCAGGCCCTGTCGATTATAGACCGAACGATCGGAAACACTGTTTGGTTCTATGAATGTGGTCAGTGATATAATGTGTTCCTCCTCAGTCATTGGATCGCGATGGTTATATGAAAAGTAAAAGGAATGAGCATGCGTAATGTTTAGAAGGTATAACGCATGATAGTTTTATCATGTGTTATCCTCCTCGTTTCTGCTAGTTTATTGTAAATTACCTTTCCGATTTTTTAATTCATGCAAACACAAATCCCCCATCACCGGTCCAGAAACGACCATTGTCTAAAGGTGTGAATTACCCATACTGGATGGACAAGGCGTGTTGTGGAGGGTACGTTGGCGTGATCTGGATTAGTCTCAGAATTTGCCAACCCTAGTTTTGTCATCATGGAGATGTGAACGACCTGCTAAAGTCGGGTAAATTTTTGATTCCATAGTTTTCAAAATGGAGTGAAAGTATTCCTAATGTTCCTCTTCAGTCAAGAAAGTCAACTTCGTAATGAAGAAGCCTTTGATCACTCTCATTATTTTATGTTTGATTTCACATCTTTTTTGGATGATTACAATGTAGATATTATGTCGCCCCTTGTTCTCATTGGCACTTGTATGTGCAGTGTACAAAATACCTTGGAGGGACAGGTTTTTTACCAGCTCCAGCTCTGAGAAAATTGACTAACTATGCAGAAGTTTCAAAGGAGAACAAAAGGACTAAAATCGCATATTAAAACAGTCAATGTCAACAACCACTGATGCGAGAAACAGGGATTGAACACTGCCCCTTTGAGACAATTGGAGTCTGTTGAAGGTAACGCAATCGCCAGTTTTACGAAATGGCATATCAACGTCATGGAAAACGAGAAAATATTTTAAGGGATGAAGTAGACGCTTAAATATAAACGTGAACAGCGAAAACAAAGGTGATAACTGCCGTAAAAGACACCAGTGGCGTTTCCAGTCTGACTAGTAACGGATGGATTGAGGTAACACGACGATCCTTTGACCGATGTTAGGAAAAATTACACAGCTCCGTATTGAGGTAGTCTGGCAGAGAGAGAGAGAGAGAGAGAGAGAGAGAGAGAGAGAGAGAGAGAGAGAGAGAGAGAGAAGAGAGAGAGAGAGAGAGAGAGAGAGAGAGAAGAGAGAGAGAGAGAGGGAAAGAGAGAGAGGGGGGGGAGAGAGAGAGGAGAGAGAGAGGGAGAGAGAGAGAGAGAGGAGAGGGAGAGAGAAGAAGATAAAAATGATGATGATGAATCATTACCAGTTTATAAGCGATTCTGCCACAGGAGAAGAGCAAATGATACAATGTCACTGTACAATTTGCGAGTTGCTAACGTGTTCCGTAGAGGGCAGCGTTCAGAGAAGAGACACATAGAGATGGGCTATTCAAGAAATGCTATCTCGAAATTTTCAAGCGTTGTAAGACATGAAAGAGAAGGATGTGTCCCGAACGCGTTCATATATTGATATTTTTGATATTTTACTTGGTGTTCTTTCTAGATAAATGGCCAATTTTTGCATATTAGTCCTTAGTAATTTTGTTCGTTCGCTCGAAACATTCACAGTGACGTAAATTTGTTTCGTTTGCCACATTGTTAGAATAATTTAAGTTTTAAAAAAGGGGACTGTTCCCCCAAATAAGATTATACCGTAATTTTTGAGTAAAGATGTACAGTAATGAGATTAGAACAACAGATTATTGAATGTTAAAGTGTGTTTTATTTCTTAAAAGAAATAAGTCGTCATCGATGCATTCACATTACAGACAGATACTGTGATCAGCTGATTGGAAAAAAGTCTGCAACTTTTCAACTTAGCAACGTAACCGTTTTCAGATGTTATTGTTACTCTCTCATCCAGCGGTTATTATCCTTAAATTTACATTCCTGCTGTTTACGAACATAGGAGAAAACGATGCATTGTTCTCGTTCGGCGTAAGAGAGTTCTCGTCTCAAACGACACTGTGTTTGTTATGGTGTCGTCATGAAGGTCAGAGTTCACAATTTATTTACATATCGGCGATGTCAATTTTGGGTCTGAGTACGGACATACTGCATTCGTAGTCAGTGGCCTTCTTCAGCTTGTCCATTTCGACCTTGGTCTGTGCGTCGATTTCCTCCTGGGTCCATGGACGATACACTTTGGGCCACATTTCCTTTGAGAACAGCTGTTCGTAGAAACCATCCTTGCCGATGCCAGTCTGTACACGGGAAAAATAAAATGTGTATCATTAGTTGTTACGTATAATTTAAAAACCAAAAATATCTACAATTTATGTAAATTGTCTTTATATACAAAAATCCTTTACCAGCGGAACCACTTTTTTGTCTTTATTTAGGTAGATACTAGTTGGGTTTTTAAAATTCAAAATAGGAAAAGGAAAGTCAGTATTAGATTGGCAAAATTGGATCGAAAACTTTAATAGACGACTGTCTTAATAAGAGGCAGGTTTTTAAGTTGCTACCATAGTCCTGAACTTATGTGACATGTATTGTTTCCTTGTTGCCAGCGAGGCTGAGACGCAGGTCAGGTCACAAGCAGTATGCCAGTCTCAAATTAAGTGGAAGTAAGATTTTTTCTGAAGTAGGAAATTTTTACATCAAAGCAGTCAATTTGTCGCGCAACTGCAATGGTCTTTAGGACTTTGGTACACTTTTGCGAGAGAATTCGGCAAAAAACTAATCGGTACTTACATGACGATGGAACAAGTTCTTCAGTTTGTTGATGTATCGTTCGGGGTTCGTGTCGCCTTCGAAGTTTCGTGTGTCTGCACGGACGACCAGCGATCCACCGATGTAGAGTTCCTCCACCATCTCGCCTTCCTTGAAGACCCTGTACACGGCTTGTGGGAATGGTGAACACTTGCAGTTGGAGACATTGGCGTCGCCTGGAGTGAAGAACTCTGTGGCCTTCAACTCTGGGTATCTGCAGAGTAAATGAAATGATACGTGCATTACGACATTTGTCTCACGAAAACAATTTAGTGACAACTGGGCTGTGAAATTTTTTTAGACCAAGTACTTAAAGGGAAACTGCCGTCGGAACTGCGTCTGTGCGAGTTTCTTGTTTACAAATAATATATTTCCTGCAGGATATCTAGATGCACCTCATCATCATAGCTGCAACATTTAAATTATACGACGCAGATTATGATAGACATGTTCTTCAATCACCATCGTACCTTGGATACAGTGTTTACATTGGTCGTATGGGTCCCATACGACGTTTGAGCGCAGTTCCGACGACAAAAGATCTTTCGCCGAAGGACAAAATGCAGGTGTTTTTCATGCTATTATAATCGATAAGGGATACTTACTTGGCAATGGTATCTTCTATGGTGCAAATGATCGCTAGTTTTGTCTTCTTGAACCAGTCTTCCCCTGTAACCCAGGCTTGGGGAACTTCCCGGATGTATTCTACCTTGTCTTCGTCCTTTTTGACGAGGATGACGTCACACAAGAATCCCTGTCCCATCTGATAGAGGGCAGACACTACGCTGACGTGCTCTGAGATAAAGAGAGAGAGAGAGAGAGAGAGAGAGAGAGAGAGAGAGAGAGAGAGAGAGAGAGAGAGAGAGAGAGAGAGAGAGAGAGAGTGGGGGATGGTAGGTTAGTAGTTGTTTTTAAGGTGAAACTTGTAAAAAATTCGTAAATTCGTGCTGCAAAATGTGGACATGTGTACGTTGTATGAACTTCAGAGAAAATGATGAAAAATAGCGAACGTGACGAGTAGTTTTAACAATATCGGAGGTGGAGCTATAGAACGAATTTTCTTACTTATGGCCCAGGTGCAGACTTCCTCCTGGTCAATTGGACTGAACACTTTTCTTGGCAGGTCATTTCCGTCATATGTGAAGTTCAGCATGTTGGCGAGCGTGCGCACATTGTAGCGGAAGCCGTGGATGAAACCGGAAGCCGCTCGTCTGTCACGTGCCTGCATGGCTGTGCCAATGATGTAAAGATCCTTGACGGTGGTCTGCCAATGGGCGTCGATGACAGGATACTTGCCTTCGGTGTGTGTTTCTGATTGAGAGAAGGCGGGAAGAGTTGAGTGTACATGCTTGCGTTATCCGAGAAATACCGAGAAAAGGCGAGGTTTAGTGTCTTGATTGTCGACATGTCGATCATTTGTCAAAAGTGTCATTGATTACAGTATTAGCCTAGCACTGTCGAACCGAAACTATATAGCTAGTAATAACGTTGATTGCATCAAAGTGTCTTCTGTGAAACGATTCCGCTCATAAAAAAAACGTTTTCGTTTATCGTAATGTCACAATTGTATCTGGCCACTTGGTATCACTTCATATTTCTCGCCGTTGGAAAGTGTAATTAAGAAATAGCCTGGGTACAGGTTTTTTACCATTGGTTTTATTTTAACCTCTCAAGTCTAGTCTATTTTACCGAATCTTACCTGGTGTGCAGGTATCATCGAACATTCCGACATTGATGAACTTCCATCCGGTGCAGGAGATGATCTTGTCGTATCCACTGGTGACGAAGCGGCCAGTGCCTGGAGGATCCCAGTTTGGAAGGTGCATGTCGTACTCGATGCTGAATTTACCGTCGTCCGTCTTCCAGACTCTTGTAGCTTCACATTTGCGCAGGGCGTGGAGAGATTTCAGGTGGTACATGTCGAGGACGTTGTTGTTGACGGCTCGGAGATGGCCCACAAAGTGAGTATCCCAGGCGAACTTGACGGGATGTCTATTGAACATGTGAATCAAACCTGCGGAGCCCGCGAGATGGTCAGCAACCTGCAACGTTTAGGATGAACAAAAATAAGAAATGTTGAATCAAATATTTTAATGATTGAAAGCTATCACTCCGAAATTCGTAACTTTTTTACTTTCTGTGCGAATTGAGAGAAGTCAACCATCGCAGTCTGAGAACTTAGTCATAAGTAGTCGCTAGGTGGCGCGCTACTCACCTCAAAGGCACTGTTTCCACCTCCGAGGATGCAAACTTTCTTGTTCTTGTATTCCTCTAGATCCAAGGAATGCTCCTGGTACGAGTCCATGATCTCGACCCCTTCAATCATTGGATTGTGTGGCAGAATTGGACCGGTCCCAACCATCAACACACGGCATGTGAGGGTGTTGCCCTTTTCGTCTGTCAGGGTGAACTTGGACTTAGACTTGTGTCCGTCGTCCATGTCTTCCCTGTGCACGTTGACGATGTTGGTGTTGTACCTGATGTTCATCTTGTATTTGTCGCAGAAATCTTCAATGTACCTGTGTATCAGAGAGAATCGCCAAATTTGTCAGGAAGAAGGGCAACTGTGGTTAGGATTATATTATACGAAAGATAACGATATATCATACGAGGTACGAGGTCATAATGCTGCACTGCGACATTCGAAGTGTCATCACCGACAAACAGAATTTAGCGCTACTAACTTAAAATCTATGAAAATGATCAATAACTGGCGAAATGGGGTGATATCATGTGTACAGAAATTGACCTGAAGTGTTGACTTTACGAGCAGAATCGGAGGCATGAATTCACACAGATCACTGAAAAGGGACCGTGTTCTTTTATAATATTTCTTCACGTCCCCATGGTTAGATCTCTACAGCTCCTCTTTCAGGAAGGGGCGGTGTCAGAAGACGCTGAGTTAGGTAACTGAGTGAAGTTAACCAGTCAGAGAGGCACTTCCCCTCCATAGATAGTGGAGTGGAACCACCTAGTCTGGCGCGTCTTCTCGGGTTGCGATGGGAGAGGCCTTAGAAAAGGAACCGCTCCACTTTCGGAGCATCGATTAATCGATGTATTGCATTGCCTTTAGCAGAAAAAAATAAACTAAGTGCGGTTACTTGACAAGAGCCCGGCATCGGGAAAAGTTCCTCGGTGTAATCGGTAAATAGAAGAGGATCATCGACTTCATCGTTCACCAGTGAATTCCAGTCGTGGCGGAGATTAAACTCGGCTTCTGGAAACACGTTGTATTTCTTGTTGATAGAGATCAGCGTGCGGTGACGAGGATATTTGCGGAAGAATGATCCCGGGCCGTCGGCTCTCTCGACCACCAAGTAATCCATGTTCAGTCGCTTCATGTTGTAGGAGATCTGCACACCGGCTGGACCGGCACCAATGACGATGTACTCGTAATCTGTCGGGAATAGAGGAAGACAGTGAGGAACTGAAAGTTTCCAATGCACTTGAATGAGATTTGCTCTCATCCATTCAATCGATCTCTGAGTTGGTGTCGCTCGTCGCTGTGCATCACAGACACGGTACTCAATGGTGCACTGAGCTTCGAGTTGCAAGTACACAAGACCAAGTTTAGCGAAGTCGTTTAGAAACCACGTTATGTTAAGTATCGTGAACTTACCTGTTTTTGTAGCCATGTTGAAATATTGCCGTAGCAAATCTGAAAATTCAAAGAGGTTAAAATGTTATTAAAATTTATAAAGAGTTGCTACAGACTGAATTTATCAATTTTTCTTGCCAATGAACAAATAGCTTCGTATGTTCTGACACTAGATTTGCAATAAGAAGCAGATGAAAAACACTTTTGATTAGAACAAAAACTTACGATATGAAACTTCCACTAAAAAGGATTCAGCAATCGCCCTTTTCAGGGCGGGTACGAACCTGCAAACTGAAGACAGTGAAGGAGATACCGCTGGCAGAGACGAGTCTGAGAGTGGAACTACCTGGTGCTATGAATGGTAAGCCTTAAGTAGGGTCTCTAATTTATTCATGCCAAAATGGGCGGAGCTGACACTAAATATAGGTGGATCCCAAGAGATATTTACCTCGTGAATAAATTGACCAATCAGACAACAACGCGCTTGATGAGACAATAGATAGGTGAACGTAATGGGGCGATAATCTTGGGAGCGTTTACTCAAGCCATTGCTATTGTTGTGCGTACCTTTTTTAAATGTTAAATGTCACGACCTTTGTGTCATCCCATCTGAGATATATTCATGTGCCTATTGCACCAAGGACGTCGTTTTTGGACGTCCATGGTTGCACATGGCAAGCTAGGAATTAGAATCTGGAATCTGTTTATTAAACTGCACAACTTTTGAATTTTTGCAAACATTGTATCGACGGCCAAACCCGCTATACCACACAACAGCAATGTAGGAGCCCCCCGGGGGGAGGGGTAAGGGTTGGTCCGTGAACGGCGTGCTCCGAGGATCGGCCACGTTCACACCACTGTCATTGTTGCAGACACCTTTTTTGAATGTTAAATGTCATGACCTCTACCGCCTTGGAATGTGTTTGTTTGTCCATTGCACAGGGCACAAGAAACTAACAAGGCGTATAATAAGAAACAAATCTGTTTGCATCGCTGAAATGTTTGGACTCTTTTGGGAGATATTTGGTCCATGGACGTAGAAATGACGACCATTGTCTGACCACTTTTAATCCTCTTCATTAGATCGAAGACAAAAAAATTAATTTCAACGAGACTCTGTCGAGAGGTTTATTTTTAAATGATATTGAAAAAAACACCGACAAAGGCATTCTCTTTACGCTAGCAATCCTTATTCAGGTCCGTGTTTGTAGGCATAACCACCGTTGCAATATTTTGATGAGATTTCGCCGTGTTTGTGGGCATAACCACCGTTGCAATATTTTGATGAGATTTCGCCGCGAAATCCAACGATGTGCTCTGTCACAACAGGTGTAACGGTAGAACCACTGTGATACATAGTATAAGGAATAGGAAACAACCGCAGGGACAGTAAATTTTACACTTGGGTCTCTCTCTCTCTCTCTCTCTCTCTCTCTCTCTCTCTCTCTCACACACACACACACACACACACTAACTCATGTAAATTTCGTATATCCTGACAAGTAAGGAATAAGTTTAATTTACTGCACTGTCACTACTACATGTAATCTTAGCAGAATGCAACCGGGTAGTGTTTTTTTTTCGTACCACGTTTCGTGGGTCCTCCGCCGCAATAGAATTCAAGGATATGTTCACGGACGAGCGATTTTCGGTACCCGTGGCTTTATTTTCCATTCATGAGGTAGCTCAATGCCTGGAGGTAGAAACTCCATGCTCAATGGCTTCGCCGATGCCAGGGCATTGACCTTTTATATTCAAATAAGACTTACACAACTTGGATCTTTGCCGCTTGTAGTGGCGTTATCCTGTTATGTTCCATAAGCAGTATGTTTGTAGATCGAAAATCCTTCGTGAGAAGCCGCGTATCATAAGATATTGGCTTGAAAAACAATGAAAGGAAATCTTGAACAATTTGGGCGAAGTCAACGAAGTTGTAAGAGCAAAAACATGCTTCAAAACATACAAACTTGACGGTTGTTGAGTAAACCATGGAGGTAGCTCCATGAGTAAACGTTCAATACAAAATGGTAGTACAGTTTCAATGTAGTGTCGCATCGTCAGGAAGGCATTGATTTTGAGTGGAGTGATAGTAGAAGGTATTGCTGTTAAAACAAGGTGATTTTGTCAAAAAATACTGGGCAAAAACTGGGCAAACTTGGGAAGGAAGACGTGTTCGAGCACTATGTTTGAAGGGGGCACCCTTATCTGGGTCAGAAGAAAATAAAGTCTTCGCACTTTTCCGACGAAAAGTCAAGGTAAGGGAGAACCATTTCATTCCAGGGAGGGGGGAATAGGTGATTTTTTGAAGAAAAACATTGTCGGCAGGTGAAGAAGAAAAATAACGTTATTCTGTGATAGCTTCAGAAAAAAATCGTTCCAGAAGGCAGAGATTGATAAAAACGATTTCTGGTGCCAATGTGCTGAAATCAGCAAACTGGGATATCTGATTCTCCCCATGTTTTCTGGTGAAGCCCGCCACTAAGATTTTAAATATCCTCCTATGTTTTTGCAGGCATTAGTGTTACACAAGTCTGATTTAAATTCATCGTACAAAATTTTTTTCTTGCAATGGTAGATCCTTAAAAAAACCCATTTCTATGTTTATTTGCAATATTACTTAAACGAACCACACTATCAGACTGACAGTGTTAAAATTAGAGGGAATATTTGACTTGCTCTTTGAATAATTGTCAAAACTCTTGACAGGATAAAGATAGCTAGTTTTAAAAGTAATATATTATTCTCTTAATATATTTCTGCGTTTATTCTTAGAAAAACGAGTATTTCATAAATTTAAAATACAACAAAATGTATCCAATATGAAATACAAGTTCCACTTTTGACGAAAAATTGAACTTGACACCATTTCTGAAAACTCCTAGAAATGAGTTGACTGTCCTGACTTGATGAAAAACAGCTGTTCAGGTACTCTGAGTTTGACAACTACACCATCCCTTCACTTTCATGATACTACTGCGCAATCATTTTAACTACTATAAACTACAGTCACCGTCAATCTACTGGAAACTTGATGGCAGTAATTCGTACTACATGCTGTAACATATTTGAATTGCTCATCCTTCCAATGCAAGAAATTTACTCCCGGCTCCTGTGACTATTATGACGGCCTGAAGGAAAGGAACTCAGAGGGATCAGGAGTACAGAACTCCCAAGATCAGTCAGCTCAGAATGTGTTTTAAACCAGTAGTTTCTTGTACAAGAAATCTATATACTGGTACAAGTTATTTATAGGTGCAGATTTGAACCAGTGACATGAGTGTGGAATTAAGAACCGCATTTTAAAAATTGGTCGCAGAGAAAAAAATGTAATGCCATACGGAAAAATAATTTGAGGCGGGACTGAAAACAGAAAAACTATGCCATCACGGTTGGGAAAAATTGCCAACATACCAATTTCTCTCACCCCCTCAAGAAATCAAACTGTTCTCCCTTAACATACGAAGACCCTGAAGCAACGCTCCAGTATTTGTGTTTGCTCTTATCAGTGAACCAGTCGCCTGCACAGGACCATTCACAAAATAACATATTATAAAACTTCTGCGCTCAGATTTTATGTCAGTCTAGCTGTCTTTCGGTCATCGACCGGATTCCAACATTATGAAAGCAACGTCATTGACCAGTGGTCGAATCGCGAGTATAGGAAAAAAGATAGAAACATGTATAAAATACTATAAGGTGGCTCATCATGGACGTCATGAGTGGTTCAGGTATTCTTGCAGCCAATTTTCCTACTTATTATCTGTGGTGGAGTCCATCACCACTGCTGTGACACAAGGAACGTAAAAAGTACTACACCCGATACAAAAGGAGAATTACAAGAGGAAATGTGAAATATTTACTGTTCAATTCAAATGATCCGTTAAATGTCTGGACTTGCCACCCCCCCCCCCCCCCCCGCCCGCCTCCCTCCCAAGTCTGAGAGGTTACCATCGAATAAATGAGATCGAATTAATAAACTTCAGCAACAGTGAATGGAGGGACTGAGCTTCAGCAGCCTCTATCGCACTGATAGTGCTGTGATCACGTAATAGCGGAATGTACCGGTACATACCGTGAACCCATAGACCCTAGGACCGTGCACCAACTTACCGGTACTTCCGCGTACGCCCGAGCGTGAGCGGGACAATGCATGCGACAATGCAAACTTATGCAGCTAATGAAGTAACGCACTCACTCTACCTGACAACTACAACAACTTGTCTTACATACAACGAAGAGGTTTGGAAAAAATGTGCGACTCAGTTCCTGATCTTTATTGAAACCATACATCATACTGATATGAACATAGAGGCGAAAAGAAAGCAAGGCCGGCAGGGCACTCTAAGCGAAGCCCCATACCAGTGATTTTGGTGGTTAGGTTCATGTGAATATCGCACGTGTTATATCAGATGGAAGTAAAAACAGTGACTTCCTTGATTTTTTTGTCGTTAGTCTCTGAAAGATAAATGACACCTGTCGATGTGAAAGGAAATTCAAAAGTCATACAAAACTAAATGTGTGAACATTTAAATGACAGGTCAACGAGTTTTGTAAACGTTATGGCTGCAAAAAAAAAAAAATATTCGAAAAATGTTTCATATGCCAGGCTGCCGAATAAATAACTCTTTGCTCAGTTCCGTGAAAAATGTAGAAGAATGATAAACTACGAGTAAATCGAAACACATTATTTTTTCTATTTCTCATTGTCTGGTATCTGGAATGCTTAAGTGGCAATATGATAATATGGAACCGAAATGAATAGTTCATTGTATATTTGATCTATGGCGGTTATGAAATGATTTTATTTTGACTTTTTGAGAAAAAAAATCGGCAATTGACCTCCCGTAGACTTTGTGATATCGAGACCTTTGTGGTTGTGTAAGATGACCCCAGGACTCTCCAAATACCACATTTGCAAGATTTGATAAGTGACACGATGTGCTAAGACGTTGACATTTGGAATCATGCAAATGTTTCCTCGACTGACAATGCTTCGTCTGATTAAACACCGCACGTCAATCAAAGCGGAGCCCGGCGCTTGATTGGCCGACTCCAAATCCGCTTATTCAAATGTAACCTTTCGGGCTTGAGAACACATTTTTGTTGATCGGCAGCCCGGTGAATGTCACAGACGACGACTGTCCCACTCAAGAAGCGGTCCAGGTAAGGTGACTCTCACCACACGCTGTATAACTATCTCGCCAGCAGCTGCAACTCAACATCTTTCCATAAATCCAGGACAGGATTTGTCAAGCCCTATATCTCCATCATAGACAGCCGAAACTGTGTATTGTTCCATTGAAGTTAGATTCTATATTTCTGCTGTTATTCTATCAAACCATGATGATAAAAACTAAGCTTTTTTCTTTTCGAAGATGCGCTTGTTTACATGAACACTGCATAATCTTGTCATCGACCACCGACTCCTCTATCGCGAGTCGGCGCATAGCAGATTGTTTCGGCAAATTCTCCTTTTGTTCGGTCCCTTCTGAATAATTGTGTGCCGTCTCTCATCAGTTTTCGTATTTTGCTCTCTTCCCTGCAGAAAAAAGCTGTGTCGCAGGCTCTGATAAACCAAATACAGTATGGAGAAAACAGGTATGTTCATACGCAATACGTGTTCACTACATTTGAGTCAAAGGGACTTGTTCACACCGAAACAGCTGTCAACGTCTACTACATAACTGACGGTACAACAAAAAACGCAGCTTAGTGTTTTATTCCAACTGTTTGTTCCCAGACACGACAGTAGCTAAACCATTTCGTTAGTCGTTCACTTTTTATTGCTAATATCAATACTTATTTGCATCTAACATACATCTACAGGGGCCAAGCCTTTTGAATACATACATACATACATATGTACTACTACAAAGTTTTTTTTTCAACTTTTTGTAGATTTTGAATACATCGTCATTGGTGCCGGGCCGGCCGGTATCCAAATGGCCTATTTCATGGAAAGGGCCGGCAAGGACTACATGGTTCTTGAGAGGAGCGATTCGGCCGGAGCTTTCTTCCAGAAGTACCCACGCCACCGCACACTGATCTCCATCAACAAGAAATACAACTTCTTCCCCGAGAAGGAATTCAACCTCCGCCATGATTGGAACTCGCTGCTCAGTGATGATGAAGAAATGTTGTTTACCAACTACACTGATGAATTGTTCCCCGACGCTGGTCTCTTAGTCAAGTACGTTTTTTAAACCATTGAGGTTGTTATTACTATCTCACATAGCATGTTTTGGGGGATGGGGTTTGACAAAGCATGGCTATCGTAGATTAATTGTGTCATCCGTAGAGCTAGAAACGAATCCGTTTCTATAGCTCCATGTGTCATCTGACGATCAGTGAACACGCATGTCAGATCAAATCTTGCAACTATGTGTATACATATTGTCATTTGGGTCATAGATGTAGGAAACGGTTACTCAGAGCCACAGTCTGTTCACGGAGGGAATGTTTGTTATATGAAGGTACCCCGGCTCCATATTTGGAGTTTTTCGAAGCTTACTTTCTAATGACCATTGTTTTCGTAAGGACATGTGCGAGCAAATATACTGATCTGTGATTTCCTCTTTACCAGATACCTTCAGGACTTTGCCGCCAAATTCGACTTGAAGATCAGTTACAACACCAACGTCTCAAATATCCATCGAGAGGCCAGCATGGAAAGCAAGTTCAAGTCACGATACACTGTCACCAGCGACAACGGCAAAAAGTACACCTGCAAGGTCCTGATCGTTGGCACGGGCCCCATTCTACCTCACATGCCGGATATTGAGGGCGTCGATACCGTGGACTCTTACCAGGATCACGATATCGATCTCAAGGAATATGAAAACAAGAAAGTGCTTATTCTGGGAGGTGGCAACAGCGCATTTGAGGTGCGTATGCTTTCATTTGCTTTATGAGGACCGGTTTCTGGTTTTCCGGTCATATCTTTAATTTTTTAATAATAAAAAAAATATTATCCTATGAAATTTCAGACTCAAGTATTTAAGACTTCAACGCATATGGAGATTACACAAAAAAACTTTTGTTTAAGTAGCGTGGTAGTGCAGCTATACTATATCCATGAGTTGAGAAACAATGCATGCATGAGTGGACATCCCAGGGGCGGTTTTAGAGTGCCATGTTCATACAGTGATTATAACATATGGTCATTAGAATGCGGATTGGAGTTTTCTTTCCACTCAACCCCTCCCGAAAAACACCCCAAAGATCTTTACTGTTGCCAGTGTCTTATGATGAACTGTTACAACTGGTATAGTATTTGTCCTGATGGAGGTTAAAGGAAATTGGGTCATGTAATCTTTGTCGATTTCGATAATCAACGAACGAAGTTTGACTCTATTGTGGCAATCTGACTGATCAGTTTTTTTTTCGATCTCTCACTCTGACAGACGGCCGATCACCTGGCAGGCAGCGCCGCCATGATTCACATGTGCACGCGCACACCAGTCAAGCTGTCGTGGGACACTCACTTCGTCGGACATCTGCGTGCCGTCAACAACAACATCCTCGACATGTATCACCTGAAGTCCTTACACGCCCTCCGTCAGTGCGACACCAAGAAGTTCATCAAGGAGAAAGACGGCACCTACACCCAGACCTTCGACATGGAGCTCCCCCACTGGAGCCCACCGGGTACTGCCACCTTCACCAGTAAAGGTTATGATAAGGTCATCCTGGCCACAGGATGGAAGTTCATTAACCTGAGTATGTTCGACGACTCTTGTACACCAGGTAAGGATCCACTTCTCCATAACATTTCAGTTTGCATAGTCAGACTTTCATTGCAAAATGACAAGCGACATCCTGCAATTGTGAAAATAACACGCAGCGACGATCTACCACGAGACTTTTGACGTGTTATGCACGGTTGATAGTGAGTGCATACATGGAGTGAACTAGTCAAAACATCGTGGTATACCCGTTGCTATTGAAATTCTGGCGTGAAAAGTCGAAAAGGGATTTTTTCTCTAGGTAAGAGCTCGTGCCTACTCCCACCGTGCTATATTGCGAATAGTACACGTTTCACTTCTCGACCAATCCGGATGGCAGTATTTCTCCTTCAATATACTGGTGTGCAAATATAACGCAAACGAAACCACTCCTGACCGATACTTTTTTCTCACAGAAACTCACACTGAAGGGAAGTACGTGGTGCTCGACGAGCACTGGCAGACGACGATTCCCGACCTCTACTTCATCGGTACATCGATGCAGTCTCGCGATCGCAGAGCGGCTTCCGGCTTCATACACGGATTCCGCTACTGCGTGCGCTCTCTGTATCACATGCTACACGCTAGATACGACGAGGGCGACCTCTGGAGGAAGATTTTCCCGAAAATCGATGTTGAGGAGCTGACAAATTTCGCTGTCCGTAAGTGAAACATTCAGATATTTTATTTGCATGACCCTAAGCTATACTCATAATAAATACAAAACCTAACAACAAACGTTAATCGGAATCAATCCCTCAGGTATCCGCGGCTCTGTTGCACGCATCACTATCATTATTTCGGCTCTGGTCGTCATTCATATGTTGGCCAGGGGCTTCCTATACAGCTTTATTGCGGTGTCCAATCCATTCAAACTTCATTATACACATTTGAAAACGATATAACGCGACGTGAACATGACCATGTTTTCTTCCAATACTGTTTTCAGACCGAGTCAGTGTGACCTCTGCCCTCTACCAGATGGGACAAGGCTACCTGTGTGACGTCATCGTTCTCAAACCCGATGCAGGCGCAAAGAGTAAGTCGGAACCACAGATGCTTCAACTTAGTTTATGCATTAGCTGTCTTTAGTAGCATTTCTGCACACTTATTTTTTACATGATTTGAGCATATATTTATGCGCACTGACTTCCAGTTTCATATCACATCGGAAAATGGGTTTGAGAACCAAGCCACCACTTGTGATAGATGAAATCTAATACAATACGATTCCAAATTTCCCTGACTGGCATTCTTTTTTGACATTTTCTAGCGGGCGAGGATACTATGGCCGGAACAGTCGAGTATTACTACGAATTGCCGCAGGCCTGGGTATTGAAACAAGACTACTTCACCAGCCAGGAACACCTTATCATCGTCACAATTGAAGACAGTCATCACAAGTAAGTGACATCTGTAAATCGCCTCCTCAATCACGTGACAAAAAAACCCCGGAAAATGAAAGAATCTGAGACGGTGTACTTCATTTTCAGTCAGCCACAGTTGCGAGCTAAAATTTGTACCCGGAAACGAAAAACCCTCAAAACTCGTTCTACCAGTGGTGAAATATTTAGGGTTTATCAGATATCAATTTGTAAGGTGTTAATTTAAGACTCTATTTACAACAAAGTGTGATCATCGTACAGGTGTCATCAGACACTTAAACTTCATCTAACAAGGCACTTGTCACTAATGTGTGAACGTGTCGACGAAAAACAACGTCGGCCCGACTCGCTTCGGCTGGATATAAACTCACCTTCTCGCCGGACAAAACTTGTCGGAATCCATGGACAAATGAATATATATCTCTCGGACGAGGACAAGCCTGGGCATGAATGATAAAACTTGCCTAAAATTATTTCCAGATTTCCAAGGATGGGACCGACCGAATTCTTCAAGCCCGGCGACATGAACCCCCGTGACTGCAAGTGCACAGCCTTCCCACAGGGTGTCTACTATGCTTACAAACGAGGCAAACTGCAAGAAGAGCTCCACGTCGGCGGCTCTCTGGTCGTCAGAGCGGACAGGAAGATCTTCGAGGGCGATAACAACCCAAACCGATTCAGCAACAAACTGAAGAATCTGCTCAACAGACAGGTGTGTAGTGTATTCATCGAATGAGGTTGTATCTGTGACGTCGTGCGTAAATTCCTGTATTTGTTGAACACATGATATTGTTCGATGCAACGCCGTTCGCTTCTTCGTCAAATCGTCTGTTGGCACTTTGATCCGTTGTGTTGAGACAGTGTTTGCAGAATAAACTGGTATCAGAAACAAATAAGATTTACAAAGTAGTATCGTATTCTTGCCTTGCTTTTTTATGATATCAGAAAATTTATCCTTGGTGCAATATTTACATACAGGCCATGCTATCGCCATATGCTGATTCAAAGAAGACATGTAACTGATTCTGTCCCCTCTGATTTTTTCTTTACCTGCAGATTGGCGTTGGGCGTGGCGATCATTACGAAAGACTCTTCCCCGAGGAGGAATGGAAGAAGAATTACAGACCCTGGACCGCCGAAGAGATCGAAATGAAGAAACAGGAGGAATTGGCCATGAAGACGGTGACTGCTGAATGCAGCCTTGGACTTGTCAATTTTTAACCATCCAAACGCTCATATCCCCCTCTGAAGACGCAGGTCAAATGACTGTAAGAAAAGGTAGATGTCAAGGTCAAAGTTCAGACGCGTGACAACACTGTGAGACTCACTCTGTCTTGCTGGACCGTGCCACCAATACACCTAATACCGAACTTTGTTTCATATGTACAATTCTGCTTCTAACTCTGTGCTGTGACATATATTCAGTTTAAAAATTTACGTTATGCCAATGAAAGCTTTTCCATAAAAGTTTCTCCTTTACCATGCGAGCGTTAGATCATTGCCATGACAACGAACATAACAGAGCAAGCATCATTACACATAGAGATGATGTAAATGAAGGAATGTTGAAATGTTGCATGATTCATTTTTGGAAATAAAAAGAATGATTCATTAATGTATACAGATGGCTTGGTTGTAATTTATGTATGTGTCTATAATGTGTTACAGTGACGTACTGTTGTGAATTTAGCAAAAGCAGACTGTTTCACTATTCTGAAATACAATTTCACCGTCAGACCACTTCCAAAGAGAACGGGTAATTAAAATAATTTATTATATTGCTACTAAAATTAGAATAAAAAAGGGATCGGCGTATGCCCTCACGACCTTTCACAATGTGTCATAGGCAGTTAGTCAATTCTGTCTTTGAGAAAGGCTGCAAACCATATTTTATGAAAACTTGTATGCTTATTCGTTTGTTTTATGTGCCTTGGTCCCCGTCCCCTTCACCACAATCAAAAGTAAGCGAAGTAAGAATTTGTGTTCACAGTTCGTCAGCGAAAGAGTTCCGCATATGTTGATAATTGATCGTCAATATTTTCCATTCTTGATGTTGGATGCATTCATGGTCACTCTTTTCATCCAGAAGTATTTCACAACTTCAAACATTTGTTGTAAGTCGAGAATGAAACCTTACATAGAAATCCCCTGCATCAACTTCGAAATTGATCCTTCACTGTCTGTCAAGCATTGCACACGTACACAGTTATTGCCGATTTAAAAACGCATGCAATTGAAATTGTTTTTTGGCACATTTTGATGAAGCTGTAACCAAAAGAACATTAGTAACTGTTCAAATTCGAAAGGTAGTAAGAGTTACTTGCAAGAGGGCGCTGTGACAAATACATTGCATGAGATTAGCATGTCCGCGATTCTGCATTCATTGAACGACCACTGTAGAGCTGAACAGTAGATATAATCAAAAGCACTGAAAGGTTTATTATGTAATTCAAGAGATAGTTCTATGATAGCATGGTTGGTTTCGTTACCTCAAGACGTTCTGCGTCAACCTGGCCTGAATTCCTCTTATATAACTTTTGACTCGACAGTGGTCTTCCGTGACACAAAAGTGTCCCAACAAAGTGTTAGAGTGTACCCTCAGGTTTTTTTGTCTTCCATCAAATAACAAACAACGTCAGGTAAATTTCGTTCAGCTGTAGCACAGTTGCTCCAGAGGGTGATTCATAATGGGCGTTTCAATAATGGTGGGATCATACCCGTACTTTGCCCGGTACACCAAGTAAGATAACGGTAATCCGTTGAGACACACCCAACCTTCGTCTTAGGTGAGACAGAATGAATTATTTGAACAAAACTCGAACAAGTTCTGGCATTAATACCATACTGTCGGTAGCTACCTTGGATAATTAATTAATTATTAATGAAGGCCTTCTGACCGAGTGAAAACTTTGAGAAAGAGATATTATTTGCCCTAATAAAATTGTTTCACAAGTTTCCTCCGGCTAAATTTCCTATCACTCAGACGTTTAAGGTTGAAATAGCGAAGGGTAAATAATAATTCACGTTAAACAGTGTAATTGCCGAGCAAAAATCGCAAATTATGACTTTCAGATCTAGTTGACAAAGGGTAATTTGCAGAAGTAAGCACGCTCGGACAACCTGTTCTAATTGAGGGGCGTATGACGTATGTAGAAACAGCTTTTCGAGTGGGTTCATGTTTTCCAAGTGTGCACGACCTCTCACCTCCGTGGGAAATACACCGTATGCGAGACATGAGAGGACGGGCCATTCTCACTGCAGGGTCTATGTTTTAAAGTAGGTTAAAAGAAAGACAGTGATTATGGAAAGCAAAGAAAGTTCATAAAAAGGGCAGAAGGTCGGATATTCTACATTTTCACTGAAGTACGGCAGGAAAATAAACCCCAGTTTCCCTCTGGTTATGTACCTTCGCTCTAAACCATCTTATCAAGACCCGTTTACTTGCACGCCACGCTATAACATTATATTGATCTTTTTCTTTGTTATGTCAATATCATGCATATATACATAATTTATTTTATTGCTATGATTACTTAATATTATTGCATATGTGGGTTGCATTGTCACAGGCATATATTTTTAAACACATGATTGCATGACGACATGTTTCAGGTGACGGTGACACAATTCATCGAGTGGTAATGCACAGCTGAACCCCTTCTCTCACGTTTCAAGTGAAAGGTTCCTTGGGACGCGCAAGTTGCTCTTCACACATTACTTTATTACACCAAGAAATGCGATGCTTCCGCAAGAGCTGAACGAATTGAACGGGACACTTCTTGTCACGTGACCGTTACCTAGCAACAGCTTGTGTTGATGGAAAGAGGGGATGAAATCAATGTCTGAATGACGCTTTTTCCTTCATCAGTTCGTTCGCGCCTTCAGTTAGGACCTGCTCATTGATGAGACGTGCCATTTTGTTTGTTGTCACGCGTTTATCCCACCAGTGTTTACAGGACAGTTGCTGTCCTTTTTGTCAGCGCATCGTTGAGAGTGAATCTTCTAGTACCGCAGCATTTATAGAAGAAATAATCCATACTTGTCGCACAACTATCTGACGAGGCAACAAAGTCACCTTCGATGTCGGAAACACTTGTCGATTTTCACATGAAACATCTTCTGTTCCTTCATCTATAAACCTATATGAAATATGCGCCGACGAAGTGTGCTGAATGTTGGGCAGCGCCGTAGGGCCCTCTGATTGGCTGTGAACATATGTGTTGAATTCATGCATGCGTAATGAGCGTTAGAAATGTTCTGTTTATACACATCGCACTGTGCTGGCGGGCCGCTATAGCGTTTTCACTCCTACTGTCATCATGCTGATGTACGCGGACCGACGCTTCCAAAACACGACCAGTGTCGCTCCGATGTTCACCTGAGGGACAGCACGCTGTACGGGAAAACAGAGACATAGCAGGCCGGGAACTATGAAAACTAAGACGGAGTGGCGGGCCTTCGTTGTGGCGGCCGTGCTGGCCTGCCTAGCCCTTCTGGTGTTTATCATCGCCGTCAGTACCGATTACTGGCTGCTCATCGACATGCCTCTGGACGAAGAAACGGTGAACTCAACCGAACATTCTATTATCCTTTCACGGAGGGTTGGACTCTGGGAAGTCTGCACAACTCGGGTGTACACGGCAAATCACAAGACAGGTATGTGCGTTGTGAAGGAAACGAAACGTTCCCTCTTCCCAATCCAATTAATGCCATTTGACATTTTACGTCGCTGCATCAACAGACGTCAAGATGGGAATCATTAAAGGCTTGGCACTGTAAGGAAATATTTACTTCGCGGAATATCACGTTTACTTATTAACAAGAACCGCTTGCACTGTAACCTTACTACATCAACTACATAAGAGAAAAAAAAAACATGCGAAAGGACGCAAACCCCCTAGGAAAACGAACTGAAAGTACTTGACTTTAGTCGACAACACTGCCCGTAGCATTATTGATTCTGTATGAAATTTGATTTTCTAATATGATCATATCATCTTTCATTGAATGTGAAATAAACACGGTGTATTGTATTACGGGTCGATCGCGTTAATGCGTGGAACTATATCTTTTTCCCCGGAGTCCAGGGCAAATACGGCATCGTGACGTATCGCTCTGTTTGGGTTTTTTTTTACGTATGATTACCATAGACACCAGAAATTTGTGTAAAATGTTGCTGGTTGAACTGTTCAGTGGTAGGGGAGATGCCTTTGCGAGCAGCGAACTCTTTCCGAACGGACACCCTAACCGGGCCCCGAATTTTTTTTCCTTTGAAAGTCCTGTGCCATTGAGAAATGTACATATGTGTAAATTCACAAGCGGAAGGTCGGAGTGTTCAACATACAGATCTTTTCTTGGTGTTGATCTCTCCGTCAAAACAGGCCACTTGTTTCGGGCGTTATGTAGTCAGTAAGCGTGGTGTGGTGTTGTAGTTTTAAACTGTATATTGTCTTCGGCTATGGCAGATAGATTTCACGTTATTCGATCGTAAGCATTTCTGTGTCTCAGTACGGTATTTCACGAAAAAAAAAATGACAGCCGCGGACCTGATCCCCGCTCGGCCAGGGGCCGCCGCTGACGACCGCTACCATCAGTGTTGACATATTGTTATCGATATAAATATTGAGTGGACGCCGCTGTGTATAATTTTTATAGGCATTGCTAATCATGAAGAGCTAGATTGATTGCGAGTGAACGCGGGACAACAGTGAATTTGCGGCAGATGTTACAGTTAATGAACGGGTACTTCATCATTACATATACAGTGAGCGTCATCTTTCATATTACAAATGATTAATATAGACATGAGCAATAGTTGCCTGTGAGCCAATAAACTCATAAACGCACAATCTGTTTGGAACTAATTAATCATATCGAAGTGTGCTGACGCAGCCCTCGCAAAGATCAACTGGTTTCGCTTTATTTATTCTCACAGTGTTGGATGGACGATGAGTGACTGTCTCGGTGTTTGTACGTAACATGGGTTCTGGAGAAGCAGCTATGACAGTCATTTATGAGGTCAAGGTTGATATCGTATCGTTAACTTGCGTCCACCGCGTCGCAGCATTATCGAATTACGTTGAAAGACAGCAAGGATGCTACTGTGCTGATGTAGACTTCAGCACACCTTTTAAAGCCGTCATAGCCACGACCTTGCAATACCCTTGACTTCAATAAAGGTCAATGGTCAACTTGTCATAAAAGTTTTCCATTACTTCTCCGACTTGAAACTTTGCTCGCGTTCATTTGTTCGGGACGATGGCTGATGTGAATCGGAGGATGACGCGGATGAAGTGACGATGAAAGTGACCATGACCGTGATGTTTGTGGTGACAGTGAGGGGTGACAGTGACAGTATTGTAGGACAGTAACGGCTACAGGATAAGATTGACGGTTATGAAATGATAGCAATGGAGACAGTGGCGGGACGGCAAGAGATGACAGTTGCAATGATGGGTGACAGTGACGGTGATGGCGGTGACGTTGACAGGGAGCACAGTCGTTTGGAGAGCTATTCAGCGCTGGGACTATTCGCCCCATAGACGAGTGTACAGAAGCGAGAAATCTGTACACTCGTCTATGGGGCGAATAGTCCCAGCGCTGAATAGCTCTCCAAACGACTGTGATTTTGACACCGACGCGTGCATCACGGTAGCTACAAGTAATTGATATCGTGAAACAAATGTCGACCCCGACGGTAGGTGGTGTCATCCTCAACCCCATTAATTGACGTGACAGCCGTAGACAATAATTCATCAACGCAGATGACGACAGTTGCGATCGCCACTCACGTGACACCGACGTGGCCTCTACACTGGACTGAGAATGTCATCAATGTGTACCATAAGACCCCCCGGACAAGTCCAGAGCCAATCGATGTCCCTATCTATGTTGTTCATTCTCAAGAAGCGTACTCTCGAAATACGACGATCAGAGTACGTTTACTATCTAAATATCCCGGAAAATGTACACTAGCGGCCAAGCTACACGAAAATAATGCAACGGCCAAGGAAAAACAAATAATATGAACGGAAAATCATCGATGCTACAAAATATTGTATGTTTTTCAAATACTCACTTTTAGTCATTGATCAAACTGTCATTAGAGAGCAATTTACCAATTTCACAAACCTGTCATAGAACGGTAGTGCATAGCAAAATATATAACCATCCTCCTAATAAATGTATACGGTTCATTAACGATATGTTAAAATATATATGTGCGTAATTTGTTAGGGGGCTGTGCGCTGACCTGACCTTTGACATCGGTTACATTGAGTCGCATTCAACAGAACATGAGACTGTTCTCGCGATTATTTCACGAACCCAAGCAAAAAATCAAGTCGGTAACGCATGTAGGTGTTGCCGGAAAGAGGCCCTCGGTTTACGACGATGACGAGGCTCGGCAAACGGTTCAGCAATTACGCGAGAGCAAACAATTATCCCTGGCCTATCATTCGTGTCGAGAATTACAGAAAATGTTTACATGCCCTAAATGCTATAGCATCTGCGAAATGAACCTTGGAAGGCCAGGGTGAATGCGCCGAGGCCGAACATGGCAAGTGTGCTCGGTTGCTTGATGTTTATATTGCGTTTCATATTACGAAGGATTCCACTGGAAGTTTTGAAACCTCTTAGTCTAAATGTATTTCTCCATATTATCGACCACAAATTCAAATTCTGCTTTCAAGATTTCGGTGTCCGTATTCAAAACCTTGATGGCTTAGAACTATTAGAAATTTTACGAAACATCGAAGTAATTTCCGTTAATCAAGGAACTAAGTTTCCATGGATTTCATCGGAGATTGTCTTGAAATCACAGGTGTTTGTAGAATAAGGCCCTCGAATAATAGTAAAATCCTCTAAAGCTCAAGCGCTGTACAGTTTGGTTGTTTTGATTAGTTTTTTTTTTTTAAATAAATATCGCGATGGCTATCACATAAAAAAAGATAAATAATTGTGAAAACGATATGTTGGGTCATGAACAGTCGAGATATCCCGTTGTTTGCATCTTTGTGCTATATATTTGTCATCGGCAACATGACTGTTTATTAACCTTTGCAGGGTACACGTCGCCCTTCCATTCTCCTGCGTGGTTTGCTGTGTGTTTTGTCTACATTAATTCCTGTCTTTACCGAGCCACCCACTAACAAGTTTACTTTTCTACCCATTTGTCAAACCAGTCAACCACAATTTCTCCGAACATCAGCCTCGCTGCCCTTCCGTACCTCGTTCTCTATGTCCTCATCTGCCCCATCATTCAATCTATCGCGTGCATGTATCGCCGTCCGTTCACTCATCGACTCGTTCAGCCGCTCACTTTTGATATCTCTTTCGATCTGTTAAGGTAGTACGGGCTTCGACATTGAACGACCTCAACTGTTTCTCAGACTTTCCTCAACGAAACATTAAGCCATAAAGCAAGAATGAAAATCATGGGTTATCGTGCAAGGTTTAGGACACAAGGGAAACACATTTACCTATCATTCACCGATATTTGAAATTCAAAATGACCGCCATCCCCGTGTTAACTCCATGGTAAAAACTTTTTATTTCACACAAACCTAACACGATGAAAAGTTTAATTACGCCGAGAGCTTTAAAATGAGACCCCGCAAGTGGTTGACCAGACAAGAAGTGTTGAAATTTTGAGAATCCAAATATCTGTCCCCGAGGCTCTGTTCAACTGGTATCCCTTTTCCCACCCATCGTTCAAACTCAGCATTTACTCAGGATGCACCCCCGCACTCTCCCCTCGTTTATTACTAGTATTTTTCCACCATGGCAATGTTCTCCTTCTCCCACCCCTCCTTCTCCCACCCTTCACTCAAGACGGGTCTTACATAATCAAAAATAAAATCAGAGAGTTGCATACGTGCAAAGCAAGTTACTCCAAATTACTGATATTTGAACTGTATAGAAAACAGTCAATTTATAGGTTTTTACAGCAAACTGAAACAATTAGTGCAAGGTACGAGGTGGATTAGTGTTATATTAATAAACCTTGTTTCGCTATTAAAATGTTATGCAAATGATTTATTGTCAATTAGACCGTCCTAAATACGGAATATTCATTACGTCGCGTCTAGCACTGTATAGCCAAGCTTTAGGCTAGTGGAGAATCGTTAAAGGAAAGTCGGCCATTTTTCATGAATTTCGTTTGATACGAGATATTACTTACATTGTTTGACATGTTGAAAGATACTGAATGAATGGGTGACCATGCATATATTCGACCCCGGTTTTATACAAATTAACCGAAACCATGGCGAAAATGAATTAATGGTGATGACCATCAATTCATTTTCGCCATGGTTTCATGTATCGTGTCTAAAACCGGGGTCGAATATATGCATGGTCACCATTCATTCAGTATCTTTCAACATGCCAAACAATTAATGTAAATAGTATCTTGCATCAAACAAAATTCATGAAAAATGGCCGACTTTGTCCCTTTAATTTGAGAATTTGAATCTTTCCCTACAGGGACATGTTCCTCTAACATTCCACTCACTAGACAACACCACAGCACCTCGTCTATTCAACAGTACTTGGTCCGATCCCACCCCACATTTCTTCATTCTTACCTCTTACTGCCAAGCTCCCCTGTGTGTCTCTCACACGTCTATTACAGACAAGCGTTGTGTATTCTCTCGTCTCTTTCTAATTCATAGCTGTTGTTTATTTCCCGTTGTTTGTTTGTGAAATAGTGCTCTTATCTCAGTACCCAGGTACGTATATGTCTCTGCATCTGTCAATCAAAGTCACATCACACCATCTTCATCTTCCTTTCAATCTTTTCTTTGAACTTATTCGCCATTGAGTCTGGGTTTTTTTTTTGTAAATATGTTCATCTTTTAAGCATGATAGGAAAATTAACCTGTCACATTTCCTGCAAGGGTTATCGCTGCAGGCAGTACCTCGAACATTTACAAGGCATTGAGTGTATTATTTTTATCCAAATCTTTCATCCACGATATCATTTGGATCTAAACCATCATGCAATGCCTGGGAATGAAAGTTATTTTTCCACGATATGATTTCGATACAATTAAATCCCATTCCTTGGGAAAACGTTTTCCATACATTTGATTTCAAGGCAATTCAAAAGCATGAAACGTGGCACACACAATTATAATTTTGCTCGAAAACAATATTCTGGCATGGATAAGTAAACGGCTTCAACGTGATAATATAGATACCGTTTGGGACGGAAATTTCACATGTCTTATTTTTGTTTTAAACGTTTCTTTTTTTCAGAAACTACCTGTAATAATATAAATTTGTTCCCTACGGAGGATGATGAAGAAAACAGCAATATTCTTTTGGGTAAGATATCTCAGTTTGCGCCAATATCGATATCTGTGATATTAAGTTATAATTTTAACGGCCAATATAAAGTGGCATGGGGCGATACGATCGTCACCGTCGTCGTCGCCGTCGTCTTCATCGCCGTAGTCATTAATCAATCGATCAATTAATCGATCGTTTGATCGTCAAGTCATCATCATCATCATCATCATCATCATCATCGTCATCATCGTCATCATCATCATCATCATAGTCGTCGTGATGCAATACTGTTAATCAGAAGTGAGACCCTTCGGGCCTCGCTATAATCAAACGCTGTCTACCTGAATAATTTGGTTCGCTGTAAAATCTCATTCACTCTAAGTATTCAAAAAATGCACTTCCGCCGACGCACTTCGCTCAGTTTCAAACCGATGAATTTCTATCGCATGCTTCGCGAAACATCAGTAGCTTGATACGAAATGTTCAATTAGGTATATTGACGTGACCCCTGACCTGACACTATTGTCATTTTCATCGTTCTTTAATATGTGTCCATATTTCAAACGCTGCAGTGTTCAAATTATTAACTCAGCTATTGTTTATCTGAACCATAGACAGTGGATTCCGTTTCACTGTTTATGGCTGAACCAATCATACTATTCCTATCGGGAACGTGAACATTGAGCCATCACGTGACGAGTGTAAGGCGAGATCATGTAAATTGCATATTCGTCTGTGAGAGACGATCACTGTAATTTTTCATAGTACTTGTTTTTATTCCAGGAAACCAGAACATGTTATCACTCTTCTCAGTCTCCCCAAAGTGTTTTCGGATGCAGCGTGTTTTCGGATACAAAGTATTGGTCTTGCTGACAAAATGCATGCATTGTATACAATCATAGACCCCTACAAAACTGTCTCTGGCACTATACACAATGTTTATGTTGACAAGTGAATTCTAGTCCGGACTGAATTCCGTTGTCATCAATAACATCAGACATTACATATACAGTCTGTATGGACAAGCTGAACGGATCTCGGAATAATTTTCAGCACAGACAGTAGATGTGGCTTCTACTCTCTGCGTGTCAGAGTACCATGTTATTTTAGAATGGAACAAAGGTAACAGAAAATACAGAAAAAGTTACAAGCTAAGGGGGCTCTTTACTAAATTGTTCACGGTCATTGAAATTAAGGCTCATCGAGCATAAGCAAAAACAAAACAAAAGCATAATCAGCGATCGATTTTTATGACAGTGAGATCAAACCGATATCTGCGATTTGCCTGACGTCATTAAAGTTCACTGACAAATAAATGATGAGTGTAAATGATATCTGACCTTGATTACATTTTCTAAGAACACATTACCTATTTAATCCCAGCAACAGTGACAACTAAACAGTGCAACCGTTCTTCTATAGTCAGTACGTCTCATGACCTTGCAAATTTTGAGAAATACCATCGGTTTTTGTCTTCTTAATACTTTTAAAATGTCGACTACAGACGCCATATGTATTTATTTTTGAAAATTACATTGATATCGAGCTGAAGGTCGTTGGATTTCATAGTTCCGAAAGGAATAAAACAAAATACACGTTTTTTTTCCACACTTCATCATAACTTAATGTACAATTAAAATTATGGCATTTACCTTTATTTTAACTTGCGACAAATTTAAATTATTGCAAATATAAGAATTTTGGGACGAAATTCGCCTTTCCCGCTATACCCTAATGCATCTGTTACAAGCAAACACGGCCTATAATGGCGTAATGACGTCCGGCTGTCGCAGTACGTGTGAAATGTTGCTGTACATGTACGTAAAGGTTCTTCTGTAATCAACGACCGTCCACGCATTTCGTCACTAGAAGACGACAGTCAAAGGGCCCATTAATGACAGGACTCCATTCAAGATTTCGTCACGTGACCCACTCGTCATCTATTTCCCTGAAGAGTACGTTCAGCATCATTTTTCAATTCATCGGACTTGCCCTGGCAAGGTTTGTTCGTCTGAAAATAAAAATTCAAATGGAGGAGTACGAATATAGATATAATGATAGGTTGGAAGGTCTGAGCGAAGACATCATAGCGGAATTAAATTTGCAACTTACTCTAACGTGAAATGGAACCAGCAGTAAATTTGACCCGTAAATAGATTGCGCGATCTAGATCCATTAACGGAATTAATTATTCCACGTCAGTGGCACCGGAATACCATGGCAAAGTATCCCATCAATTGATGTGCTGCTTTTTAAATAGTATGCGCTCTTCAACTTTTTCCCCTCAAGCGGAATACTCTCTCTTATTTACAAAACTGAACGACTCAACAGACCAGCCACCCAATGGAGAAAAAAATTCTCGCCGCTCATTTTTTCCTCTCTTAAATATTGCTGGAATTAATTTCTAATAATAGAAAGAGCATTCCATAGCCCGGCCTCGTAATGATATTTATTTTCGAAATGTCGACTGACGACTAATTGGTGTGAAATTACTCATAGAACACACATCATCCGACAGAAAAGGGATCTTTAAATAAAGCTCCGGCGAAAATTGACAGAACTGACAATTTTGCAGAGATGGCGAGAGAGCTCAGATGTTCGTTGAAGGGTGCTGCCTTTTGGTGGTATACCCTGAACAGGTTCTCCGTCGTTCAGTCCAACAGCACGGAATGAGACAAAGCGACACCTTGGCATTTATTTGTAAATGATGTAGAGTTTTCAATCGAATAGCGTAATTACATACAATGTCGACCATTTATGATCACCGCGGCATTCGATAGTTACAGCAAAAACTGCGTTGGCTCATAATTCACATATATTCATAATGATGCGTTCTCATATATAATTATCTAATACTCAATGGGTCATAATGCTTTCATTTTACATTAATCATCGAATATTTGCTCTTGTAATCCGCCAGCTCAGTGTGACGCTCGCCAAATGGAAGAGCCCATGTCCCCTTTTACGCCTTGATGCGGTGGGGTGTAGGCGACTGACAGAATGCTATGCATTATTACTGCAACAATTGCAGTGAAATTGATGTAACGCGGGGCATCCGGAGAAGGAAGTAATATTCTATCAACCTATGCATACACATATCGAAGTACATTAAAAAGAGCTCGTCGCAAATGTGGCAAAACGGATCAAAAGAAGCGTTTCTATTAATAGCGAGGAAAACTTGTACTGGAGTAGTCCATCGTTTTCTTCCATGCTCACGGAAATTGCGCCATTTAGGCACGCGCTGCTCTGCTTGTAATGGTTTATGTAAAATGACATTTAAAGCCGTTGGGTCAGAAGATCTGGTCCACGCCATAATCCGCCACAATCGTTTGTTTCAGGTAATTTACAAACGATACAGCCGTGGTTAAATTACAGTCATGAATATAAGTAAGATAATGATTAAACAAAAACAAATAACAGAGAGAAACCGTCACAGGACAACAAAGTTATCATACGACAGATCATTAGGCAAATAACCGAAATTGAAACCAACTTCAAAGATTATTTCTCTTGTCTGACAAACAAAACACATTAATGCTTTATTTTCTTGATTGGATTTTCAACATCATATTTTGGGTGAACAAGTAACGCAAGGTCAGAAAGCGCTTGATTGAAAATTATTTCTCAGGGACCTAAACTGGTTTATTGACTGAAGTGAAAAGGTTTCGTTTTCAGTGTAGCCATTACAGCATAGCCTCTTTAGATTTTTATTCCGCATTTAAAGTTCGAGGATACACTCACTTTTCTTGTGGCATATTCTTCTCGCCCATTTCGTTCAGGAGATGCCAATTATTGCCTGCTAAATCAAAAGGCGGAATTGCATGTTTTAAGTACGAGTCACGTGTCATCAAAACAAAAATTTTACCCTGCATCCGTGCATCTTCGCTTCTTCGCTTTTCCACCGAACAAGGACGAACAGAGGATGGGTGTTAAGTTCAGAGATCATGCGCACTTTGCCCTTGTCAGACGACGTCGACTATTTCGGTCGTTGTCTCGGTCACCCAGACTGCACCGGGAGAGCCCCGCAGTGCAATCTGGGTAACGGAGACAACTTCTGGACTGCTGCAAGAGCGCCTCGTCTGTAAAATGATACCAGACTGTTACGAAAATTTCTAAGACGCACTACGGCCTCGTCCCAGGGACCATTTGATAATTCAAACACGCGCATGGCGAAACGGAACACGTTGCGTGATTTCACTGAATATGCGGAAAGTTTGAAAGTGCGAAAATATTGTAGAAGAAATAACTACCTATTAAAACCCCCTAAACACGATAAATAGCTGATATAGACTGTCGAAAGTTTAAACTACGTGCAATGTTGTGAACGACTGACATTTTCTGAATGTCGATTTAGTGTCATGCATATTCAAGTTCCATGCTGTGAATGTGGATTGTAGTTCGTGCGAGTTTGCGCACAGTAATCGGAATAGAACTGAGTCCCCCTTCACTTTGAACGGGATTGTTTCATTTGTCATGCGCGTGTTTTAGTCTCTCTCGGCCCCCTTATATTTTCCTACTTGTAACCATGCAATTGTAAAAACAGCAGTGATTATAACTTCACACTTCAACCAGACACGCACCTCTTCTGTCATCCATAATGCAATGTACTCCATGGTTTATCGTCCATGTTTAGAATTCTTTTACTCGCATTGGACAAACATTGCCCGCTGTACTTTTGCTGTTTCTTCCAGATTCCTCGCGGCATCAATTATAAATTGGTCTCACTTGCTTCAGTGTGTGGTTGCAAAATGTTTGTGGCCTCGCACAGTGGCAGTGCGGGGGCTTGATCGTATGATCAAGTTGTACAGCGAAGTATTGATGAAAATGAGAGCACGGTAATAGGCCATTTTCATGACCCTTGTGTGACCTTACATCATGATAATTTGGCCGATGCTCATTGCACAAGTTGAACGGCATGGTTTACTGTTGCAGCGTTGAAAGTTAAACCAGGTTCATGGCACAAAAAATCCTGCCTGGATGTAAGGTCACACGTGGGTCATGCGAATGGCCTATTGGACGACGGAGCAATTGGGAGAAGGTTTCTTCAAGGCAGTGGATATCTGCTTTTACAGGAAATAGACATAATGACATACTTAATGACAGATAAAAATCAGATGGACACTCGATAAAAAGATTCGAGTGTCTGTATAATAACAAAACACAGCAACGGATTCTGAAATGTAGAAATTGATGAGCCATTTAAAATGTTAGCTAATTTAAATCTAAAATCTGAAACTACAAATAATCGGTTCTGGTCCAGTCGTCATATTACAAGCCCACATCTTTTGTGTAAACAGGACATGCAGAGTACAAATCGTATCGAATATTGGATCCATTGCTTCTTTGACTCCCAGTTGTAAGAAAAACATTCCCGTATTTTGCTGCCTTACTGATAAACCAATTGAACTTCGGTCTACTATAATGTTGTTTTCGAATTCAGATAGTAAGTCAGATAAAGTGTAACTGGGCAATAACGTAAATACCTTAGAATAAGACATCGGCCATTAGCTCAGTTGACCTTCCTGCGATTATGTCCCCGATAATGCTCTCATACGGCCAGCAGAATTGACGCAATGACTCTGTGAGACCCCTAGATTGCACGTTCATGTGTACAATGGCCCTGATGACAGTACACGCTAATATATAAGCACGCTCATATCCGAGACACACACGCAAGTTTGTTCGGAATTGAATATGGAGGAGCCATACCAGAATGTAACACTGATGTCTGATATATCAAATTGACATTCTGCATTAAATGCAGTACACGTTTGTAGCAAGCCGACATCTTGGCTTGTATATCACGCATCACATACAATGAAAGCCTAAGTATGCGTAAAGTAGTGCAAACGATTCTGTAAATTAAGGTAGTAGTCACCTTAAAGTTGATGTGTTTATACTTGCGCTCAAACTTTCCGCGAGAATTTTTAAGATAATTCTCTCCATAATCGAGAAGAAAAATCTGATGTTATAATTCACATTTGGCATTATAAAAACAAGTGAACTAATTTGAAAATCAGTATTTGAAAATCTTACTCTGTAATGGGAGAGATTGTGCTTTCGAGTTTCACAAAAACAAGACTGCGAAAACTTGCTTCCAAACGAGTGCACATAAGAGCAGCAGACCAGCCAAGTCTCCGAAACATCTGTCCCTGAGGGGTACCTTTAAGGTAGAATGCGCCTCCAGGACAGATATTCGGACTCTCAAACCTTTTCAATTGTTTTCTGATCTACCAGTTATGGGGGTTCATTGTAAAGCCCTTGGTATAACAAAACTTTTAATCGGCTTAGTTTTTCGAAAATCGAAAATTTTATTTTTTGTCCATAGCGTTAACACAGGGATGGCGGCCATGTTGAATTTCAAATATCGGTAAATCTTAAACAGTTCAATAATTTGTTTCTCTAGTTCCACAATTTGCTCGGTGACCCCTGTTTTTCATTCTTGATTTTGAAAGAGAATAATTGAAATGTTCTTTTAGGAACGTTTGAGCAAAAGTTTAAGTCTTTTACTTTTGAGGCGCATACTACATTAACGTAAACACGGCTTAGTTACGAGTATTTCAAACAATGGCCTTGATCTCGTATAAAGGCAATGAAATATTCCGTTAAATGTAGACTTCAATATCAAGCTTATACTCTTGCAAAGCAGCGAGAGCTTAGAAAAAACAACAGCATTTGGCTGTCTTATCGTTTCCCGTTGACTTGGCTGAAAAACGGCCCTTTTGTGGAGGAACCGTGGCTGGAAGTTATTTTTGCTCAGCTATGTCCTTTCCACTTGACATTGCTATTTTGCAAGACTCTCCGACCTCGTATGATTTACTAGGTTTTTTCTCATTAAGTCGTTTCGACAGAACGAGACCATTTCGACCCTCGCTTCACTGGTTCATCGTCACCGACCAGTATTCTCTGACGTCATCGAAACGAACCTAATGTCCCAAGAGAGATTTAAGCAAAGATAGTATCGACGGGACAGGACCCAGAGAAAACAGATATTATATCGCGTAGATGCGTTGTCATTAAATATGGTACCCGGATGGTTAGATTGATTGTTAACTGGATATTTTAATGAAGCTCTTAACTGAAGAAAACTTGAGGTCAATTATTTATTTTCTGTGCCGCTGTTGTAACAACCCAATGCACATGCGCAGTGGCTGACTGTAGATATCATAGTCTGCAGTTTATTTGCCAACAGTGGATCACAATGCCATAGAACACATATCGCGTTTTTTTCTCGCATTTTGCCATATCTTCAATATCAACGACAAACCTTAAATAATATCGGATACGGTATATACCAAATACTGTAAGCTTTGCTTCACTGTGAACAGAGATTTGAAGTAGAAAAGAAATTGAATCTCACAGACACAGTGACTTTGCCCTTGTGTATTCAAGACTCGCGATGCTGAAGTGTACATCATTAGCCATTTCCGTCACATTGGAATGGCGTAGTTCGCATTCGGAGTATACTTCAGTGAGCTCTTTTGCTTCAACTTGGCAGCCTCCGTCTTGAATACCCGAAGTGGATTTCACAGTTCAAAGGTCGTAATTCAAAGTATGCACCTTTTTTTAAACATTTCTCGAATCGCAAAGTTCTAGGTTTACAGTTGCCGGAATCTGATAACAATACTTTCATCTTGTTGTCAGATCTGTCCCTCTGCTGCTGATGTTGAGGTGAATTGGCATTTTCCCGCGAATGCAAACATAAAGTAAAAGATTCAGGAAAAAATGATCATGCAACTACTGCAAACGGAAACCCTAATCGCAATCTATCACAGTAGAAATGCAACAGTATTGAATTGTACATACAGCTATAAGTTGAAGATACACTGCGCGTTGCATTGTTTCTGTTTCTTCAGCGGGGGCATCTCATTTGCATGTCGGGAATACCTGAATATAGCGTTGACTCACAAACTGCCATTATTCTGAATGAACTTGCCCAAAAAATGCGCAAATTTAAACTATATTTTGACAAGTACAATGTAACGATATAAAAATTATGCTACAGTTTGATATCAGTACAGCTACGCTATGCTATCCACAAGGTATCTATCGTATGGAAAAAATGCACATTTTTTTCTCCCCCAAAAAAAGAAAGGAAAAGAAAAGAAAAAAAAAAGAAAATCCACTGTGGACTCAATGGTTGACAAACATAAAGTATCCCATGCCATCCGAATAACTCGTCACGAATTATTCATTGTTGTGGTTGGATGTCAGTACGCATCAGTGGTTCCTCACAGTCCATGCCTGTCGTTTATTGAGCATCGTCTTCTGTAGCTGAAAAGGTCTCAGAGATTCCTAAACGCGTATATATAAATCACCCATGTTAAATTATGTAACCTCTGCTATTTATCGCCTTCGGCGTCTTAGGGTTATAATATATATATATATATATATATATATATATATATATATATATATATATATATATATATATATATATATATATATATATATATATATATATATATATATATATATATACATATACATATAAGTCTGACATAGTGAGCTGATGAGACCTTCAGACACTCACACCATGACAAAAATTAATGACCATCAATGTCCGGGGGTGTCACACCACAGATAAAGCTCACTTACTGTGTGTTAGTAGTACAACACAAGACAGCTTTACATGTAATAGCATGTACGGAAGTTAAAGCTGCCTGTTGCATGCGTACGCCGGAGTGTCAAGCTGAAAAACAATTTTGTAAACCTCGAGTAGAGCAACGGTCCATGTAGACATTACATATTTCTACAATTAATGATACAGAGCCACCGAAAACGTTATTGTCTCGTTACGTAGATCGAAGGCTCATTGACAAAACGTTTGATTTCATCATTAATGAACTATTTCGGGTATTATACCTAAACAAACAAAAAATTAAAGAGTCGACGTCAGCGGGATCGTTGAAATGAGGTAAAACTAGTTGGTTAAGAGATTAATTGATGTGGGTTATTAACTCCATACTTTACAATTAACGCATTCCCCCACTATGTGATGGAGGGACTGTGTTTACAATTATGTTTCATTAATAATGCAACTTATAGCAACGGAGCATGTATCAAGTTTTTTTCTTTACCTCCTTATAATAAATTCCATGTCGTTATGTTAATTTTGCCAGACACTCTCATCTATACAGTTTAGCACTATTTTTAAATGTCCTGAGAATTTCCGACTTTTTGACATGAGCTCCAAGAACCCAAAGGTTCACCCCTCCATTTTGATCATGGTTTATCGAGAAATGCACCTATTAAAACTGGCGGCAGTTCCACCATTGCCATAGTCTAGTCCCTTGCCAGAGTATTTTTTTGCTTTCGAAGATTTTCAGGCGAAGGCTAAAAATCTCCTACGGCAAAAATACTCCGGCAAGGGACTAGGCTACCATTGCCGCTGAAACTGTTGTATTTCTCTGTTCAAGCTATCTTTACCCAGATTGTAACTGAGAAGACATTTGAGGTTATGGCAAGTTTATCTAAAACGATATCTGATACGGTGCAATCACGAAGTGGATAATGGATGATATGATATTGGTAGCGTATGATATCGCGTTTTTTTCTCCCCACCGAGCCGCTGAACCCCAAGACCACAATCCGATGAGAGGTCACCTGCAGGATATTCGAAATTCACAGCGGCAGTCCGTCACACACTGATGATCACATGGTCCCAGTTTCTGTTGTAATAAACCCTTCACATACACTTACGAGAAAGGGAGAAAGTGTCGAACATAGCGTGCTGGCCTTTTGTCCCTTTGTGCTTTGGAACGAAAACTTGTTCATAAAAGCCAATAATTCTCGTGAAGATAAGTGCACGGCTCATCTGTATCGTGAAAACTTGGTGTTTTTATCACATGGATCCGTCAGAAAATAAACGATCAGTCTGAAACCTATAACACAGCGTCATGTACGTGATGGAGGTAGCACACAGATACGTGTACTTCCATGATTGCTCAAAGAAACAAATATGTCGGGTTTAATCCTGGCTGTTTCGCCGGCAGTCGCACTTTCAACAGACAAGCCATGTTTCCCGGATACACAAT